>NC_139579.1:17661373-17868873 GCF_946808225.1 Silurus aristotelis
GTAAGCACTGAGCAGGACTGGATGATCAGAGATCAGAACGTAACGTCAACAAATAACGTACTACCCCTTTGTAGTACCGATACAGGGCAAACTACTTTGAAAATAATTTTTATCGTGCATCTAACATCTAATAAGAAACAATGTAGTAAGTTTCATGAGGATCCGTACTGTTATTTCGAAGAGTTTACAATGCGTGAGAAATCGCGTTTTTTGCGAGTCAGCCGCGATCCAGGCTGAATTTTACAAAACCCTTTCTTAGTGAGCACCTAAGACCCAAGAGGATGGTATGTTCCAAATTTCATTGCAATCCGTTCAGTGGTTTTTGAGATTTTGTGATGAGTGAGTGAGTCAGTCAGTGTTATTTGAGCTTTATATATAAAGATACACAATTGTAATACTGTATGAAGTGTAATTTTGTAATTTTGGTCTGTGACAGGACTGTAGCCAAGACCAAGTTGTGCTCTTAACAGCCAGGAAGCACGAGTTTGTTCCATTTATCCTGAACTTCCTGAGGGATCAGTGCAGCAACACTCTGACTCATGGCCCCAGCACCCCAGCAAAGACCCCCAGCACCACCAGGTCTCACAGAGCCAAGGGTTCGTGTAATGAGCGGAGGACCTCAAACAGAGCATCAGCGAGCCAAGGTTCCCGCAGTAGCAGCCGAGTCCAGCTGTTCTCAGCTTCGTCGCAGCTAGACAACCCGAGCGGGCACGACAGTCCACTGACGGCCTCACAGAGTCTTACTGGCATAAGCTCTTTCAGCAGTCCATCCTTTAGCTCGGGATGGAGTCCTGCCCCTAGACCCGTGACGTCCGAACGCCGGTCTGCTCAGCGCCACTGTCTTGCTGACTTTATGACGTCGCCTCCAGACACTCAGGCCAGCCCGACATTTCAGCCACATCGAGGGCGCAAAAGAAGCAGCGGGTTTGGACCGTCGGCGTCAAGTCGGCACTCCGGTGCACGTGGCGGCTATTTTGCAGAGGCTGGCGGCTACGATGTTGCAGGACGTAAGGAACGGGGTGGAGGGAGGAATTATGATCCGTTGTCACCCCCTACACAAGTGGAGCTCAACTTAAACAATTTGGAGGACTTTCCTCCAGTCAGTGCATCTCATGCGACCCCTATGTAAGGAAAAAATTATTTCTGTTCTGTGAAAAGTTTTTAACGAAATGCTCTGATAATGTGTTCTTTTAAACTCTTATTGAAGTACTGACCAGCGGATAAGTGACATCATTTCCATGTAAAAAAATCAACTCAAGTGACATGAATTTTCAGCTGCTTTTTTGTAGTCAAATATTGATGTGTCCGAATGCTTTTAGAGCGACAAGACCTTCACGACGCATCAACCCAACACCAGTCAGTGCTGAAAGACCGAACTCCAAACCCAAGAGCTGCTTTACCTCCACGCCCCTCAGCAAGCCATGCAGTCCTCCTTCCATCCCAGAGGCCATAAATCCTGGGAGCCCACTTTGTCTGCAAGAGGAGAGGGAGCTACTAAAGAAAGAAAGGTATCTGAAATTCTGGCTTTGAAAAGAACATCTGTCAGATTCTCAACTATTTCTTAGTCCAATTATGAAGTGTTTTTAATGTCTTTGTTACTGTCCTCATGGCTCTCGTTCTTTCAGGTCTAAACTTGCACAGCAGAGCTGCTCTCCGCTGAAGCCCAGTTCCAGTGTTTGCACTCCCACCAAATCCATACTGAGTTCAGGTTCAAAGGTGACTCCTGATCCGCAGGCTCCTTGTCCCGACCCCACTAAAGTGACTCATGCACCAGAGCTTGAGCTTTTAGCTGAGCTGTACTGTGTATGCATTTCAGGTAACATACCACCAGAGGGTATTCTATTCTATTCTATTCTATTCTATTCTATTCTATTCTATTCTATTCTATTCTATTCTATTCTATTCTGCTGATCATTTAAGAAAAATCAGCAAAGCATACTGTATTATTTTTTACATTTTTCTTCCCCTCTCTCTCTTTTGACATTTTCATTGCCTCAGCAATTTAAATAAAAGCCAAATCTGAATGAATTCATAAGAAGAATCAAAACTTTTAAAATATATTAATTGTGGCCATTTTAAGGTCCGGTGTGTTAGAATGGTCATGTCTGATTTTCAACTTAACAGCTTTATATTCAAGAGTTTATTCTCATATGTACAGGAAACAGTCTGGCACACCAGACAGTTCTTACTCTGTGAATTTTCCAAGCAGTTTGTGACACAAATTAAGGACATAAGGAGTACAAAAGAATGCACGAAATATGAATTACAAATGTACAAAATGAGAATAGTGACTTTGGTGAGCCATTTTGAGAATGACACAAATATTCGGTTTCACACAGTTTTTCCCCTCAGTTTTTTATGATGGCAATTTGCTTATACTCCTGATTGTTATGAAGAATGATCAGATGAATTGCAAAGTCCCTCTTTGTCATGAAAAATGGACATAATCCATTTCCACTGCCACAAAAGGACCAGCTGACATCATGTCAGTGATTCTCTCGATCACAATGTCCTGCTGATACAGTTAGAAAAACAGACTGGGAGCGTTCAAAGGAGGGTGATAATTGAAATCATTGTTCCTCCTCTGTAAAACATGGTTACCTGCAAGGGATCCACAGGCAAGGATATTGCTGCTAGTGAGATTGCATTAAGAACTTCAAGCAGAGAGGCTCAATTGTTGTGAAGAAGGCTTCAGAGCGCCCAAGAAAGATTGGGGCACCACTAGCGCAGAGCTCTGCTCAGGGATGGCAGCAGGCAAACATGAGTGCATCTGCACACACAATGAGGTAAAGACTTTTGGAGGATGGCCTAGTGTCCAGAAGGGCAGCAAAGAAGCTGCTTCTCTCCAGGAAAAACCTCAGGGACAGACCGATATTCTGCAAAAGGTACAGGGATTTGATTGCTGAGGATTGGAGCAATCCTGAAGTCATTTTCTCTGAAAAATCCCCTTTCCGATTGTCTGGGGCACTTAGAAAGAAGCATGTCTGGAGAAGAAAAGGTGAGCACTACCAGTTTGGTGATGAAGAATGCCCTTTCCAGCATGATTGAGCACCTTGCCATAAGGCAAATAACTAAGTAGCTCAGGAAGCAAAACATTTTGGGTCCATGGGCAGTAAACAAAACGCCACAAATGATGACACATTCTAAGCATTGATTATGCAAGAATGAGCCGCCATCAGTCAGGATGTGACCCAGATGTTGATCGACAGCACTTATGAAATGCCTGTAATTATACTTTAGTACCAAAAGTAATAAAAACACTGAAGCAGCAGACTTTAAGAAATTAAAGTTTGTCATTCTCAAAACTTTTGTCCACTGCTGTATATTTGACGGCTGCAAAAATATTGCCCATTCAGCATTCACACCTTTGAGTTAGTTTTATGTAAACGTTTGTACTTATTTTAAGATTTTTTATTTTTTTGCTGAATTTGTCATTCTAGAGAACTTGGTGCCATGCGTGTTCCTGGAGCTGTTCTTTGTGCTGCAGCTGCTGACTTCGCGGAGTGTATCAACCTCTGAATTAACAGAAGAGTGTCCTAGTGTGTGTGAACGAAAAACAGGTAAGTGTTGCACTCTGCCTATTCTTAATTTTGCCTAAACTCTTTTCTATTCATGTCTATAAGAAGTTTGTCATTTTGCAGATTTTCTTGAGAAAGCTTATCTGGGAAATGTCCACAGCTGTGTGTATTTTGCTGTGCGAGTTCTGGAGAAACAGTTTTGGTAAGTGGGCTTCTCTTTATTTTTTTTCACGTCATCTGCATTGCTTTAGCGCTGACTGGTCCTGTTTTTGCTCAGTTTGTTTTCGCAATTGGATCGTTGCACTCTGCGCCTCCTGGCAGAAAATGAGAGAGTCACCACTTTCTCTCCAGCCTTGCGAGATCGCCTGGCACAAGCTCAAGATGCCTGCACAGCTAAGGTTTATAATCCATAAATGACATTCTTATAATCTCGTTCGTTTTAATTAGCGTGAAAGGACCAGGTTAATTAGCAGTCCAGACACCTGTGGCCAGCTATAAACCTTTTCATTTTGTCATTTTTGGAACAAACTTCTTACCTTTTCTTCACTGACGCCCTAGGTACTTCCCAGCGAGCGCGCTTTCATTCATACAGTGCCGTTCCAGCCAGCCACAGACAACCGAACTAACTTCAGCAGTGATAAGGCTTTTCACATATTTAAGAAACAAAGGTACAGTATTGGAGAAACTCTGTGAGGTCACAGTGTGTCAGAGCAACAATTTAAATTTTAAATTTTTTTAATTTAAATTTTTGTTTCATATATCCATGTGCTGTTACAGAGATATTTTTTATGAGCTGCTAAGAGAGTGGGAAGATTATCATACGGAACCAGGGTGGGAGTTTGAGCCCGCATTAGGCCACCGGGTCAGGTGAGGTGACCCCTCTGTTTTATCCATTTAAAGTATGTATAAAGAATTAGATTATGAAACTATAAAGCTTTCCCAATCCATGATTATGCTAATATTTATTCCTACAGGG
Source organism: Silurus aristotelis (assembly GCF_946808225.1). Classification (NCBI taxonomy): domain Eukaryota; kingdom Metazoa; phylum Chordata; class Actinopteri; order Siluriformes; family Siluridae; genus Silurus; species Silurus aristotelis. The sequence continues at coordinate 17,665,868 of NC_139579.1, forward strand.
CAATGGTCAGTCAGTTGGCAGCAGCAGGAAATCACTGTCATTTTGCCAGGCTTTTCCAGAAGCAGCTGGTTCAGGTAAGCTGTCATTAGTTTTTCCTCGCGTCCAGCTTGCACGTACTTGGCTTGCACTCACAAATTTGCTTAATTTCTTGCTGTAGATGTGTAAGAGCCATAGGGAGCTCAGCTCTCCTGGTGATGCTCCAGATGCAGATTTGCTGGGCATGGTGGGGGCAGACAGCCTGGGGAGACTGAAGCGCCTGCAAGAGCGTCTGATCCAACCACAGGCTCTAAGTGGCCCTTGTCCTCCACCTTCTTTCCCTGGACACCAGGAGTTCTTCAGAAATTTTTTACAGACAGCTAGCTGGTAATATTAGAGTTGTGGTTTCTTCTTTTTTTCTTTAAATATGAATTGCCTAATTCTCTTTATTAAAAGTCATTGTGACAGTTAGCATCTAAACCTATTGTTTAACTTTTGCTTAATTTAACTCCATTGATAAATGTTTGGGTACTTAGATTGTTACTATTCATTAGTTCAAATATGAATTTAATTAATTTGCTGTAAAAGAATTTGTAATTTTTTTTTCCTCTCCCCAAATGAAAATATCAACAATAATATTAATCTACCTGCATAAAAACTTTAATTTAATTTTATTTTTTTAATGAGCCATGATTTATCGACACACTGATATATTGTGATGACATTTACAGTAACCACTTTTCATTCCCCTTGTCTCTGATACAGCTGCCAGCTGAACCAACACCTGAAGGATGGTTTGTGTCAACAGCTTCTGTGGATGAATGAGGTGTCTATCCTCGGCCCTGATGGTTCCTCAAGCACAAGCGAGGATGTAGGAGATGGGGACATGGAACAGCAGGTTGAAAATATGTGACTGGTTAAAATAGAATACTGACAAAACAAATTATAGTACATATGTGTTCCATTTGTTTTCCCTAATATAGAGAAAAACCTTCTGAAATTACAGAAAGGACCCATTACATTTTTATTATGTTTTTATCAAATAATTTCTTTAAACGTTTGGTAAGCGATTAGCATTCAGATGACATTTACATTTATTGCAATTGGCAGATGCCTTTGTTTTTGGGCGACTTAAAATGGTACGAGGTAGTATCAAAAAGGATCTCCGCAATGGTGTCAAAACGGCCTGTTGAAGATCTTCCTGATCTCTCAGCATCTTCCAGTGATGATCTTTCATTCTTGAAGCGCACATGCCACTCAAGAAACCTCGAAAAACTCATCGCATCATCACCGTACACTTCATGTCAAACGTCTCTGTGGCAAATCTACAGAGTTTCACGCAGATTTTCACGTTTGCTCGTTGTTTTAACTTGCAGTCCATGATGAAATCGCAGACATAATGACTCGCATGGTCAGAATAGCATCGGTTGCACAGCTCCTGAAACAGGATGATGTCTTGGCACACTGACTTATGAAGGTTGATGTGCCCAGTGACTGTGCGTGCAGCTTTGTGCTGCCATCTGTTAGTGTGTTGAAACTAGTTTTGAAACGTTTTGATAGCTGAGCAGTTGAAAGGCTCTGCTGAAGGGCTCAAGAATTGGAGCTTAGTGGTGGTGGTGCTGGGATTTGAACTCATGATCTTCTGTTGAGAAGTCCAGCATCCTAACCACTGAGCTGCCACTCCCCTGAACCAAGTACCAAAATGTGTTGCACGAATTAGATTTAAATTATTTAGCAAATTGTAAGCCAATCTCCACTGTCCAAAGTTGCTATGCATGAAATATGACCGAGCGCTGAATCTCACCTCACTTCAACATCTCTCTCTCTGAAGGATGAAAAGCAGCGATTCTCTTCAGTACTCCTCTTGGCTCGACTTCTTGCTAAGTTCCTGGGCTTTATCTCCTTTATGCCCTACCAGACTTCTGAGGCACCGTCCAGAGAGATCCAGGAGGCTTCCATCGCCCTGCGCAGTAAGGTACATGACGGAATTACGTTTTTATTTAGAGATTTTCACAGGGGCATTTTTGTGAAATGCATGTTGGGTTGAAATGCCAGTTGCTTACATTTCTTTTCGGTGTATTTTTCAGAGCGCCCCAGTGCTGGATGTCTCTGCATTGTTGATAAGTTGTGTGCGCAGGAAGCGCACTGTGCTTACTGTTCCCTGGCTGGTGGAGTTTCTCTCCATGCTGGACTACACTGGCCCATTTTTACCATGTTACAGGAATGCTCTGGGCCTCCTACTTCATATCTACAGGTTTGTCACATGCAACACATCAGTTGTGATGTTTTGTTTTTGTGAATATCCCAACTATACTTTTTGTGTTAGGAGGATGAGGTTGGGTGAAGTTTTAGAGCAGTATTACTTGAATCAGATGATGCTGGTGGCAGTGCTGGGTTGGCTTTTCCAGGTGAGACCAGCTGCTTTCAATGACTTTAAACACACAGGAACAGGTATCCACACATGATTAGACTAATATTCTCACTGTCTGACTTTAGATCCCAGTATTTCCAGACGATCTCTTCTTTAGCAGTAATGTGCAGGTGCTAGAGGAATTGGAGGATCACAGCAGTCAAGGGCTGGTGAGTAAATGACTGTTTTAGTAAACAGAATATGCAGATGGATGGATTGTATATTTATTTATTTAGCTATAAAGGCTGTTCTGCTTATACCACTGAAGCTGATTAAACTGACTCTATTATGACTTATTATTATGACTTATGTATTTGGTGGTTTGTGTAAATTATTTATTTATTTTTTCCTCCAGAAGTGTAACGGTACACGTTTTCATACTGAAATCTCTCGGTACAGGGCTTTTGTTCGGTACTCCTTTTTATGCGTGGATCATTTAGTTCCCTCTGGAACGTATTACGCAGCGGACCGCAACTTTGATTGGTCTTCACCTCCCACTTTGAGTGATTTTTTTTTTTTATTATTTATTATTAATGTTAAACTTGAAAACATGCACAAAAAAGGCAGGGATGTAAAAAGATATTAGAGTTTGCGCTGTGTCACTGTGACTACTCACTCCGTACTGGAAATAAGATTTGTTGGAAGAATTAAAGACATTTGTTCAAGTATGCTAAAATAAGTAGAACAGTTATTTAGAACATATCTTTAAAAAATTAAAGACTGCTCCATTTAAGGGTCACCACATCTCCACACTACTCTGTCCTCTACATCTGCCTTAATCAAACCAACTACCTGCATGCTTTCCCTCACCACATCCATAAACCTCCTCCTTGGCCTTCCTCTCTTCCTCCTTTCTGGTGGCTCCATCCCCAGCATTCTCCTACTGTACCCCATGTTCCTCTGCTGCACATGTCTAAACCATCTCAATCTTGCTTCTCTCACTTTGTCTTCAAAACGTCCTACATGCGTTGTCCCTCTAATAAACTCATTCCCAATTTTGTCCATCCTCGTCACTCCCAAAGAAAACCTCAACATCTTCAGCTCTGCTACCTCCAGCTCCACCTCCTGTCTTTTACTCAATGCAACTGTCTCTAAACCATACATCATCACAGGTCTCACCACAGTTCTATAAACTTTCCCTTTCACTCTTGCAGTTAACCTTCTATCACAAATCACTCCTGCTATCACTCTTCTCCACCCACTTCACCCTGCCTGCACTCTTTTCTCCACTTCTCTAACACACTCTCCATTACTTTGCACTGCTCTCACCACAAATCACAATATCATCCGCAAACATCATAGTCCATGGAGACTCCTGTCTGACCTCATCTGTCAACCTGTCCATCACCACTGCAAAGGGCTCAGAGCCGATCCTTGATGCAGTCCAACCTCCACCTTGAACTAGTCTGTCATTCCTACTGCACACTTTACTACACACTGTCCTCATACATGGCCTGCACCACCCTCACATACTTCTCTGACACACCTGACTTTCTCATACAATACCACGAATCCTCTCTCGGCACCCTGTCGTACGCTCTCGCTAAATTCACAAACGCACAATGCAACTTCTTCTGACCTTCTCTACACTTCTCCATCAACATTCTCAAAGCAAATAAGGCGTCTGTGATGCTCTTCCTCGGCATGAAACCATACTGCTGCTTACAGATGGTCATCTCTTTTCTCAGCCTGGTGTCCACCACTTTTTCCTATAACTTCATGGTGTGACTGATCAAATTAATTCCCCTGTAGTTACTGCAGGTCTGCACATCTCCCTTATTTTTAAAGATCGGTACCAGCACACTCCTTCTCCATTCCTCAGGCATCCTTTCACCTTCTAAAATCTTAATGAACATTCTGGATAAAATCTCTACTGCCATCTCTCCTAAACATCTCCAAGCTTCTACTGGTATGTCATCTGGTCCAACTAACTTTCCACTCTTTATCCTCTTAATCGCTGCCCTCACTTCCTCCTCACTAATACAATCCACCTCCTGCTTCACCATCTCCACACCATCCAACTCTCTCTCTCTCTCTCTCTCTCTCTCTCTCTCTCTCTCTCTCTCTCTCTCTCTCTCTCTCTCTCATATTTTCCTTGTTTATTAGCTGCTCAAAATACTCTCTCCATCTTCTCAACACAATCTCCTCACTAGCCAACACATTTCCATCTTCATCCTTTATTGCTCTAACTTGCAGCACATCCTTCCCAGCTCAGTCCCTCTGCCTGGCCAATCGGCAATCGATACAAATCCTTTTCTCCTTCCTTAGTGTCCAACTTCTCATACAGCTCCTCATATGCCTTTACCTGCTGCCACATCTCCTTTACTTTTGCGTCATCACTTTGGCGATACCAGTTCTGTTTTGCCAGCCACTTTTTTCATATGCTCTCCTGCAGTTCCTTATTCCACAAATTGTGTGTGTACATAACTGGTTTTCTCCATACTATTTTAATAATAAATCTAAAAAAAACTAAATAATAATTTTCATCTTTTACATACTTTTATTACATCATTCTCAGTTTTTAAAAGCTTTAAAAAATGTCTACTTGCTCTATTGTATAAAGGTTGTATACACCATATTGTCAAATCTGTTTGTAATCCATTGCCATGCAGAAACGATTAGATGGCCATCATCCACAATGTTTACATAAATGCAGTCTCCAAGTGTAATTACCAAGTAGTAAATAATATATTTTTTTCTTCAGGACAACCTGCCTTTAGTGGATCAGCAGCTTCTGTATACCTGTTGCCCATATTTAGGTGAGAGGAATTCCTTAGAATTGCCTACAAATGAGATTCCAGTAATCATCTAATGTTTTTCTGTATATTGAATGTGGAACTTGTTTAACAGGGGAGTTTCGCAAGCTGTTGGCAGCTTTTGTGTCGGGTAATGCGTCCAAGGCTGGAGGCATGATCCGCAAGATCACGCCAACATCTGCTGAGCCCAGAGGTCCCCCCACCACCCGCTCTCAGCAGAAACTACAGGTTATACAGGTTTTTATTTTTGGTGTTTTACGTCTTAACAAGACAGAACAAACATCTAACCATTTTCTTGTTTATGCAAAAGCACAAAGTAATATACAATTGTGATTTATTGTAGCTGGACCTGGAGCAGGCCTTCTTTCACAATCAGCCTCCTTCACTTAAACGAACCGTTGAATTTGTGGCTGAACGAGTTGGATCTAACGGTGTCAAACACATCAAGTCAGTTTCATTGCTCATATGTATTTTCTGTGTGAATTTTTATTGGTCATTGATAAATATATATAAGTTGTTTTTTTTATTTGTATACTTTTATAATTTGTATATGTTTGTGTACACGTGTGTAAATCAGAGCTACACTGGTATCCGAGCTGGTACAGAGTGGAGAGAAGACTCTCAGAGACGGTTTGAATTCAGATAGTGTTAATGCAGCCAAGCTGAATGACTCGATTTGTGCTCAACTCTGTGATGCAGGCATGCAGGCCCTGGAGAGAGCCACCAGGTCAGCTTTAATACTCATAGTCATGTGTGTGACACTGTTGTTTTTTTTTGTGGTTAATAAACGTGTGTCCTGTATCAGGTTTTGCAGCGAGAATGCTCCAAGAGCTATAAGGGTTCTTTTACCTGACGAGACATCGCAAGCTGTAAGTAGCCTCGTGTAGCATCTGTTTTTATTTCTTTGTTGTTTAGTTTAGAACACTCCCTAAACAGAACTCCCTTCTTACAGGTTTTGACAACATCTGAACACATCACCACACGTTTAGCAACCGAGAAATCTTGCAGCTGGCTTTCCTCCAATATCACAGGTTCTGTAATGAAACACTCACAATTGATTTAATATGGCATGATCCCTATGTAGTATAACTGAAGCGTTTTCTCTGCATGTGCTCCTGAATAGCTCTTATAAAGAAGGAGTGGAAGAGTACTTTCGAACGGGTGATGAAGAATGTGCAGTGTCCTACAAGCACCGAGTCTGTGGATGCAGGAGGACCTGGCAAGAGTGTGCAGAGACAGAAGAGCTCCCCAGGACAAGATGCTGGGTCCTCATGCCCACAAGATTGCTCCCATCAAGGTCCACTGGCATCAGATGTTATTATCGAGATAAAGGTACAGACAAGAAGGCTCACTAGTGTATATTTCTAAGTTCAAGTTTATTTATACAGTGAGGAAAATAAGTATTTGAACACCCTGCTATTTTGCAAGTTCTCCCACTTAGAAATCATGAAGGGGTCTGAAATTGTCATCGTAGGTGCATGTCCACTGTGAGAGACATAACCTAAAAAAAAAATCCAGAAATCACAATATATGATTTTTAAACTATTTATTTGTATGATACAGCTGCAAATAAGTATTTGAACACCTGTCTATCAGCTAGAATTCTGACCCTCAAAGACCTGTTAGTCTGCCTTTAAAATGTCCACCTCCACTACATTTATTATCCTAAATTAGATGCACCTGTTTGAGGTCGTTAGCTGCATAAAGACACCTGTCCACCCCATACAATCAGTAAGAATCCAACCACTAACATGGCCAAGACCAAAGAGCTGTCCAAAGACACTAGAGCAGTGGTTCTTAACCTGGGTTCGATCGAACCCCAGGGGTTCGGTGAGTCAGTCTCAGGGGTTCGGCGGGGGTCAAGACACACACCCGGCTCATATGATTCATGAGCAGAAGTCACACTGATTTGCAGTAAATATTAATTATTTTGTTTTTGTGTGAAAATTATGGTTTAATGGTTTTGTTCTTTGAACACAGTGTTGTTGATGCACGGTTTATTTTGTGCACCAGTAAAATATATACCTATGTTTTGAATTTGAAAAAAAATCATATTTTATTTTTCCAATTAACTAAGAAAGGTGAGAAATCAGCCCAGAACTACACGGGAGGAGCTGGTCAATGACCTGAAAAGAGCTGGGACCACCGTTTCCGAGGTTACTGTTGGTAATACACTAAGACGTCATGGTTTGAAATCATGCATGGCACTGAAGGTTCCCCTGCTTAAACCAGCACATGTCCAGGCACGTCTTAAGTTTACCAATGACCATTTGGATGATCCAGAGGAGTCATGGGAGAAACTCATGTGGTCAGATGAGACCAAAATAGAACTTTTGGGTCATAATTCCACTAAACGTGTTTGGAGGAAGAAGAATGATGAGTACCATCCCAAGAACACCATCCCTACTGTGAAGCATGGGGGTGGTAGCATCATGCTTTGGGGGTGTTTTTCTGCACATGGGACAGGGCGACTGCACTGTATTAAGGAAAGGATGACCGGGGCCATGTATTGCCAAATTTTGGGGAACAACCTCCTTCCCTCAGTTAGAGCATTGAAGATTGGTCGAGGCTGGGTCTTCCAACATGACAATGACCTGAAGCACACAGCTAGGATAACCAAGGAGTGGCTCTGTAAGAAGCATATCAAGGTTCTGGTGTGGCCTAGCCAGTCTCCAGACCTAAACCCAATAGAGAATCTTTGGAGGGAGCTCAAACTCTGTGTTTCTCAGCGACAGGCCAGAAACCTGACTGATCTAGAGAAGATCTGTGTGGAGGAGTGGGCCAAAATCCCTCCTGCAGTGTGTAAAAACCTGGTGAAAAACTACAAGAAACGTTTCCTGTACCAAATATTAACGTTGACTTTCTCAGGTGTTAAAAATCTTATTTGCAGCTGTCATACAAATAAATAGTTTAAAAATCATACATTGTGATTTCTGGATTTTTTTTTAGATTATGTCTCTCACAGTGGACATGCACCTACGATGACAATTTCAGACCCCAACCATGATTTCTAAGTGGGAGAACTTGCAAAGTAGCAGGGTGTTCAAATACTTATTTTCCTCACTGTATAGCACTTTTCACAATGGACATTGTCTCTAAGCAGCTTTACAGAACATATAGAACAAAAAAAAATTTTTTTAAGAGAATGATGTGTATTTATTCCTGATCAGCAGCCTGGGGCAACTGTGGCCAGAAAAAACTCCCTTAGATGTTATGAGGAAGAAACCTTGAGAGGAACCAGACTCTAAAGGGGAACCCATTTTTTTTTTTTGTTTTTCAGGAGTTTCTGAGCATCGCAGTAGGGCCCAGGTCTGAAGAAGACGTTTTTACAGTGCAGCAGATTGCCTTTCTGCTAGATAAAGTGGGACAGACACTGAAATGTAGAAAGGTACACCGTCTTGCTTTATTTACGCTGCTGATATTCTGCTGTTGTTGCTGTTTGTTTGTTTATTTATTTATTTACCCCTTCGTTCTGTTTGCAGTTCATGTCTTCAGTAGCTGAGCAGATGCTTTTGCGCAGTACTGTCTTGCTGGCCTGCAAGCTAGGTAATTATTTATATATAAATGAGTTTAATTAAAAATAAAGAATGAATAGAGCATTCCTACAATAATAATTTGTGTTTTACATAGTGTCTGAAGAGCTCCCCCTGGTGTCCTCAGCAGGGGGTAATGGGAAAGAAGCTGTTGATGTCGGATCTTTATTGAAAAAGTTAATTGTTCTGTGGACTCATGCTCCCTCTGTCCACGCAACATTGCATCTTCTATTCAGTGAGCAAATGCTTGCCACTATAATCAAAGCCAATGACTTGCAGGTGACCACCAATCCCAGTAGTCATGACACTGCCAATATTTATTTAATTTTGTGTGGTTACAACGGTTGAAGTACTTTTTTTTTTTTTTTTATCTGTGCTTATAGAGATACAACTACCTGCTATTTATTAGAACACTTATAGAGAAAGAACTTCTGAGAGAGGAAGAAGTGGTCACTCCCTGGGCGAAGATATCAGAGTTATCTTCTCCAGGGGTAATGGTTCATACATGGCATCACAATGGAAATCAGCTCATCAGCATAAATCACACAAACAGCACTATAAACAATCTCTTTCTGTTTTATTGTAGGAAACTACGGAGACTTTTCAGAAGCTGTCTTTGGCCTCTTCTTCACCAGTGCCTTTACTGACGTCTAGTGATATCCTGCAAATTTCCCAGTGACCAACAGGGGGAGGCACCTATACTACATTGCAAAAAAGAAATATGCAAAAGAAAGCAACTGAGATCACTTTAGCTGTTTGATTTTAAAAGATTTTAATCACTCAGTTTGTTACATAGTGAGCATTTGATACGGCACAAGCACTTACCAAAAACGACTTGGCAACTTTCTGGCGCACAGCAAAATTCTTTTGAATGTCCATTTTTAGGCCTTTATGCTCCCAGTCTACACTTCTACACATTATTCTACACCCTTAATGAAATCTTTTACAGAGTGCTGAAAATCTGATTCGCTGATGGTGCTATTGTAAAGAAATTGGCCTAAGTACAAATGGAAAGTTATTTGTATCTCCAATTGGGGTATTTTTTTGTATAGAAATAAGAATAAACAAAGAAGTCTATGTTCAAGAGGGAAAACTATTTCAAATATGCGTTTATCATCTTGGCCATCATGATGAGAGCTAAGAGCTTTTGGAAAAGTTTGTATAATCCTTTTAAAGAGGCATAGGGGAAGTAATGCAATAGATCCAAGGTGTAAATTTTGAGTGTAAAGTGCATTATATGGGCAGGCGTTTGTGGACACCGCATCACCACTTAGAACATCCCATTCCATATTTTAGTGCTCCTTCGCTGGCATTATAACTTCGATTTTTTTCTGGGAAGGCTTGGCATGAGATTTCAATGTGAATGTGGGGGATTTGTTTTAGGTGCAATGTTTTTTTAGGCCTTGCTTGTTGCACAGAGGCATTGTCATACTTGAGTTGGTTTAGTTCCAGTGAAGGGAAAATTAGTTATATAGCATGCAAAGACATTTCATTTGAAAGAATGCTTTCATTTTTATGGCAACAGTTTGGGAAGGATCCACATAAGCAGGATGATGGTCAGGTGTCCACAAACTTTTTAGCCATATAGTGTGTACCACATTAGAATAGATAAGGTGCATTCATAATCATCGATCTGAAAGATGCATAGATGTGTGTACATGTTATAGACCTGGGGAACTAATATATTTAGGCCTTAAATGATCTGCAGTAGAGTACTGAAAACCGATAATGCTTACACCTTTTCATTTATGTTGTGCATCTGATTGTGTGATCATCCTTTCAGCCATACTCGAGATGTGTGTATACATGATTTTCGCTATGAATGCTCTGGACTGCATTTTAATGGACACCTGGTTCATGTTGGACTTAATGTTGTCAGTTGATTTTAAACTATGTTTAATATCAATAATATAATAAATGTTTAATTATAAAGTGCATCTGTGTTTGACAGAATTTGTATTTTAACAGCTCACAAATGAGTAAAATGGGTCCGTATAATCAAAATGGATTTTTGATCATTTTTTCCTTGAGTATTGCTGCCATGGAATAACATTGATTTCTAAATATTATTTGCAAGTAATTAATGTAAAGGTAAAGTGTATGTCACGTGCATCCAGTTTGAGTAAAGATAAGCTGAGCCTCTGACCAGGATGAAGAATCAGGATCACTGAAGAGGACAATTCACCCATTGTTTTTCAAATCAAAGTTGGGGTTTATATTGTAAATAGTTTCTATGCATGCAATATTACAGATTCAAATATTCATTAATAAATTAACCTAATGATATTTGCAAATGCATTGCATGTTGCTGTTTCGTTGTTCTATATGAGTAATGACCTACTTTATGCTCTGCTTACATACTTGGACATTTGAGTAATTTGACGACGAGAAATCATATTGAAAAATGTTTGCAAGTTTGTAAATGAAAAGTCAGTTTTTTTATGAATAATGCATGAAGTGAGGACTCGCTTCTCCTTGTGCGTGTGTTTGGCTGAGATCCGTGTCCCTCCTCCTGAGAGTCGTGGAGGCGGCAGGAAGTTCAAGCTCTCCAGTGCAGTTGTTCTCACAGCTCTTGTCCTCCACGCTCTCACGAACAGCATGGATTTTACATCCCACTGCCCTCCATTTTATCACCATGAACGCGTTCTCAGGTGGCATTTAACCACACACGGATTCTGATTCCGCATTTGAAATCTTCCTGGAGGGAAAAACGCTCCTCGATGGCAAACGTGAAAGTGGCAATACGAGTCCGTCCTCTGAACTCAAGGTAAGAGCGTAAAACAGCTTCTGTTTAGGTTTCGTTGTGTTGATTTAGATGTGAAAGTGTACAAGGAGAGCTGTGTGTTGATGGTGTTTTGGTTGCTATGTGTGGGAATTAGAGCGCGTTGACAGCAGACACAACATTCAACACATGCATTTCAAGCCCTAAGTTTGCTTTCACTCTTTAAAAGAAAAGCAAATGATTATGAATGCAACAGTTGTGTGTTATTAATCAAGTTAAGTATTAAGTTGATCCGATGTCCAGTTAATCTTCTCTTCTAAAACTCGCTCTTGTGCACGATCTTGACTGCATGCTGCTTTGATAAGTAGTGGGGGGAAAAAAGTGCCCTATTTTCCCCTACAGCTTTTTAACAGCACCATTAAACAACCCCAGACATGGGGTAGCACTGCTCCACCCTCCAGCATGAACTCAATTACTACAGGATGTTTGGCTCAGACTGACTGTTTCTTTCCATCTCAGTCTATAGAAATCTCCATAGGGATCCTAATACCACTGGTTAGTGTTTGACTCAAATCTCACTTTTATATTTATGACATTTGGCCATCAGGCGCCCCTTTATCCAGAGCGGCTTATAAGTGAAGGTTAAGGCCCTGCTCAAGGGCCCATGGTGGTGCTGGGATTTGAACTTGTGATCTTTCGGTCCAACGTCTTAAACTCTGCCACCTGCATCAGGGGGTTTACTAGGGGCACTCTAATTTCTTGAAGTTTCATTCGCAACAGCTTCCAATACGCTTCAGAGAATAGTGTGTATGATTGTGCCCTGTGATTCGTTTGTATCCAGTGTGATACCCAGTGTGTCGCCTGCTTTGTGCCCCGCATCCACCTGGCATATGTTCATCCCTGCGACCTTGTGTAGGATTGTCGGAATAGAACACGGATGGTATGGTAGTTCTCACAGTGCCTGGACTTAAGAGCATGGACTAAGTTGTCAGCTGGGCAGAGCTAATATAATAAACAAGGTAATGTATCCGAATTGTCCAGGCTTTCCCAGCTGAGAAATCATGCTTGGTTCTGATTAGCTGAGAAAAAATCCCAGTAGTACATAGCTCATCTTTAGCCAACGTATTAGTGCTGGTAAAAGGGAAAGTGAGAAATTTCTGAATTGTTGCAAAACCCAAACATTGTTGACCAGGGGTTTCAAAGAAATTAAAATAACAAAAGGCAAGTAAAAACTCACAGATCAGTTTAAACGACTAATAAGCTCTGAATGATCTTCTCCCAGCTTGACCAGCTCGACTTGTTGTTAGACCCAGTTGGATTTTTCAGCAGGGTTGACCTTTAAATGCATCCGCTAAACTGCCCATCCGTAACAGAGGATGACTTCAGGGCTTACTCTTCTGATTATGCTAATAGAGGTGTCTTTGTAATATGCCTATTTTTATAGAAAGTTAAAAAACAATAGGGTCTGTTGCTGCTTCCTCTTTTCAGTACTTCCTCTGTTTTTTCCCCCAAAATAAAACTTAGTTCACTAGGAGTGTGTTCCGTTATGGTAAACTGACATTTGCAGTTATTTGTTTGGCAGAAGCTTAAATCCAACAAGCTTATAAGTGAAGCAGAGCACAGCTGTGTACAGCTGCTAAATGAGCTGCACGTTATAGAAGTTCCACAAGCCTTCCACCAAGTTTCTAACCAAGTAACCAGAAACAAAGGAAAGTCAGCATGAAGACGATCAGAGAGAACAAAGAGATAAAGCTAGTGCTCCTAGCACTGAAGTACAGACATCTGTGAGAAGCAGCAAATCATGTACAATACATTTTTACATAATGTTACCTTAGACTAGTTTTAAACCATGACTATAAATCATCCTCATGTCTAGTGGACGAGAAGGCAGAAGACGCTGAGGTTTTGGGCAGGGCTGTCTTTAAGTTTGGCAGAGAATAAGCCAAGCATAAGCTGCTTGGTACCACTGATTGTGGAGAATCAAATAAATCGTTGCTGTTGTACACGCTGCAGACCTGAACGTCTCTTAGACACATTAAAAATGAACTTTTTAAAATACACACTGACACTTTTGGGACTGGCCTCAGATTTCACTCTCTTGCATCAGTTTAAAACAGCTGGAATGCACACACAGCTGTCCTTGCTCTTCGCACTCTCACTCTTTCTTTCACACACACATATTTGGAGCAAGCCTGCTTGATTTCAGCTGTGCAGCTCATGGAGGAGTTGTTCACTAATCTGTTTTCATTTCTGTTTGACACACTCTGGAGAAAGAGAGAGTCTCAGAGACGAAGCTCTTCATTCTGTTTTCACTCGTCTGTCTAGAGTTAACTCTATTTTCTGATAAAAAGGATCACAAGGGAGGAATTTTGAGATTATTGCCTTTTTAATTTTTATTTCAATTCTGGCATGTTCTGGTTTTATCTGAAAGCTAAGTATTTAGTTACGATTTGGAACTAAAAGAAAATGTTTATAGTCATAGACATGAAGAATATACAGTATGTCTGGATCTGCAGATGGGTTTAGCAAGTATTCTCCATTCATTATATAAACAACATTACATAAAATTTGACTTGGCATGCTGGAAATAAAGGAAATAGTCAAATACAGGGGGCATATTTGCCAGTAATAGTTTTTATTTTATTTATTTGTATGTCTTATACGCCAACAATTTGCAGTTTACGATGTTTTTTTTTCCCTTTCTTCAAGAATAAAGACATTTGATACTTTTTATGCATTTGTGGTTTTGTTTCACATTATGGAACATTCATGACAGACAAATTCATTCTTGTTATTTTTCAGTATTAATTCCTTACTACAAAAGATTTAGAAAGAGATTTGGAAACTGCTTTTATGGAAACAATTAATAACTCAACTTGTGTAGTAGCGCAAAGCTGCTTCACGACTGTTGTTCTCTTATAAGTTTAAGATTATACTCGTTTGATGTACACAGATATTTTAAAAGATGTAAGATTTTACTAATTTCTTCTGTGATGTCACACAGGGAAATTGTGGATGGAGGGAGAATAGCTGTACAGGTGGAAGACAAAGTGGTACGAGTAAGAAATGTGAAGGTAAGTTGTCTGTGTTTTAAGCCTCAAACATAATATAATTATGTAATAAACTATGTTTAAAAAGTTTATAAACACCTGAACTAAGGTTTGTATTTGCTTTTTGAACATCCCATTACACATTTACTATTTGCTATTATAATAATAATCTCCACGCTCCTAGGATGATGCTACACTAGATTTTGGATTGGGAGATTTGTCACAGGGGTTTTAGGTTTGGGTCTCCTCATTTAAATGAAGGAGGAATGTAATGCTACTACCGGTACATCCACAGGCATAATGTACAACTGTGTGCCTCCTACTTTGTGGTACAGTTTGGGGAAAACAACATATGGCTAAAAATGTCAGGTGTCTCAATTCTTGTCTACATAATGTACGTAGCAAGAAGTTTAAAAGGAAAAGATGTGAGGGCGATGTTGATCCCAGGGTATTTCATTAGCAAGAAGCTTAGCGGTGGGATTGTCCACTTCCTGCATGATTGCACTGCTGTTTATTGAAAGTACCCACTACACATACAAACATTTGGTTTGTAGTCACCTCTCAAAGCTCTTACACAGACATACTCACTTACCAGCCATGTAGTTACATATACGTAAGCAGTGTTGAAATGTACTTACTCCAGCCCTGAATTCCAGCCCTTCAGTTCTGACTGAAACCAATGCTACATAACCTGATTTGTGGGATGATTGTGTGTGTGTCAGAAAGAGAGGCTACGGTCCTGTCTGTTTTTACTGACCGGCCTCAGAATTATCCGGTTTTGTAATTTTTTTTACTGTTGAAATAACATGCATTTAGTAAGTAAGATACTCACTCAGTCACAATTATGTCATAACTAATGGTTAGATCTTGCATTTATATCTTGCTATATGCAGTGGAAGTACAACTTTCTAGTATTTGAGTAAAAGCACACAAATCTTTTACATTTCTACAAAGTAGAAGTAGTTTTTTTTTTTAACACAGTGAGAGAAACCTTACTCTATTCAGACTCTTGCCAGAACCGTGAGGTTACGGCTGTGGTCTCACGGCAGTTTATCATTTAACACAGTTTAAGTATTTATTTCGAAGTAGCGAGGAACGGCATGTTTTTATGCAATGCGGTAAAAAGTAAGGCATTTCACATAAATTTGTAGTAGTATAAAATAAATAATTTAAATAAAAAAAACTTTTATGAAGAATAGATCTTTGATAAGTTTTCCTAATGTGCAATAACATAGTTAAAATAGTTTGTTCCTGTCTTTTACTGAATATACATGCAAATATTATGCAAAAATATGCAAATAATGCCTATACGTATACCAGTGTAGAACAGTGGAGTGTTTTTTCTTATTTCTACACGTTTTATAGTCTAGTACTCTAAAATGGTATTTCAGTAAAAAATAATATCAAATTCCACTTTCAGTTCCCATTTTTGCTGTTATAATAACCTACACTCTTCTGCTGTTCCACTGGAATTTCCAACGTGCTTGTGGAGATTTGTGCTCATTCGGTCACAAGGGCTTTAATAGAGTGATGTGGGGTAAGGTCATAATGACATCACAAAGCTGCTGGATGTTAAACAGGTGGTGCTTCTCCACCTTCTGCTTAAGGATGCTCCACAGGTGCTCGGTAGGGGTTAGGTCTGGAGACATACTTGGCCACTCCACCTTCACCTTCATCTTCCTCAGTTGTCATCTTGATGTGTTTGTGGTCGTTATTATGTTGGAAAACTGCCAATCGGACAAGTTTCTGAAGGGAGGGCGTCATGTTCTGCTTCAGAATGTCACAGTACATGTTGGAATTCATGTTTTCCTCGATGAACCGCAGCTCCACATTACCAGCAGCACTCATGCAACTCCAGACCATGATGCTACCACCACCATGCTTATTGTAGGCAACTGTAGGCAAGACATAATTCTCTTGGTACTGCTCACCAGGGGGTCGCCACACATGCTGGACACCATCTGTTCCAAACAAGTTTAACTTAGTAGTATCTCATCAGACCACAGGACATGGTTCCAGTAATACATTCTCTTGGACAGGTTGTCTTCAGCAAACTGTTTCCAGGCTTTTTTGTGAGCCAGCTTTAGAGGACGCTTCCTTCTGGGACGGCAGCCATGCAAACTGACTTGTTGCAGTTTTTAGCCTATGGTTTAAGCACTGACAAGCAGACCTTCCGCTTCTACAACCTTTAAAGCAATGCCGGCAGATGTCATGCATCTGTTTTTTTAAGCCAGCTTCTGCACCTGACACACAGCACGAGGACTCAACTTTTTCAATAGACCCTTGCAAGGCCTGTTCAGCAGAGATGGCAACATTGCTAACAAGCAAGGATGACCAAAACTACAAGTGGGAAAACAGCAAGGCCACAACATAATAATAGGCAAAATCCTACATTCCCCACAATCCCTCTGTTTTGGTTCCACACCTTCACTTTATTTTGGAAATTTCTGTGTCAATTTTTTATGAACTAATGGAAAGACAGAGGTTTCACACCTGGGTTATATTTACAGTTTGCAATTATAGTGTTTTGTAGTGAATATAGTTCCTTCATAAGGAAGATATTAACAGTTGCAGCAAAACATTTGTAGTGCCTATTGTATGTCTTCATTGTGAGTTTAAACACAGAGATGGACAGCCAAAAAAATGCCACTCAACCACCAGTATAATAAATGACTGGTGCTTGTTTTTTTTTAGTCTTCAAGTGTGGTGGGTCACACTGAGTTATATTATAGCTAGAACTACCGGTTCCATCAAGTGGTCAAGGAGGGAAGAGAGCATTTGAGCAGTGAGGATTCAGGCTGTGTTTGGGTTAGCCGCTGTCAGTGAAGAAAAAGAAAGCAGGGAGAAATAAGATTTAAAATAAGACTTTTGGCTTACTTGTGTCCCAAGAGGAGTTATTTAGAGATTGTAGAGAAATTGAGACATGATTGGCTAGTACAGGCCTGGGACAAAAGGATATACACAGCTGGAGAAGCACACACCACCAGTGAATTTTAACTTTGTTACTCTATTTAATTACATTTTTCAAATATCTGTATTTATCAGAGTATTTTTAATTTGTGAAACTGTACTAACTGTGTTCTTAAATGTATCATATGGTTCTCTAACGAGGAACAAAAGAAATGTATTTCTCTTTATTTAAAAGGAAACGATGTACAGGAAAATAGAACTTTGAATTGTCTAAATGATTAAAATTCAGTTCTCATAAAATGTAAATGAGGTGCTTTTACTGGAGAAATATTTAAGCAAGGTTTTTGTTCATGTTTATTTTGTTCATATGCAACAAACTAGGTAAAAGGCAAAAATATGTGAGAGTTGGACAGTAAATGACCTGAAAGTTCAAAATTCTTATTTTTTAACAGCACTAATATAAGAAATTATGTAATATAAAGAAAAAGAGAGATGTTGCCAGACATCCTCAAACCCACAGGCAAACATGGAGGTGGAAGCCTAATGGTTTAGGGTTCTTTTGGAGCAGAAAAGGTTGAAGACTTATTCCAGGAAATAAGAATATTGAACCAACACGTCTACCAATCCATACTGTACTTCAGCGCCATGCAGTTCCATCTGGACTGCAGATAAGTGGAACCAAATTCACCATCCAACAATACACAATAAGACATTGAATTAAAGTTTACATTTGAACACTGTAAGTGTTATATAGAAAGCAAACAGTCAGTTTGAGTGTTATATATCATGGAATGGCCTTCCCAGTCACCACACCTAAATCGTGTTGAGCTTTTCTGGGATGAACTGGATCGCTAGGACAGATGGAGATATCCAACTAGTAAAAGAACACATTGGAAAGTTTTATGAGGCATGGCAATTTCAGCTGAAAATGTAATATATAAAACTCCTTTGATCTGTTTTTATACTTGTCTAGTCTGATTGAGGATATAGAGCATAAAGCTGGTCTAACATCAAGGTTCCATTATATAAACATTAGAACTGTAGAAGTAAAATTATGAACAGCATGAGGATTGTGGTAACGAGCCACATTACTTAACTCAGCTTGTAAAAAAATAAAAATGTCTGGAACTAAATTTAACAGCACAGGGTTAATTGCTTTAGTAAAGCCGTGTAGAGTTGTGTGGTAACTCATGCTGAACAGAGCCAGGAAAGTGCTTCACCACAGCTGCAAACAAACAGTTGCCATTGCCGACAAGCAGCATGTTTCTGCACGCTCCTTTCCTTGTTGTTTTACCATGACATGGCATCAATAAATGGCACGACTGAATGGCCATTGATGCAAGTCAGGTCTGTTTAATGGAGCTGATAAACTGCTGAGGTGTGTGTGTGTGTGTGTGTGTGTGTGTGTGCATTTCACGTTTGCATTGATGTGTTTTCTGCTTATTGCACAGATTTAATGAAACATTGGTACTCTAAATGTCAGCAGAGAAAATTTCATAGATAGTCGAATCATTTATTGTTCTGTTGAGCGTTAGAATAGAGTGGAGGTTACGCTAGCTTGTATGCTAGGAGTTAGCATCTGTCATTGCTTTATAAGAGCATAGTAAAAAGATGTTGGCTAAACATGTGTTTGGAATCAGTAACCATGATGCCTGAACTACTTTCTCAGAGGATATGACCCTTAATGGGGCCTGATATGATGTTTTCTCACACACACTCTTCTGGGTAGCAAGGACACCCATCTCCTTTTCTCACTCTCTATCTTTCTCTCCATAATTTGTTTCTACAGCTGGATGGGCGTTTGGACGGTAGAGCCGAGGCTCCAGGTGACTCCAGAGAGAGGTTTTTGGAGTTTGCCTTTGATTATTGTTACTGGTCTGTAAACCCTGAGGCATCCAACTATGCATCGCAGGAAGAGGTGAGCATGGCATGTGTGTTTATTCCTAACACTGTCAGGATGATGGGCTGTGTTTTAGGTCTTTGGAGGCTGGTGTGTGCCAGACAAGAACTAGAGGACAGTGAAAAGCTCTGGTATCTAGAAAGCAGGCTGTTCACAATTTTCCTTTAAATTAATTAAAACATTTAGTCAACTATCCAAGTCACAGGGTTGTTTCTTAAAGCTTGTACTTTTTTTATTCGTTTCATGTGTATCCCTGTGTGTGTATAAAGCTTTCTTTTCATCAGTATTCCATTTTAAAGTACTTTGTGTGCTATGTCTATAACCCAAGTCATTCAATGACCCATTTAACATTCATTGTCAATGGGGAGGCATCACTACACTCTCTCTCTCTCTCTCTCTCTCTCTCTCTCTCTCTCTCTCTCTCTCTCTCTCTCTCTCTCTCTCTCTCTCTCTCTCTCTCTCTCTCTCTCTCTCTCTCTCTCTCTCTCTCTCTCTCTTCTTCCTCTGTTTCTCATTTTGTCAATTCTGCTTAGTCAGAGATTATAACAAAGGACTGAAACAGTCATTACTCATATGATCTGTACATTTTTCAGTGGGAGAGACCTCCAGGAAGACACAGGAGCTATGTAACCCACATGCTTGGACTTCACTATGCTGACAATTATTTTGAACAAAACATGTGAAGGAAAAGGGAGTGTATGCTTTAACAAAAATTCTTATATGCTCTGAAGTGGTACAACCCCAATTAAAAAAAGTTATTGTCCAAATCTCTAAAGCCCATATTTTATTCACAGTAGAACATAGAAAACATTAAATGTTTAAACTGAGGAAATGTACAATTTTGACAAATAAATAATAATGAATTTTCTTGTTTTATTGTTGAATTTGAGATTGTTTTAAGGTGAAATTTGATGGTTGCAGCACATCTTAAATTTCACAACAAAATATAAACAAAAATAAAAACAAAAATGCAACTAATTAGGTAAAGAGAGGTAAAGATCAGATTAATGTTCCCATAACATGAAATTGCAATTTCTCATCATCTACAGTACAAAATATCAACAAATATTTCTGAGAATCTGGAGAAATCTCTACCCCTAAGGGACATGAGGGGGAAAACCAATATTGGATGATCGTGATTTTCCAGCCCTCAGGCAGTACTGCATTAAAAACAGGCATGATTCTTTAATGAAAATTGCTGCATGGGCTCGGTAAACACCTCCAGCATTAATTTGTTTGTGGACAAAGTTTGCTTTTTTTATCAACAAATGCAGGTTAAAGCTCAATCATACGAAGAAAAAGTCATATGTAAACGAGATGCAGAAACACCACCATCTCTTTGGGCCTAAACCCATTTAAAATGGATTAAAGGAAAGTGAAAAACCATGGTCAAATGAATTTAAATTTGAAACTATGGAAACAAAACTAAAGAGGAGATGCACCATCAATGCTAAAATGTATATACAGATTTCTGAGCAAAATATGCTTTCATTCAGACAATGTATTTTCGTGGACGGCCTTGCATATTTTAGCAGGAAAATGCAATTAGCCTGCCTGCAATCCAGACCTTTCAACATTAGAAACATCTGGTGCATTATAAAACGAAAAATACAACAAAGAAGACCCAGGACTGTTGAGTATCTAGAATCCTGTATCAGACACAATTGAGACAACATTCCTCTCGTTAAACTCCCAACAGCTGGTCTCCTCAGTTTCCATACATATACAGATTGTTGTTAAAAGAAGAGGGGAGTCTACACAATGGTAAACATGGCCCTGGCCCAAATCTTATGTGTCGCTGCCATCAAATAAAAAATTGCCTTATTTCTTTTCCTTAAAGCGCTACATTCCCTCGGTTTAAATATTTAATGTTTTCTATGTACTTCTGTAAATAAAATGTGTTTAGGAGATCTGCAAATCATTGCATTCTGTTTTTATTTACATTATACCCAGCTTCCATATTTTTGGGAATTTGGGGGATGTACAATAGAAAGGATTACAGTTCAGAGATCATGAGTAGAGTATATGAATTTATGTATGTAGAAGAGGGCAGTTTGCACTTTTCTGTGTGTATGTTATGCTACCCTGTGATGCAGCATGTGCAGTAGTCTAAAAAAAGATGTGGTTGGCTGTTTGGGGGGGACTGCCTGTTAGAGTTAAAATACTTCACAAAAGTTATATAGTGTAAACAACATTCTAATGTAATCAAATATTCTGTATTTGTTGGATTACTTTTAAGTCTTTTATGATATTAACATTATACACACTTAATAGGGAAATGGGGGCTAATATGAAAATAGGTATATTTAAATTTTGGGATTAACTACCATTCCACTAGTTATAAATATTTGTTAATTGCTACATTTCAATGTATAAACTAGAAACCTATCCTGTGTTTCTGATAAGTGCTGTGTGAAGTTCTGATAGTCACCAGTGTAGCCTTTCTGAATTAAACTTTTTGAAGGGGAAAGCAGTTAATGCAGGTTCCAAATGTTACTAAAAGTCATTCATTATCAGCACTGATGCACTATAGTGATCACAAATGTGAAGAACCAGATTCAGTAACTCTACATTATAGTGCTACAAAAAGACTTCTGGGCCTGGAATTTATTACCTACATGGGATTAGCACAAATTCTAGGGTGTCCATGGGTCTTTTTAAAGTCCTATGTTGTAAGCTTTTTTTTTTTTACTTTAAATGCATGTGTATTAGAATCTGTTTATCATCTGATTTGTGCTTTCTAATGCAAATGAATTTTTCACAAATGCCGGGATCCTCATGGGGTAGGGTTAAACTGGGATAAACTTTAATAGTCACATCTACGTATATGGGGAAGTACAACCAAATGTGGTTTCCAACAGTTTCTCTCTTCACTGTCACAATGGCTGGCCTTCTGAGTCTAGTTCCTCTTAATGTTTCTACTTCATATCGTACCAGGGACTCCTTTTTATGCAACCATTGCCTCACTCATTAGGGATGAATTTATCAATTTTAAAATGTACTGTATTTCCTGAATCGATGAATTTCTATAAAGCGCTATGACATGTGCATTGTTTAAAGTGCTATACAAATAAAATTGCCATTAAAACTTTTTTACGTTACATTTACTTAAGAATGCCCATAGACAATGTGACCACAGCCCTACATACCCCAGAAGTGTGTCCAGATTTATTTTGAGGTTTTAGTGTTTTTTTTTATAGAGATCCAGTGCAGAGAAAAGCTAAATGTGCCCAGGGTATATAGCAATATTTTTTTTGCCTTTTTTTTTAGATACTGAATTTTATCAGCAAGTCCCTGTGAAGCAATATGTTGTTTTTTAATTGCTTTTTTGGATGCAGCAGTAAGCTAAGGCTTTTACTAGCCATAGCATTGCTCTGAAGACGGTTTCAACCTTAATACTGCTGGGTGCAGGAGACGCTTGTTTCACTTTCACTATCCTTTTCCTGATCTTGATATGGCCATCTTTGGAAACTGTAAGTGATTATTATAAGTTAAGTTTGTATCATATAGAACAGGAAGAGGGGTCTGCCTACATTCAAGCACTGAGGGAGCAGGAAGTAGGAATCAGAGAGAAGGGGGAGGGTGTCTAGCCCTTGAAGCAGACCAGATAAAGAAGGGGTAATGGAAGCCAGCTGTTGTGCCCATGCAGCTTTAGGCAGTTTCTGATCTCTTGCAGTTTGTGCATTAGGCAGGAGGTACATGTAATCCATAGAACAAATGCATTGATGCAAGTCTTCAGTGCATGAGCTAGGCTGAGAAACAAAGCAGAAAGCAAAGATCTTAGTTGGGTCGAGGGAAGACGGAATTCCAGACCCCTCTGCAGCCAACAGCACAGCTGCTTAAATGAAAGATTGCACTGCGTGGACGTCACTGGTAAAAATCCGGCACACAATGCCGGTTTTCTTTTCCAAGTGAAGTCAGCTCTTGTGTTTTTTTGTTTCTTTTATTTCCTTCTCTTCTATTTTCTTCTCTCTCTCTCTCTCTCTCTCTCTCTCTCTCTCTCTCTCTCTCTCTCTCTCTCTCTCTCTCTCTGTCTGTCTGTCTGTCTGTCTGTCTGTCTGTCTCTCTTTCTCTCTCTCTCTCTCTCTCTCTCTCTCTCTTTCTCTCTCTTTTACTCACTCACTCACTCACTCTCTCACACACACACACACACACACACACACACACACACACACACACACACTCATCTCAATTCTTTTAGATTCAGTGACGTTTGGTTATGCCTTTGGTATTTCTCAGTCTGTCTGTATGCACTGCTGGTCTTGAAAAAAAATAATAGAAGCACTGTGTGTCTCGCATGCCAGCGGCTGTTTCTTCGTCAATGCACACACTCTGTTTAACTTATTCACAGACTGACATTTGAATTTTGGATTGGTGGATGATCAATAAAAAATATGAAGCTCTTGTAGATTAGATTAGTTTAGGTTAGGTTAGGTTAGGTTAGATTAAATGTATTGCCATTTTCCAAGGTAAATATACCGAGCCAATGAAATGCAATTAGCATTTAGCAACAAAGTCAGTGATGAGCTAATTTTCAGCATTAAAAGATGCTTGTGCAAAGTGTGAAGTTTTAAATCCTCCTCCAGGCTGTGAAAGACTTTTTACCCTGATGAGAGGTGCTGTGCATAAATCCTTTACCATATACATTTTTTTTAAACCTCTTTTACTCTCAATTTGGCCTTGTTTTGATTAAAAAAGTCACTTGCAGCAACAAGTGGCTGATAAATGCTATTTCACTCTTTTCTCTCCCACCATGCAAACTTGACCTACAAAACTCTGAAAGTATGTCTGATGAGGCAAGTTAAGTCACTGCCAGTGAACTCCCTTCCAATCTCTCTCTCTCTCTCTCTCTCTCTCTCTCTCTCTCTCTCTCTCTCTCTCTCTCTCTCTCTCTCTCTCTCTCTCTCGCTCACACACTCACATTCTCTCACTATTTATGTGACCCATTTGCTCTTTTTCCACTGGTTCACATGAGGATATAAACAGAATCTTGAGCTTGGCATAACTATAAAATGAAACTATATTGTGTATATGTAATGATAACACAGATAATAAATGCAAACGACTATTACATTTAATTTCCCAGTGGCTGCACATTTGTCACCACTCGTTCCTTTAATTTCATAGGGTGTATTTGCCAGCTGTCTAGTACAGCCTTTCAGTGTTGACCTGCCTGACCTAAAGTCACTGAAACATTAAGAAACTTTAAACAAATATCCTTTATCCTGTATCATGAGGAACATTATGCAAACTTTGGCACTTTGTTTTATTAATCTGCTAGATCAAGAGAGCTTAGTCTCGGTAACGATTTGGTTGCTAACAAGGGCTTGCATTCAAACCAGTCTCCTCTCTGCAGTTCAGCACAAACCAGTGATTAAAACAGCGTTTCCTAAAGTGTTATCTCAGTCTTATTATTAATAGTAGTGGTATTATAAGTATTATTATAATTATTACATGTCTTACAGGCACTTTTCCTCTCTCTACTCAGTCATACTGTGACTTTATGACCTTATATTGTTGTGTTTGATGTGTTTTATGGAATGGCAGATTTTGCATCATTTATCATTTAAGATTCTGGGTGGACCCTTGGATTAACTGAGGGGTCGTTTCATTTTATATCTTGACTTAACATCTTGATTCTTCACAAAATTTGCTTTATTCTAATTTACAGTCACTGCCCCTTTTTTAAAGGTCTGGGACAAGCAAAAGTAGACGAATTAGGCTCTCGTGTATGTGTGCTGTTGTTTTCATTAGGATTTCCTTGAGGAACATGCGCATACACACATACAGACTCAGAGAATCTGTGCTTCCTGTTGATGGCAACATTTAGTCTTTCCTATATTGTTTTTTAAAGCACTGTTGTCTACATGTTTGACTCCTCAGTGAATTTCATGACTTACTTTACTTTAATTCTATTTTAAATGCATTTCAGTTCTATTTTAGTTAAAGCATGTTGTTTCCAAGTATAACATGCTATATTAAAGTGCCAGGAAAAGAGAAGTCTGGGTAAACAGAGCTATGCTGAATATGACATGTTGAAAATACAGAGAATCTAGGCATGCAACTGAATGTAATTCTTGATGTTGGTTTTGAATCAACATATTTATGTTTTGAGTAGATCAAAAGTAGATGGATGAGGGTGAGCAGGCCAGTGGTCAGTATTCCAATTCATCCCAAAGGTTTTCAATAGGGATGAGGTCAGAGCTATATAGCAAGCCACTTCCACTTTTTCTTCCACTGGAGCCCATGTAAAACACATGTTCAATTGCATTCATTTTTATCTGTATAGCGCTTTTAACAATGAATGTTGTCTCGAGCCGGTGGCGACTGTTTCAAGGGAAAAAACCCGAGATGGTATGAGGAGGAAACCTTGAGAGGAACCAGACTCAAGAGGGAACCCATCCTCATCTGGTCTGACCAAATGTCCATTTTGTACAGCTAAAGGATGTTGAGGTGTGCAGTGATCGTGATCAGATGCAAACTGTAGTCCTCTGTCAGTGGAGCAGACTGTTGACATTAACATTGAACACGTGAGCATGTTCAAAGTTGCTCACTTTGTTACACAGGAGCATTGTCATGGTGGAACTGGTTTGGGTCTCCTAGTTCATGTGAATAGAAGTGGAATTAGACCGTATCTGAATACGTCTAATACAATTGTGTGCGTCCAAATTTGTGGTAACAGTTGTAAGAACCACATACAGCTGGAAAAGTCATGTGTCCCTATTATTTTCTTTTTACAGTGTATATAGTTGAAAAACACAGTCCCCCAAACACTAGTTTAATTATATACTCAATTGATGCCTGGGAGTTCACAGATCATGCTAGCAGTTTTTTTTTCTTGAAAAATAGGGGGGAAAGCTCCTTTCTTATTTAGTCTTTCATTTAAATACAAGCATAGGTGTAAATACACCACATTTGGAACATGATCAAGATCCTGATGGGGGCTTTGTGTTACACCTCAAATGAATTTGGATGTGATTTCTGCCATGGAACAAAATTAGAAAATCATGGACCCCTCTTACAGATGTCTAGGGATTCCCAGACCCCGCTTTGAAAAACATGGCTCTAGGCTATTATGTATTGCAGTAGACTGGTTAGGTACAAAAAGAGATTGTTTTGTCTTTTTGTTCTGTGACAGCCAACCTGTAAGTGACCCTAGCTCAGTGAAGAGTGATTCTTTTTTTTTTAAACAAGCTCTTCATTGATTTTTTTTTTTAAGGCAAAGGAGTCAAGCTTAGACTAATTAAATAGGAAAAAAGACAGGAGTGCCAGCACTCTTTAGAAAGCTGCCACTGATCCTTTCTTGCTGTAGATTGCATGCCAATTAGCCCCTATTCAGAATGCCCACTAGGAGGGTGGAAACTGCTAGACCACATAGACCTAGCTGATTAGTGTTAGTCAACACATCTGCCTTACAGTAGCTTTGGCTTTTTCATACTGACTTATTTTGCTGACTCAGTGTTTTCACTAAAGGGCAAAGGTCAGATTTGTTTAGCTTACCTAAACACACCTTCTGCAAATAGCAGGGCAAAGGAGAAGCTGTTTGAAGTTGAGAGGTATGGCAGATATGAGCTCACTTCACTTTCTCCACCATAGTGTTATGAGTGGGGACACATGTATCACACCACGGTTAGCAATGTGCTACTGGAGTTCGCCTGGAACGTAGACAAGATCATTTATAGGCTTGCTATTGTAGAATTGCACCATGTCAGTATTTGCTTTATATCACCTAAAAACTATTTTCCTACTGTACACAAATGTCTTCAGCATTCCTGAAATCCAAATATGTTCAAAGATGTTCTCCATTTATGTTGATTACTTCAGACTTGTAGACCCGGCTTCAGTTTCTAAAGAATATCCATATGAATTTAATCAAGGATTTTGTTTTCACTGCAATGCAGACAGTAAATCTGACCTGGAAAGCTAAACCCACCTTTCTTAGTATGTGTGATGAAGGTGAAATGCTGTGTGTGCAGAGAATGTGCTGTCTGTGTTTGTGCTAGCCTGCCAGTTTGTGTGAAGGGCACGTCCTCGACTCTGCTGCTGCTTTCTCAGTAAGGAGAGCAAAAAAGAAAACACATGGATCAGCTTGACTTCG
Source organism: Silurus aristotelis (assembly GCF_946808225.1). Lineage (NCBI taxonomy): Eukaryota > Metazoa > Chordata > Actinopteri > Siluriformes > Siluridae > Silurus > Silurus aristotelis. The sequence continues at coordinate 17,693,223 of NC_139579.1, forward strand.
GGACCTCCACATGCTCATACCAGTGCTCTCCTTTTTTCCTTTGCTCTCCCTGTTTATTGTGTTCCAGGTGCTGAATTTTATGACCTATTCAGGTATTTAGTCAGAAGACTTGAGCTATTCTGGGCAAAACTTTAGGCACAGGGTGGCTAGAAATTGCATTCAACAGTATCCAGATAATAATTCTCATTGTTGCTGTGAATATTTTGTCCAATTTTAACTAAAGAATAAATGAAGCCAATAGAGTAATATCAAGAAAAACATTCTGCAAACGAGTTGTTGTCTAATATATGTCCAAAATATCTGGTTCTTTTGAAAATACAGTCTGCAAACTGGTCCTTCATATTATTTTGTCTTTTTCTAAAGGCGGGGGATTATAAAGATGCAGATGTATAAAAAAAATTTATAAATAAATGTGTATGATGTCTTTTTTTGGTAGGTGTTCCAGGATCTGGGGATGTGTGTGTTGACTGGAGCAAGTGAAGGCTACAATGTCTGTCTTTTTGCATATGGACAAACAGGCTCAGGGAAGACCTACACCATGATGGGCAATCCAGTATGTAATACAGTGCAGACTTTGCTTAGTACACAACTACATGTTTACATAACATTGTACATACACATAATCACTTAATTTCTTGTTTCTTATGTAGGATTCTTTTGGATTGACACCAAGGATCTGCCAAGTAAGTTTCTGCTATGTAACGTAATCACTTTTGGGTCATGCGGGTGATTTGATCTTTCTTTGCGTAATTTCAGGGGCTGTTTCGAACCGGAACAGAATCTCCTGATGGACAGAACTGCAGGGTTGAAGTTAGGTAGGAAAGCGTGACATGCTGCACATGTGTCTGTGTATTCATTCCCTATGCATGACCCCAAAGAGGTTTATGCTTAACTCGGTGTAGGGTGATTATTCGTTTTTTGCCTTCCCTCTACAGTTTCTTAGAGATCTACAACGAGCGAGTACGCGATCTGCTCAGAAGGGCCGACCAGAAAAAGCCGGCCACCCTGCGTGTGAGGGAGCACCCGGAAAAAGGGCCATATGTGCAGGGTGAGAGTTCTGTAAAAGAATAACAGCTGCTTAGGAATTAGAAGAACAGAAGACGAACTACAAACCAACACTTTTGTGTTTACAAGTTGTGTAATTAAAGAGCAGTGCTTCAGTTTAACTGCAATCTCCCCACTCCATTTTTGTCTCGTGTCCAACATCCAGTCATTGTGTATATCAGGAGAAATCCCTGAACAGCAAAGGAAATGACCTCACTTTCCTGTGACTGTAACAAGCCCAGTGGAATACACTCACAGTCCTCTCTCTCTCTCTCTCTCTCTCTCTCTCTCTCTCTCTCTCTCTCTCTCTCTCTCTCTCTCTCTCTCTCTCTCTCTCTCTCTCTCTCTCTCTCTCTCTCTCTCTCTCTCTCTCTCTCTGTTTTACCTAATGTACACTGGTTCAGCAATATCTGTTTACAGATGCCAATCTCTGGGTGTGTCTTCTTAATGCGGTGATATCCCGCGAAATATTCTATCTGCACATACATATATAAACTTATATCTTTTATAAATTATAGCTGCTTGTTGTAGAGCTTCTGACTATACATGTTTGGCAAGATACACGTCTATAGCTTAAATATAGGCTATACCTATACTTTTTTCCCTCCTCTGCACATGTCCAAACCATCTCAATTGCGCTCTCTTACCTTGTCACCTTGTCCCTCTAATAAACTCATTTCCAATCCTGTCCCTTCTCGTCACTCCCAATGAAAATCGCAGCATCTTCTCCTGTCTTTTGCCAAGTAGACACCTAACCATCACACCTAAATTGTTGCCACAAAGCTGGAAGCACACACATTTCTAGAACGACTTTGCATACCGTAGCATTATATTTGTGCAACCCTGTGCACAAAGCGATGTCCATTAAGAACTCAAGAGTCTTGACCTCAACCACTTTGGAACACTTTTGAGATGAACTCATATACCTTGCCAGGCCATCTTAGCCGGCATCAGTGCTTAACCTCATTAATGCTGTTGTATTTGAATGAGCAAATCCACATGAGCAAATCCACTTCTACGCCTCACTTTAGACAAACACTTCCTGTACTTCTTTATGCTGAAGAGAAAAATAGATCAAATAGAATCTCATCAGTGTCAGTTTAGATTTCTATTATATCATGTGTGTTATTTTTCACATTTAATTGGTGTCGATAAAATATTCAATTGACACATTTGAGGGGATCATCTGTAATAATTCCATAAAAAAAAAACTGCTTGAAATATTGATTTATTCCTGACTGATCTCTTAGGTGCTTATCAGGGGAATCTCTCTACCATTAGTAGATTACAAGTCTTGTCAATATATGGAAAGCAAGATTATGTATTAATTGTATTTGTGTGTGTATGTGTGTGTGTTCCAGGTCTTACTCAGCATGTGGTGGAAGACTACAGGCAGGCAGCAGATCTGCTGGAAGAAGGCGTCGCTAACCGCATCACAGCAGCCACGCATGTTCACGATGCTAGCAGCCGATCACATGCCATTTTCAGCATCCAGTACACACAGGTCTCAATCTCAATATGCTCAGCATCAGTATTGCCCTAGTTTCCAATTGAGAAAATATTGTGTAATGTATATTTATAATAAATATGTAATATATTCAATATAAAGGTTAGTTTTGTGACCAGTACGATTTCCTTTAGAATACAAATGATGTCAATGGTGTTTTATGCTGCAATTCCACTGAACAAAACAAAAATAAACCGAATTAATTACCTGTGCCCAATTATCAATGGATAGCAACAGCTGTATCGTTAGTAGGGTTTTTCTTGAGATTGTGAGGTCATGCCCCTTTTAATAGCCAGTGCTAGATTAAACAGTACATTAATACGCCTTGATTTTTTTTATACGGTGATGACAGGTGACTAAAATTGAATCTTTGCTTCAGTTTCTTAAAATATAAAGCAGTTTAACACTCTATGACAAGAAATATGCAGTTACTGAAGATAAATAAAAGTAGTGGAATAATAAAAGATGAATAAAAGATGTATATCCAGCACCAAAACTCTGAGAGCACACTACACGTCATTACAATCATGGCAGTAAAATAACGATAATAAACACTGGATTATAGTTACTGGATACATACTTTGGTATTATGCCTTTGGCACGTGATTGAACAAATAAAAATAGTAAAAAAAAATTATATTTGTAATGGCTTCTGCGTATTATGTGTGATAGTGGCTTCTAATCACTTTGAAATGAACTGCACTTAAAGTTCTTTTTTTTTTTTTTTTTTTTTTTTTTTTTTTTTTTTTTTCTTCTTCAACCATCTGTTGTAGGCAATACTAGAGAATAACCTTCCATCTGAAATAGTGAGCAAGATCAACTTAGTGGACCTGGCTGGCAGGTTGGTGATTTTCTTTTTCTAAAGCTGCTTAAAGATTTTTCCACCAGACGCACATTTTCTTTTTCATACTTCTGACTATGATTGGACCGCCCCCTAGTGGACCTACTTGGTTATTTATTACTCATACTGTTTCAATGCTTGTTTTATTAGTGAGAGAGCGGACCCCAATTTCTGCCGAGATCGGATTACTGAAGGAGCCAACATCAACAAGTCTCTTGTAACTCTCGGGATTGTCATATCTGCTCTTGGTATGGGAAAATCTGGCAATATAATTTTCAATACTTGTTCTAAACAATATTTTATTGTTGTGTTTTTGTTTTTTTGTTTTTTTGTTTGACGTATTTTTTCTATCTTCCCATAGCTCAGAACTCTCAGATGTGCAGTAGCAGTCAGAGCATCAACAGCATGCTGAGTGAAGGGGAGGCCAGCGCAGTGGGCAGTCAGTCCAGCTCCTTGTCTAGCAGCAGCCGCAAACACTGCTTCATCCCCTACAGAGACTCTGTCCTCACCTGGCTGCTCAAAGACAGCCTGGGTGGAAACTCCAAAACCATAATGATCGCAAGTAAGTCTGTTTCTGGGTAATAATGACTCATTGCAAATTATTGTGGCATTCTTGAAATTGATTAGTCAGCATATCGTTTGTATAATAAGACTATAATTTAAATCACAGGTTTATATTCATTTTAACACATTTAAATCTCTATAGTAACCGGGCATTCACAGGAATCGATGGTGTTAATGTCCTAAGGCTAATAAACATAAACATGTTATTAAACAAAGGATATTGTGAAGTTATGTTTCTTTCTGGAAGGTGATGTATACTTCATACTTTTGTAATTGTCAGCAAGTCTTTTGCCATTGGATTTTTTGGTTTCCTAATACCATTAGCTGTATATATATTTTTTTTATAATTTGTTTTTAAATGAAGGCAATAAAAGAGAGGGCTGGTAAGTGTATAGCTGTTTACGAAAGTGCTAAATGTTAAAAAAATGCAGGTCAGAGAAAAAAAATGAAGAAAGAATTGGCAAATTGCCAAAGCATAAGCGAAATATGCACAACATTTCATGACTTGTGGAAAATAAATATGCACTACATAATCATTCCAGCATTTATTCTTTTTTAATAACTGCATATTTCTGCACCTTTTCAGCATATTTCTCGCTCTCTCTTTCCTCCCAACAGCAATCTCGCCTTCTTGCAGCAGCTACAACGAGACTCTCAGCACTCTCCGCTACGCTGCTCACGCCAAGAACATTGTCAACAAGCCAAGAGTCAATGAGGTGTGTGTTTTTGTTTTTTTTTCCCCCGAGTGAGTGTTTCTACCATGCTATGATTATTCTATTCACTGATGATGATCAAATGAGACATCTTTATATTCAGTTTGTTCTGTTTTCTTCTCAGGATGCCAGTGTGAGACTGATCAGGGAGCTCCGTGAAGAGATCGATCGACTGAAGAGCATGCTGCTGAGCTACTCTATGGTAATTACCTTCTCTTAGAAAATGCTCCCGGCACAGATAGAAAAAGTGATAGCTCATACAGACATTGTTTTCGCTGACTGTCTACAGCAGAGAAACCCCAGCCCATCTCTGAGTGATGAGCGAGACAGCAGCCTTTCAGACATAGTGCTGCAGAATGAACTTAAGGTTTGTTAATGTGACTAAAGTAAATATATAAAGCATCTGGTTTTTCTTGTAGGCTCAGGATTATAAGAATCTCTGTATTCCCCTCACACTTTCAGGTAGAACAGCTTACCAAAGACTGGTCGGAGAGTTGGCAGGATAAGCGAGCTCTTCTCGAGCAGTACAATGTAGACATTAACCAGGACAGAGCAGGAGTTCAGATATGTTCTCTCCAACCCCATCTCATCTCCCTGGAACCAGATGTCTTGAGCACAGGAGTCACCATTTACCACCTCTGGGTACTGTCTTTATTGCCACTCAGTAACTCTCCAGTTCAGGCTCATGTCTAACATGTGCATATTTTAAAGTCTGCTTTCGAACTAATATCTCTTTCTTATGTTCAGATTCTTCTATCTAAACTTTTTATTTCTTGCTCTTGCTCTCTCTGCAAAATTCACTGAAACATCTGCAACAGTCAGGTAAAGCAACTCTGCTTGTCTGCAACAGCTAATTTCTTCTTCCAGTTTTCCCTTCACTGTTGTGTGTGATTGACTGATGCTTTATTCTAAAGGTTATATTTCATGAGGTTCAGGGCCACTAAACAACCTGCAGTTGTCAGTGTATAAAAGATCAATTTTCCTTCAGGGAACCATTCAAATCTTCTGCATACAGTTTTATAACATAGTCATTTATGGAAGCTAAGCACATGTAAATTTCCAAGGAACATTTGAAATACTTCTTTAGTGTATTTATATAATGTTTTTTAGGCATTTAATTAATTTAAAGTCTCTTGGTACATGGTACACTTTAAAGCATTTTTGGGAGGTTATTTAAGAGTTCATTAGGATAATTAAGGGTTCTTAGCTTCCTGAACAGTTTTTACTCTGATCTAGAAAACCAGTAAAAGAAAATCCTTCTGCATGCTTTGAAGTCTAGAAAATGTGAACGTGTACCAGGTTGAGTTTAATGGCACCCACTTGTAGTGGGCACAGCCCATCATTTTCTTTGATTAATATTTAATGATGTGCTTAATAACCCTCATCGCTCTGTGTGTTGCAGGAAGGAATCACCAGAATTGGACCTCAGAATCGAAATGAGGAAGAAGCTCATATAGGTGACGATTTTCAGATTTCTATAGATAGATATTTTTGACAAAAATGTATTGTAATAGTATGAAATTATGTAGTGTTAAACATTCTGTTGTGTAATGTTTTAGTCAAGCCTGAGGGTTCTGTGTGTGAAATTGAGAATCAGAATGGAGTTGTTACCATCAAACCGCTACCACACACAACTTGCACAGTCAATGATCGAGAGGTCACTGAACCCTGCCGGCTCGCACAAGGTAAATGCAGAACACTGATACCTGTTTATACACACGTTTTTGGCCTGTTGTAATAAATCGTGAATCACGTGGGGGTGAATTTTCTATATGTAAATAGTAGTGGAGTAGATAAACGCATAGTGGATTGTAATGTATTGCCTCTGCTTGTTTTAGGTGCGGTGATAACGTTAGCAGGACGTCACAAGTTCCGATTTAACCATCCGGCAGAGGCAGCACTTCTGAGAGAAAGGAGACGTGTAGGTTCATATGCTACATTCTGTTTCAGTCTGTTATGAGTATAATACATAGTCCTTCTAAAATCATGTATGTAATGTCTTTAAAACACTTGGATAAGGAAATAGAAAACCAATTAGTTTAGGTGCTTCCTCTAATTATGTAGTACTATCAAAAAAAATATTATGCATAAATCTAAAATCTTGTTGTTTTTTTGTTTGTTTTTTTCAGATCATTGAAGCTGGACCACTTTTCAGATTATCTGAGCTTAAGACTCTCACGCCTAATGCAAGGTGAAAAGTTTTGTCCTGTGGTTTATATTTGTTGTACGACTATCTGGAAATGTTGAGCTGATAATGAGATCTCAAGAGATCTCCATTATCTTGTTGTTGCTGGATTGTCTTCTGGTTACTTGGTTACCGGAAGATGCTAAATGAAGGGAAAGTTTTACAGAGTCGGTTGTCTACTTCTTCTGGTTTACTCCGGTCTTATGTTGAAAATTTAGCTTCTCTTTATATCCCTGTGTGTTCAGGGCAGAGGGAGTAGAAGGTCAGATCGACAGTGGAAGTTTGGCTCCTTGGCAAAAGTTGGAGGAGCATCAACGCTATGTTGAATGTCTGCGTGAAGAGATACTGGTAGAACAGAGGCGGACTGAGAAAGACTTGGAGAGAGAACAGGCCCATCTTCGAAGACAACGCTCTGAGAGTGAGTAATTTGCTTGATACAGTTGCTTGAATATTCTTATTTTATTTTTTTTCCTTTTCAGTTTAAGGTGTAATAATTTCCTGATTTAGTGTCATTTCTTTTTTTAGTTTTTTCTTTTTCATTTTCAGTTTAAGGTGGAATAATTCCTCGATTTAGTGTCATTTCAGGCTTTTGGTTCTTATTGTATATAAACGTTACATAAAAATTATTTTCCATCTTTGCCATTTCTAAAAATTTATTTTTCTTTCCACATACAGTCCTAATTACATACAGTATATGTCTCTTGCCCTCTTTTAAGAGAGATGTTAAAATGCAGCTATTTGATAAAAAAGTATGTATATATATATATATATATATATATATATATATATATATATATATATATATATATATATATATATATATATATAAAGCAAACTTATTTTAATACGCAATAGTGCATAGTTACATTTATTTTACATTTTCAGCATTTGGCAGACGATCTTATCCAGAAACCTACAGAAATGCTTTTGTTAAAACATATGCTCATGCTGGTTCACAAGAATAGGGAATAAGCTGTATTATATGTATATAGGGAATTAAAACTGTGCTTTCTATTTAACTAACAGTCCAGCAGTGGATCTTGCAAGAAAAGCAGCGTCTTGCTGCCATCAGGGAGAAGGGAACACTCGACACAGGAGTGCAGACTGATGTCATTTCTCTGCCTGCACTGGCTGGCATAAATGATAATGAGAGCAGCAGTGAAACAGCCCGTCCATCAATAATTGTGGGAGATAGGAAACGGGTGGTGCAAGAAGAACTCCTCAAACACCACGCACTCCAAAGAAACGAGAATCGTATTCGCCGCAAAAGACTGCGCTACCAACTGGAAAGAATTGCTCGCAAGCGACACCTGCTAGAGGTGAAGCAGGAGCTTCAGAGACTAGAGACTACACTTGCTCTCGGGGCTGATGGATCTCTGGACCTTGAGTCTTCCTCAAAACGCAGAGGACGCCCAAAGGTCATGCGAAGACATTCTTTTTCTGTTGACCTTTTGTCTCGACTTTACCCTCAACATACACCTATTTTCAGGTCAGTAAGAGACACTTAATTTAGTTCTGTTTCGAGATGCTCTATTAAAATAAGCCTAATAATTTAGATGAATAAATCATTCTGAAAGCAAACTCCTAAAATTACATCACTTTTTTTTTTCTTTTAACAGCCAATTTCTTTGGAGGAACAGATTATCTGAGTCAACATCATCTCTCTCTAGGGGTAACTATCCTGAAAGGTGGGAGTCTGATGAATGCCTACAAAGCAAACCTAGAGGACGTTCTAACACATTGCCCTCAAGGTGTAGCCAAAGGACCTCAACTAGATCAGGCTCCTCTGAGAACATGAAAATATTTATGAAGGAAAACATGCCATCTGAAGAAGTGACTGAAAGAAAAGCTTTTGCAACTCCGCTTCATTCATCAGCATGGAATCATAACATATGTGAAAAAGTGAAAACAGATTCAGATGATAGAGATAGTAAGAAGGTTCTTCCAATAATAAAGCAATCAAGATCACAGAAAAACTCCCCTAAGGGAGGAAAGAGTTTGCCCCATGAAGGAAACAAGGGCTTGGAGACAATCCGCAAGTCTCTTTCTCGATCAGTTGGCTTTGGAATTAAGATGGCTTTGTCAAAGGTTTTCCGCAAGCCTCCTTTAGGCTCACGGGGTGGCAAAAGTGCTAAGTCTGCTAGTAAAGTGAAAACTCTATTTGTTGTGGAAGATAAGAAAGACAAAGCTGTAGAAGACTTGGGGACAAATCATCCAAGGTCCCCAATTAAATCAACAGTGTCTTGTGATGGTTTAGATCAGCTTACTTCATTAAATTCAAAGGAGCAGGAACACTGGCATAGTGCAGAGACCCTGTCTAAAAAGACCAGAAGATTGATCAAGACACAGCATGACCTAATTAACTGGGTAGAGAACAATGGCGAGGAAGTGACTGATGACTCTTCAGACTGTGACAGCCTTTTCTCAATGGACTCCCTTTCATCAGCTTATGCCATTGCATTGGCGGAGCAGCTTCAGCAAGAGGACTGTGAGCCGAGTGAAGTAGAGAGTGTGGACAATCATATGTCTAAGGACTCACTTGTCAAAGAAAGTAGTGGGAACACGGATGCAAAGCCAACACTGGAGCCCATTCACTCCATTTGTCATACTTTTCATTCGTTATCAAAGCCAGAATCAATAGTAGATAGACAAAAAATAGATGAATCCAAAGAAATGCTTGAAGAGTTTTTTGGGAGTGTACCTTGTCAAAAGGTAGCAAGACAAGCGATAAAGGAATCTTCACACCTCTCACAAGTAACATCTGATTCTCGGCACTCCAGTGCTGCCACTGTCATAGAAACAGAAGCTTTTCTTATACAAACGGATGCATGGTCATCCATGGATGCCGCAGACAGTCCTAGGATCCTTGGAGCCTCAGAGACCTCGTTGAAACGATGTATACTTTCAGAGACCAGTAGCAGCCAAAGCCAGGCTAGTTTAGATATGTCTGGTTCAACAACTAAATCCGAATGCTGTACATCATGCCATTTTGATTCTGTACAAAGTAAAAATGTGACTGTCAAGGAAAACAGTCACATGGACCCTGAAACAGGAACAGTCTTGGACTATTTTTTGAATGATAAGGACTCCATCACTCAGAAGACAATAAGCAACAACACTTTATGCTCAAAGAAACCTACACCACCAGAAATAATCCCATTAAAATCGAATGATAGTACCCAAGGGGTTAATGCACCTTTCAAAGAGAGTGCTGTTCAGTCCAGCTTGTTGCCACAGAACAACTTTATAGAATCAAAACAACAATCACAGTCTGAAGAAAGTTGCAACTTAGAAACACCCTCCAGTAACAGTAATATTTTCTTACAATGTGATCACCAAACACATCTACAAGTTCAGCATTCTCATAGTACACTTCAACCAGGAGCACCTTTGAAAAGCAATAATACACAATGTTCCAGTAAGGAACTCCATCAATCAGTAATACATACTCTAAAAATAGAGAATGATTTGCCATGTGAGCCACAGGAGGTGATTGATGAAAAGGCCTTGGTGCAGCATCGGGTTCAGCGTACAAAAAAAATATGCTCAGAGAGCTATGATACAGGCAATAAAATAGATGAGACTTCCGAAATTAACTTCAAGTCAGATATTCAAGTGGCTGATTCCTTAAGACACTGTGGTGCTCATCTTGAGCATGAATTCTGTAATGAGCACTCAAGAAAAAGAAGCAAAGACTCTAATGACGATTTAGCAAATATTTTGCAAACCCCAAAGAGAAGCTGTGTGGATTTCCTAGTTCAAGGTGATTCTGCTGTCAGTAATGTGCCGTTCCTGTTTAATGACAGTTCTAACAGCAGCAGAGACTTAACAGGTCAACTGTTACCAACAGAAAAAGAGAGATGTGCCAGTTTGCCTCAAACAGTTCAACACGATTTAAAAACTGCATCTATGGACAATCACACAGACTTGCACCAAGACAACAATAATCAAATTGCCTGCTATACACTTGAACACAGATCTGCAAATACAGCGTCAAAAGATCACAGAATGTCGATCATTCGTATGAATAAAAGTGAAATGCAGGGTTTGCCAGAGGTAAAATGTCCTGATATTCAGGTTGAGGACAAAGGAGTGTTCAAGAGCGATACATTGCACAACCCTGGCCTTACAATAAATGATGAAATATCCGAAGTGGTAAAAGAACATCTGAACACGTCATTGCAAGTGGATGGTGGTGAAAACATTAATGAAGAACCAGAAATAAACAAAACATCCTCACCAACCAACAGTGATGCTCTTAAGAACAGTCAGAGAAAGAATGAAATGATAGCTGAGATCGCACAAGTAAAACTCTGCAGTTCTCACACATCTCAATGTGAATATTCTGTTGATGATCGAGTGAATATTGACAACACAGGTGACTGTGTGAAAAGCAAATATCTAGAAAGACCTCCCACCGAGAACGAAGTTAAATTGGACCAACAAGAATTTGGATTCCTTAGCAATAGTCCGTTTGAGTTGGTGAAGAGCTTCAGTGTAGGAAGAGAAAATTCTGACAATCATACCGGACCTGTGCCACCAGATTTAAAAAAGCTACCAGAAGAAAACAATGTCCTTTTTGCAGTACCAACTAATAATCATCCAGAATTAAGTACCAGTCATTCAAATGGTTTCATCGATGGAGAAAGTGGCAAAAGTAAAGAAACTATACAACTGACATTGATGTCAACTTGTAAACAGAGCCCCGATGTAATTTTGCCTGTCACCGTGGCTGAGGCGCAAAATCAGTTCTTTCCGATGAAAAGCGAGACTATACCAATCACTAAAGCAGTTGACAATCCAACGCAAGCAAATACGTCTGTAAGCACTGATCAGAATGGATTTAATCTTTTATCACACACACAAAAGGAGCTAGGTATCTCGCCTGAAGAAAACAGCATGTCAGGAGTCTCTAAAGATGCTTGCAATGTTAAAGTTTCCAAAAGATGCTCAGTAGCAGTGGTGAACCACATTGGCTCAGACATGCTTATTAAGGAGACGGTGAAGTCTGTGGAAGCAAGTAAAGCAAATATGGCAGCTAAATTTCAGCAGGTGGTGGAGTTAAACACTGTTTTACATTTTGACACTGAGTCCACAGTTCAGATTCGAAAAAACAAGGAATGCTCTTTTAATTCAGACAGAGCTGAAAATGTTCAGGGTACAGATTCTAGTCGAATTAAAACGCTAGCATACCAAGAATGTGCTGGAGAAAAACATGGTTTCATCATACAAGAACATCTTAATAGTGGACATGATACAAAAGAAAAAAACATGGACCTTGAAAGCCATAATTGTCTGGGAAAACTACTTAAAGGTTCTAAACCTTGCCAGACTGTAGCATTCTGCACTTCAGAGCTAGGAAAAGATAGCCAAACACAAATCATCCAAAGTGTCATTATCAGTGAAAAGCCCTCTAACTTTCCCCAGAATGAAGATCAATCACTGTATAAAGAGGACCATACACTGCATAGGACAATTCAGGAACAGCGTGTGAATGTTCAATATGAAAAGAAGCATTCAGACCAACAGCATTCTCAAGACTTATCCATCCTTTCTAAGCCTGTCCAAAGACCAGAGCAGATAGATACAAGAAAGGCAAATAACCCAGACCTTACATTTTCAGCATCTAAGTCATTAAATCCAAAAGAACCTCTTCAAGTTGAAATTGAATCTACTGAAAAGGTCAATGGGGAGAAACAACATACAACAATTAATGGTTCAAGACTTGTATTTTCTAGAACTAATGAAGAGCGGCAGAGAGGAAAGTTAAAGAGATACAGGAAAGCCCACTTCACAGCCCCTTTGAGCTCATCCACAGACTCAACACCTGATATGTCCTTAGATGAGAAAGCTAAATCCAGAGTACATAAAAGCGCTATTGCCACTTCATCTGGCACACCTGCTCCCGGAAGACTAAAAACAGAAAATAGAAAAAACTCAGCTGATGAATCAAATACATCTCTATGTTTAAAAATTATTTCAGTATCAGTAGAATCAAAATCAAAACAGAATCAGTCTTATAGGACTGGCTCTGACAATCCTAACCCTTACATCAGAGATCTAACCACTGATAAAGTGGAGGAATTGAGGGATGAAAAATATAATCTTCCTGCAAAACTATTTCAAATTCCTAGTCTACAAAAGAATGGTGAATCAAGTCACCAGTTAACGGGTGCCAATTCTACTAAACACATATTAAATGAAAATAACCACGAAAAAGCAAAATCATTTGAGAAGGATTCCATCCAAAATAGAGAACCTTTTCTGCATTTTAGTTCAAGTGACATCAACCCCTTTGTTCATACAAGAAAAAAGGATCGGTTACTTAAAACCGCATACAAAAATCAGCCATTTGGAAGTGCAGTCAATATAAATAGTCGATTATCCTCACTTGAAAGTTCTAACAGTGGTATAACAAGATGCTGCAGTATGGATAATGGGCTAAATGTCCAGAATTCTCCTTTTAGTTCTCATCTGAGCACTTATGCGGTTCAAAAGGGGCTTTCTAGCACATTGAGTAGTACTGAAGTTTCCAAAGAGCATATTTCTACAGAGCCCAAGCTGAAAGAATCTTTTCATACCCCAACTATTTGTAAAGAGAAGATCTTAACAGCTTTAGGCAGTGACTCTTGCAATGATACTTTAGAGCTAGCCAGTGGCTCAGGTCAAGTAGATGAAATAGTGCTCGTCTACTCATCTGACCATGAGGAAAGTCAGGACAGTAACCAAGAATCAAGAAAATATGACCAGGGTACACAGACAGTCAAGTGTTATGAAGACTTGGAGAAGAAAACCAGACACAGGAGAAGCAGTACCCAGGTTCCTGTGTCCAAACCATCGACCACATGGACAAGTCTTCAGAATATGTCTGAACATCTTTCTGAGTTAATTGTCAGCACTTCGGATCTTCTGGGGAACATACAGTGTATGAGAACAGGGGAAAGTTCTTTGAAAAATGGGACTCCATTAACAACCTTCAATAAAGTTTCGAAAATACGCTCTACCAAGTCCTGCAAGACTGTTTACTCCACCCAAACTGGCACAGATGTTGGGATCCAAACTGAGGATGTTGCATGTATGAAACAGAACTTTCTCCAGAGCTCCCAACCCATAGAGAAACCCAAATCTCATGAGGTCAGTGTTATTGTAAAAGTTATTGGCTCTGAACTTTGCAGCATACCAAAACAAGATGGTGCCATCAAACCTACTAAAGAGCCTTGTGAAAGCAGACAGACCTTTGGAACTGTTAAAAGTATGCCTGATTTACATCCTACAGGCTCACCTTTTTTTGTGCAGTTTGGTGGAAATTCAGAAACTGAAAATAATCCCTTCCTAGAAACCGTTGCACCAAATCAGGGCTGTTTCAATCCTATCAAAGGAGACCATAAAACTTCCAAATCATTTGCAGTTTGTGCTCAGAGAAAATGCCATTCTCAGACGTCGGCAAGAGACGGCAATCAAAAACATCAGCAAATAAAGCCAAAGAATAACCTTGATGAAAGGGTGTTACTTATAGACCGTGCCTCCTCACCTATTCTCACTGTGGATGTTTCACGTTTAACGAAAAGGAGAATCAAATCTGGGACAATCCAAACCCCTACTGAGGCTCTTTTACAACTTGTCAGAAATACAGCTGAAGGCAAACCAGTGTACACCAGTTATCCCCAATCCCAATATCAAACTGAAAACAAATCAGGGATTTCCGTGTCTCTTGAAAACCTAAGCATCCACAGTTGTACAAATTTAGGTGCACCAGATGCATGCTCTACAGAAGTCTCATCCAGCAGATACATACAAAATGAAAGAAAAAAACACCCTAATGGAGTGCAAAGCGGAGATTCAAGCCAGGCTATTTGGTGCAGTCCCTGGAATTATAATAATGACTCTTCCTCTGTCAAACACGGGCAACCTGCAGACTTGAGCCAAAACAGATTACAATCATCAACACCCATTAATCAAAGCCACATCGCCAGCAGGCAGGAATATAAACACAGAATCTATAAAGATGTGAGCTGCTGTAGGGACCTGAGCAAAGACACTCTCCAATACCAAGACGAAGACAGCGTGTCTTTGGTTCCGAGTGACTGTAATACAGATATCCTGCTCAGCATCAACCCACTCAGTGAAACCAGTCCACTCCAAGAGGACTTTTGGATTCCTGAAAACCTGCCAATGCACAACAAGTTCAACAACTGGTCAGGCATCAGTCAGCAGCCACCAGCCAGGCTTACTAACGAAAACAATACAGCTGTGGAGAAATCTCCAGATATCAAAACACATAATCCACACCTATGTTCAGCAGAGTCAAAGAGTTTCAGGTATAGGCACAGAACAGAGGTCTTAGAATCAGCAGCTATAAGGAGCAAAGAAATTGAAAAACTGAGAAAGGAACGGGAGCAGGTACTTGCCTCTACGCAATTAGATCTCAATCCTCATCTCCTCAGTGTAGAGCTCACAGAGGCCAAGTTGCACTATGGCCTGGGAAAGACAGACACTCTTCTAAAGATGCTGAAGTCCAGTTCGAGAGCACAGTCTCCCGTCTCTACCAAACAGCAGCTATATGACAGGTGAGGGTTTTATGTTTGACTACTACATGCAAAGAACACATATACTATTGTCGATTTGCCAGTATGCTGCATTCTTTTTTTTCAATGTTCTCAGTTGTTTTTTACAGTAGAACAGGTTTCCAGGTTAATAAGATATCTGATCAGTTGTCATGTAATGAGAGCTCAGACAAAGGCATAATAGTATAGACAGTTTAAGGGTCCGGCACACAAAAAACAACATGAACTAGGCAAACTAGAGTATGGACTAAGAGCATAGAGCAAAGTCTTTCAAATAATCGGTCAATAAGACTGTTTTAAATAGCCATTGTAAGTGTGTGTAGTTGGATGCTGGCTCTGGGGAAGGTGAATATCTATAAGTGGGGGGATTTTCTAGGTGCTGTAGCCCGTCGCAGCCACATTTGTAGGCCGCAAGGGTTGCAGGGAGTTGTAATTGGGGACAGGACATTAGAATGACATCATTAGTAACACTTGAAAAACACAAAGAAACTCTTTGCGTTGCATTCGAAAGTACTGTCTAAGCTGTGCTGTGATAGAAATTTAAGTCTGAATGAAGAATTCATGTATTATTGCATATTTTCCTGTAAATATTTTTTTCAGACACAGGAGGAGTATTGATGGTTTGAGAAAGGAAAGAGAAGATCTCCTTCAGACGTCCCGCCGAGCTCGAAGTCTCAGCCCAAGCAAGCATCCAAACCCATCAGATCACACGACAGAGCAGGCTCGGAAAACTGTGGATTCACCCAGCCGGCAGCGGGAGTATCTTCAGCACCTACGCAAGAAAGTAGTGGAGATGAGCAGGTGAATGATTAAACCAGTCCCCTTTCTTTCTATCACTAATTTTCTCCATTTGTGCTATAGAAGTGTATTACAAATCTAGTCATGCTTTCCTAAACTATTCCAATGAATCATTTTCATAGAGTTCCTGATCCACCTAGAAGAGATGGTCAGTATCCCACTGATATTGAACTCCTGCTGCGTGACTACGGTCGTGCACGTGAGGAGGCGAAGACGGAGATTGCCAGAGCGCGAGTGCGGTTACGTGAGAGGATGGAGCAGGAAAAGAGGAGATTAGAGCAACAGGCTCTGGCACAGTGTGTAAAGGTGAGGTGAAGCTGTGACATGTAGACTTCTTAAAGTCTTAAAGTCGCATTTGCTGACCTCATTGTGATTTAAGTGCCACAGATAGCAAATACCACAGTTAGTAATTATTTTATGTTTCATTATTCATGTAGGATTTGAGGCTTTGTACACGTTTCAGTAATAGCACATTGTGCACTGGCTCCAACTTAAGTCTCTCTTCTGGACCTACATCTGGCTACAACAGCAGTAATGCAGCTCTGTTGAAAGATGGCAGCTCACCATCTATACAGGTGAGATTAAACATATGCATATTATATGTTGCATTTAATTCATTATATAGGCTTAAATAAAATGTTTGTACATTTTTAGAGACCTGGCTTTATCAATATTTATAAAGTGTATACATACTACAACACTACATGTGTATTGAGATGCAGTGTATTGAATACTGGTTTACAATTGATTCAATCTTACTGGGCGAATTGGAATAATTCATTGTTGTCAAAAGCAATTGTTATATACAAACAGGTATAATTCGGTATTGAGTAAAGAAAATAAGATAATTGGTTGCCACCAACCCGAGGTATTCATTAAAAGGTTAAAGGATATTTGTATGCCTGTGTTCCACAGATTAATGGAGTCTCAGAGAGGGATTCAAAAGGAAGGTCTCGAACTCCCATGATCTCACCTCAAACTTTAAAGGCTCCTCGTGCATGGCTTTCAGCTCAGGGTACACAATGAACTTTTTTTTTTTAAAGAAGCGTACGAAATGCAAACACAATTTTACTAAACCAGTTCTCCTCATTAGATATTTGCATGGAGAGCTCCTCCTTCTCTCCTGGATATAAGCGTCATTCCTTTTCCTCTCCTTCATCTCCTCCTGGACGACAGCGCACCTGTTCCTTTAGCTCTCCCTCATCAATTTCGGTTTCTTACCAAAACACTGCAGACTGTACTCTCACAAGTGCCATATCAGAGGTAAAAGTGCATAGCTTTCACCATTTTCATCTTTAGAATTCTGTGGTGTAAAACTGGCTGCAGAGTGTTTGACTCAAGTTTGTGATGGAACAGGTTAATTTAGCCTCTGGAGGAAATCTAAGGAATCTGCTGGCAGGGAGTGCAGATGCTGGCTGGAGGTTGGTGCTGGCTGGAGGAAGTGAAAAATAAATTCACTATGTTTCAAATGTTAGTCCCACTCATGTTTAAAACCTACTTTTTCCAGACACCAGGGCTTGGAGAACGGTGTTCAGACCTTCCATCGGCCCTCATCCAGACCTTCTGCTCATGGGTTTTTGGGTGCCATGGAACTGGAGAGACCCAAGGCTAGTCTGTGGAGTTTAATCCGTGATCACTCCAAAATTCATCTCTACAACAAATCTCTAAAGTCTGCCTGGACATGTGTATTAAATGACACTACACAACTAGGTGATTTTTTAATAATATCTATATGTGTGACATTATACAAAATTATCTTCAATTATTTGAATTTTTTTATGAAAAGGAATGATAATTACAGCTGATTTTGACTCTTTCACCAGTGTACCTGCTGACCGATCCTTCCAACTGTCATATGAAGCAGCCACGGGATTTCTGTTGCCTGAGCACTGAATCGAAAAGGGTGTGTGCCTTCATTTGTTTTACTTAAAGAGTTACCTTTGATTGCTACAGAGCACTGACACTGGAGACTCGTTCCAAATACACCGACCAGGCATTACATTATGACAATATAACATTATGAGCAGTGAAGTGAATAACACTGATTATCTCTTCATCATTGAGCCTGTTAGTGGGTGGAAAATGTTAGGCAGCAAGTGGACATTTTGTCCTCAAAGTTAATTTGCAGGTAAAATGGTAAGGATTTGTGTGAGTTTGATGAGGGAAAAATTGTGCCGGATAGACGACTGGGTCAGAGCATCTCCAAAACTGCAGTAGTCAGTATCTATCAAAAGTGGTCCAAGGAAAGAACAGTGGTGATTGTCACCAAGGCTCATTGATGCACGTGGAGGGCGAACGCTCCTGTAGATCAAATTGCTGAAGTTATTGCTGTTAATGTTTGATGGGTCAGAACTGTTTTGGCAGCAAAAGGGAGACCAATACAATATTAGGCAGGTGGTCATATTATTATAACTGATAGGTGGTCATATAGTTATGCCTGGTGTAGAACCTTTTTGTTAGATGTTTATTTACTGTTTTTTGAAAAAAAATCTTAATTTTCAGTCCAAGGTAAAACTTGAGACAGAAAATTATTTAGAACTGTTAGGACTATTTAGAATTATATGTATGTAGAAATTGATAAAATGAATAATGTGCAATTTCATAATAAATAACAAATTGTAATTGTTGACAAATTGCTAAGAGAAACTATAACTTTTCAGGAAGTTCAGTTAATCAACTTCAGGGTTGTAAGCACTAATTATTTAAGACTAAGAGCATATGCTGTTTACTTTTATTTCTTCTTTTATTTTTTTTTGCATGCCTGTTATGTGTTTTCTTTTTTTTAGTTCAAAAAGTTCATACCCTTACATCAAGGTGATTGAAAATTCTTTTTCTTTCTTTCTTTCTTTCTTTCTTTCTTTCTTTCTTTCTTTCTTTCTTTCTTTCTTTCTTTCTTTCTTTCTTTCTTTCTTTCTTTCTTTCTTTCTTTCTTTCTTTCTTTCTTTCTCTCATTCCTTTTGTCTGCTTGGATCTTACTATCCGTCAGGAGGATACGTGGGTGTTAGCCATGCAGTCTGTATTTGAAGAGTCTCTTCCTAGACCAAGTGCGGACACCGTACGTGGAGAGATGTTTCCCAGTGCATGGATTCTTCAGCGCAGCCAGCTGCAGGGTCGAGAGACTGTTATCGTTATCTATCTACTACAGGTAACCTTTCTATCCTTACCCTCAATCATTTGAATTTATATTTAATATGAATGTAAATCAGCGTAGCCTAAATATGCTGGTTGTACAGTGAACATTGTGTCTCTTACAACAGGTTGATTTAGGAACTCCAACCCTACCCCAGAGACTGCTGAATGTAGTCGCCAGGAAGCAAGCAGCTGTAATTGCTGACCTTGATTCTTTTTTATCCTCATGACAGAACAGGTTACTAATGAAAATATATTTAAAAGCTTGTAATTGACGTTTGTGATATTTGCACCTCATTACTCTTTTTCTATGTTCTGTTTTTTTTCTCCTCAGTGCACTGATGTTTTTTTTTATTTGTGAAATGACATTAATATTTTTTTTACATTGTGCATACTATTTATGGTGCTTGTTTTGCCAAAGACTGGACAAAGAATTTATATTGGAATATTTAAGGTTAATTTAAATCACCCATAAGCTCTTTTTGTAGAAGTACTTGGCATTGAAATGGCTCTGCACACATCCCTATATAACATAATCCAGTAAATCAAATCCAGTATTTCTGTGTGTGTAGTGAAGTGAATATTCCAAATCTAAGCTGATTTATTTGAAAAATTTTTACTGAGCATATCAGAATGTATAGTATGCAGCACAGTGCTTCTCTGTGTACATGCACCATACAGTTTATATATATATATATAAGCATGTATGTGTGTGCAACTAAGTATGCACATCTATAGGCATAGCACACGTTTACTTTTCTGCACTACACTAGACTGAAAGTCATAGAATGCATAAAATTTACGAGTTGTCTTTTTTTTTTTTTTAACTGACTATTGCCACTTAGTGGCTTTTGCAGTATTTAATCTAAACGATTCTCTACAATGAACAAATTTCATCACACACACTATCATAGCAAACAGAATGATTTAATACAGATAATTAAGATAGGGCTAGTCTCACAGTAACCCTTTATTTAACATTTGCTTCTGTATGGCTGTTTATGATTTGAGTGGCCACTATAGTGATAAGGCTGTATGAAGTGTCCCTGAGACTGAACTCATCCTTTAGATTGGAGAAATTCAAATCGAAATACTGTATTTATTTTTTAATAGCTGTTGCTGTATGGAGTAAATAATGATAGTCATATCTCACCAGTCTGTATTGCATTAACATACTGCACCTGTAAATTCACTTTATAAATACAAAACAATTGGGACACCTGACTTTTCCAGCCATATGTGGTTCTTCCTCCAAACTGTTACCACGAAGCATTTAGTGGAACATATTCCTAGAAAAAGGGAGCTTTTTTATAACAGCAAACGATGAATAAATGTCTAATGAAATGTCCAAAAAAGCACATTGAAATCTTGTGTCAGGTGTCCACAAACTTTTGTCCATAGACAATATATAGCATTGAATGCAGTCATCAACACTCCTTGTATAGTCAAATTACCTACTGACTGCATAATAAGGATTCAGTCAGGATTTAGTAAAGCAATAGTTTACATTTATGCAAATGTATCTTTTTTAATCAATATATAAGTGAAGGAAAGGACTTAAGATGGAACGTTTCTCAGTTCTCTTTGACAATTTTATTGTATATAGCAATAACAAAAGAAAAATTGCTTTATATAGTCACTTCTATTTAAATGTTAAACAATGTATAAAATGCATTTTCAAAAAAATTTTTGTTATGGCTTGTTTTTTTTATGTAATACATGTTTGTTTTTGCATATTTATGTTTTTATACTTTTGTGAAATATAAACCGTTCATTTTCAAAAAGAGTTGCCATTTGTTTTTGTTCCAACTTGGTAACCCTTTCCCACCCACCTGTCAGCACTCTTCTATCATATTACACCTACCAACTGGGGATGGTGAAGGCTAACAGGGTATGTGTAAAATGAGCTTGAATTATGCTAGCACTTAAATGCTGCAGCTAAATGGTGCAAAACAAATGTATATACCAATAACTACAATAAACCGCTGGTACAGCATTGCACATGGGGTTTGTCCTAACATGCTACAATTTATTTCTGAATATGATAATGTCTTAAAATAGTTTATCTTGTGCGCAAGAAAACTATAATTTAAGCAACATATAAATGCAATAAATTAAATAAGCTATTAATTTGAGCTACAATTTGCAGAACTCACGCCATCTAAAATAATAGCTGTTTCTTATTGAAATGTGCAAGTCTGGAGGTATTCAAACTGAATAAACATTGCACATTCATTCTTTTTCATACACAAAGAGGTACAGAAAAATGCCCTTTCATGATAATGTTCATTATCTGATCCTCCTGTAGTTAAAGCAGCAGTGAATGACTTTTAAGAAGGGGTATGTGGCTGTTGTAAAAAAAAAATAGTGCCCTCTCTGGTAGGAATAGATATTGCAGATAAGTTCCATAGCTAATTTTGTTCTTTCCTTTCCAAATCCACATTCAAGAATAAAAAAAAAACCCATCTAAATTATTTGAGCAAAAAAGAGATTGTGGAATATTTAGCAGTTACAAAGGAGAAAAAAATGTACATACAGTATAATAAGAAGATAGTAGTTATTATTTTAATATATTTTAATATTTATTTCTATATTTCAGTGTCATTCTCACTATAGGTTTTTACAACTCAAATTCTAATTGCAAAAAAATTATGTACCTTCTCTGTATAAGGTACTAGCTGTCAAATCAAATAGGTGCTACCAGGGTTGTACTGTTGTTAACCATGTTATACTGCGAAGGAAAACACGTTTACTCTGTCAAATAGCAGTAGCAGTATAATTTATATAAAAAAAGCAGGTTAATGATATGGTTGTTTGTATAAGACATCATGAATTTGTAGGTAGATATGTGACTATTCCAGGTTAAAAAGTTTCTCACTGCAGTTTTAAACTGTTTTGTTGCTGTAGTACATACTGTATATCCAAATATAGTTTAATTCATTACATTAAAAACAGTGCATATAGATTTTATAGATTGTATATGTTTATTTATATTCAATAAACCTTTCTAGAAGTCATGTAAATAATAACACAATAATAATAACGTTTAGACATGTTTTTAGACATGTTCCCCTAATTGTTTATTTGAGCTGTTTCAACTGTGAAATTGAAAACAATTTTCTTTTACATTATGAAGTTGTATTTTTCACATATTCGTGATAATGTGCAATTCACGTGTAATACACATTTGATGTTTTTTTCCCTTCATGCAATCATATGTTACTCAATCATAATCTAATATTGTTTCAGTTATAAAAATGTGTTGTATTGCTTATATCACATGTGACATTCCCTCAGGGAGATTTTGATATATGTTATTCATATATGTACATGTTATATTTTGCTGTGTGTATGTTATATGTTATTCCCTTAAGGGAATGTCATCCACTAAAAACACCACCGGGATCAAGAGGCATTCGAGGTTCATGGAAACACTTTTGTGCGGACTGTGTGTGTGTGTGTGCGTGTGTGTGTGTGTGTGTGTATGTACGTGTGAAGGCGTAAACACACACTTGGTGGGAGTGAGCAGCTCCTTTCTCAGTGCATGTGCCATTTAAAGGCAGTGGTGTTCAGCAGGAATGTGGGTCCTGCGCTGTGCGCTGCGAGGCGCGCTTTATTTTTAACCGTTAGGGCGGGACGCGCGCGCGGAGCTGCACTCAGTCCCCATGTCGCTGTCCCCGGCCTCAGCGCCTCACCTCGGATTGTAACACACACACACACACACACACACACACACACACACACACACACACAAACTACAGATTCCCTTTCAACTGTACACTGAAGAGGAAATTACCAATAGCATCAACACCTCCATTGGTAAGTTTAATTTTTTTTTTTTAGTGTTTATCATTTGCATTATTAAATATTGTCTCATTCTGAGGTTTATTGTTTGGAATAAAAAGTGTGTTGTGCCATAGTCTGTACAGTGGTTCACTGTTAGACATTTGGTTAAAGTTCACAAAAGTTGACCTTCTGTCTTAAAAAGTGAACAAACTCAACTTGAAAACATATAAGTCAAGAAAATTGACTACTTTAAATTTAATATCCAACACTTCTAATAAAGGCTGGAGAAAGGTCACATAATTTGTTTTTATGAAATGTTACACTATGTACTCTGTATTCTATTTGTAGTTGTTAATAATGCTGATGGTTGAACATGAAGAAGGAGATATTGTTTTCTGTGTGTAATCTGAGAGACAGTGCATAATGGAAAGTCTATTGCAGATGTTATTTGCTGGTTGACAAAGGTTTAGTTGGTCTATTTAACATTATAAGCATCTGATCTTTTTCTACATTTATATTTTAATGAATTTGTAAGTGTAAAGTATAACAGCAGGAGGGCAGAAACGTGCTCAGAAAGCTGTTCTCTTTCTCTTTCTCTCTTCCTCTCTCTCTCTCTCTCTCTCTCTCTCTCTCTCTCTCTCTCTCTCTCTCTCTCTCTCTCTCTCTCTCTCTCTCTCTCTCTCTCTCTCTTTCTCTCTCTCTGTCACTTAAACACATACACACACTGTCTATTAAATAAACAGTGTGGCTTCACGTTATCGGCGAACATAAAACAGCCCTGCTTTATCATCAAGCTTTTAAACGACAAAGAAATTAGTTAAACTGTCCCCATATAAGGACTGTCTTCTGCACACGTCATAGAGCTTCAATCTCCATTTAATTGTATTAACAACCTGTTGACTTCTATTTTGATATACCATGGACATTGGTTCGCTCCATTTCGGGTTCCCACTTCCAACCTTTTTGCAACACACTTTTATTATAAATGATTCATTAGCAATAGCGAAATGAATAAAAAGAAATGCATGTAGCTGCTAAGCCTGTCTTAGGTCCTGAAAGTATTAAAGGTTTTAATCACAATCGCATTGCAAAGTCGTGTTTGGAAAATATTTTTCCATGTATGATATCATTTTTGTTAGCACTCTTTCATAATTTGTTTTATTTCCTAACATCATGGCACTAAGATCAAAATGAGCGACACTTTTTGAAGAAAAAAAAAAACAGAGCACTCATTGCCAGGTTGTACTGTAGTTCTTCATACCACAGCACACGAGGACATCCAAACCACGCCTGTCTCTAGTTTCGCTACTTCATCATCACGCACGTCAGAAATATTCCACTACACCCTCTTGCTTCATAGCTAGTGTACGACAGCTCTCTTGGTATGATCGAAATATCAGCCAGCTCAACTCTCAAGTTTAATATCCAGGGCAGCAAATCAATGAAATCTAAATCAATATCCATTTCGAAGTTAAAATAGCATTACATTTATATTCAATTACTATAACATTTTGTATGTGAGGACATTAGACTGTCTTTCCCTATCTAGATAACAGGAGCTATGTCGCATGCCGTGACCATAAACGTAAGTAGGCGCTGCAGAGAGCAGGCTGATGGAGCATGAGTAGACCCTGTAGGCTGTGATAAGGGGATTCCCACTGAGGGAGGGCACGTTATTCTCTGATAACATCCACTCTGCAACGTCCTGATACAGAGCAGCGAGCGAAAGAAGCGCTCCTCCTTTACCCGGGCCTCTTCTTGTTCACTTTCTTCTTGTTTTATTTGATAGCTACATGATGATTGTGCCATGATTCAATGCGATCATAAGTGGAAGCGATAACCTTACTCTCATTATCATTAAGCATCATTTATTTTGTGATTTTGAAAACTGTTGAAGTGCTTGGCCACATATACTGTGATCCAGAATTTGTCTGAACAGTTTAGCCACACTTTTGGTGTGAACTTTAATAAACTCTGGAATATATTTAAGAAACATTGAACAAGCAAAAATATTCAAGCGAAACATGTCCACAAAAAAGATGTTTGAAATAGAATAAATAATAGAAAGTGACAAAAACATGACATTTACAGCATTTGGCAGATGCCCTTATCCAGAGCAATTATTTTATTCATGCAACTGAGCAGTTGAGAGTTAAGGGCCTTGCCCAAGGGCCCAGTAGTGCTTAATGGTGATGGGATTTGAAATCACAACCCTTTGATCAGAAGGCACACATCTTAACCACTGAGCTATCCCTTTCCCCAAAAACAGAAAAAAATAGTATTTATACACTCAAACATAGGTTACAGTACTTCAGTAATTAGCCATAGCTCTATAGAACTTCTTGCCGATTTCAATTTTTTTAATCAGTTTTTGTAACAGTTAGGGTGACATTTCATCCAAGTCCACACTAGATGATCAACAGTCTCTATAGGCCTCTATAGGGTTTAGGCCACTGTATGACGTACAGTTTTTCTTTGGCAAGATATTCTTTTAAGCACAAGGTCACCATTACAACTATAGATAAAACCAGCTCCAGACTTTTACAACTGTGCTGTAGAGTACACACACTCATCTTCATCTGTACAGTACTAACACTCAATGATCCTTTAATAACTATAGAAAAATGTCGATAGCAATCCATGTATTTATTGTTGGAACAATTTTTTAAGGATTTTCCTGCCCGGGATCCTGTCCAGACGGATGGTGTTCTTGCTGTATGCTGCCTGTGTTTTATTTGAATATTCTTTTACACAGTAATACAGTAGTAACTGTGAAGGAAGGTTTTTTTTTCTCTTATTCAGAATTAGCTATAATGATTTTAGGTCTTTCCCTAAAACTTTCTTCCTTTTTTTTTTTTTTTTTGCTGTTTTTTACTAATAGTTTAAACCTCCTAGTCCCAAGAGTTTTCATAATGGATTTGTGTTGTCGGTTACCTTTTAGTTCACGCAGGTGTCTTGACCAAGGTAAACATATGGTGGAGTTTATCACATCATACCACATTATCACATACGAATTAACTGAAGAGGCTTCAATGATTATGTTTGGGTAAGGTTTTGCTTGAAAGTGTGCTTTTATTTATTTATTTATTTCTATTGATGCCGCTTGGTTTTTCATGTTTTCTAATACAGTGAAATTCATGCATTAATAAGTGTGGCTTAAGTGTCCAAATACTTTTGGGGGCTAAGGCCAGTCTTTGTAGTGTATCTGCCTCAAAAAGACCTAAAGAATGAGTCTGTAATCTGAAGCCACTCTAAGGTTTACAGAAATGACTGAGTCAAGATTTTACACATGGCTGAATCATGAAATATGCACTCTTGTCCATTAGCCATAAACTCATAGTAGCTACTGTATTTGATGAAGATGTCAGTAGAATTCTGTGTTATTTTGCACTTAGAGGGGTTGCCCAGCCCCTGTGTTGGGTGATAAGGGTAGGAAAAAGCAGCATGCCTCTGGAAGATAGAGCTATCTTAGCCCCATACCTTCAGCCATCACGCCACAGAGGTACATGCACGTACTCTAAAAAAGCTTGCCTATTCAAATACCAGTGTTTAACAGTTAATGTGAAACGCACAATTATGTGTTGCTCAGATGCTTTGTTGTTTTTTTTTGCAGTAATTTTAGGAGATTTTACACATTCGGCAGTACTTGAAAAACACAATGGTTTGACTGAATATTAAATATCTTAATAAGTCATAAATTGTTTTATGATTCTGTAGTGGTTTCTTGATTTGTTGCTGAATAAAATGTCAATTATTTATGTGTTTAATAAAAGATATCAGGGTAAGACAATGTAGAGTAATCTTCAGCATGTTATCTGATGGGTATACTCAATGTTTTTAACCCTGCTGGTTGGCAGAAAAAAAATGAATTGGTGTCATCTGTCTTTTTAGGTCATCTGTTACCCCCTTCCACATTGCTCTGAGGTCTTCTGGCCCCTCTGCCCCACCTCCAGCAGCCATGACCTCCACCACAGATTTTGACAATGTCGACATCACGCAGCAGTACAGCCGTATCAACACTCGTTTTGAGTTGTCTGAGGAGGAGCTCGACAATGACCACAGCACTGCTCGCCGCTTCGAGCGTTCACGCATTAAAGCTCTTGCCGGTGAGTTTTGTACAATGTGACCTAAAGTGCCGTTTAATACAATTTATGCCTCTAAGACCAAAAAAGCTAAAAGACAAGCCTGAACCCCGGCAACCGAACTCGTTCCACACATTCTCATTTCCTCCCCCTTCGCTTTTCCACCCAGCGAGCTCAGATCTCTGCTACATGCTCAGCGTTCTTTAGTGTGATAGAGCTGGACAGCTGCCCTGCCTGTCTGTGTCCGAGGCTCAAAGCAATGAGAGCATGTCATTGCTGCTACACCTGTGGCCTTGCTGCTCTGAACCTTAAAATAGCTCTGTGTGAATAGCCAGAGTTTTGGTTCTTGCAAGTGTTCAAGACACACACACACACACACACACACACACACACACACACACACACACACACACACACACGCACACGCACAGAGGAAGAATGTATTATGTATTTTTAATTTGCATTAGCCCATAATTTTGTTTCTGCGTTTCTGCGTCTATTCTTCTCTACTCTATATTCCCATAATGAGCATATTTAATTTGCAGGTGGCAATGTAGGTTGTAATTATAATTCAAATGTCATTTGTTCATACATTTATTCATCTTTAGTAACCGCTTTAACCTGGTTTGATTTGTGGTGAACCCAGTGGTCCCAGTAATAGTCCCCACCTCCCATTTAAATGAAAATTATGCACATTCTTTAATAGAAACTTCTGTAAATTTGTAGGAATTGTATATTGCTCGAATCTCATGACAGTGTAAGAGGTTTTCATGTTTTGGAAGGACAGACTTTTTAAAATGTTTTAATCTTTCCTAGTCTGTGGCTTTAAGGTCCAGATATGCTGCTGCAGTAGAGCGCTGCTGTAATGTACTCAGCATGTGCAGTGATCTTTTTCTAATGCAATTAGAGTTTCCTGACAAAGAGCAAGCTAGACACCACGCAGACAGGCTTAGAGAGAGGTATGTTCTTTAGTGATTGTGATTAGACAACATTTTACAACAAGCCAACAGACGACTGTATTTCAGGTTGTAAATATATTTTGCATTACAAATGTAAATATACATGTGCTTAGTTTGGCATTAGTTATAGCTTTCTAAACATGATGTTTATCTTTCTGCATGCTTGCATACTATTTTTATTGGTTGTGCTTTTAGACATTCCTGCAAACATGTAGTTTGTGCACTTTTTCGTTCGTAAATATGTGTTTTGAGAAACCTATATTAATGAATAATTTCCAAAGTATGCAACCACATACTTCCCTGTATGATGACATCATGTGTTTGTGCAAAGAAGGAAGTGAGCGAAGATGCACTAGATATATATGAGTTGGACTAGCTGCTCCTTTCACTAGCTGAGAGTAACAAAACAGGGGAGGGAAAAAGGGAGGGAGAGAGGGAGGGAAAGAGAAAGGGAGAGGAGGAGGAGGACTCGAAGACAGGAGAGAGGAAGCGATAGACTTTGCATTTGTCAAGCTGACCTGCAGGGGTGTATTCAGTGCTGGCTGATGATGAGCAGCGGTCTGTGTTGCACAATGCCTGTAAGTCAGAGCCAGCTGCCAGAGGTAAAGCTCAGCCTGAAGACCAGCAGGGAGGTCACTTCAATCCGCTCCAGTGCCTATTCCTCAAGAAAAGAACTTCCTATCCGCATCAGCACTCAAGCCACCAGAAGCAGGAGCACGCCGCCTGTGTCCAGAGTTCAAAGTGGCGAGAACAAGGCAGCGCCCAAGACTAACGGACACAACAAGCATGAACCCAAAAAACTGCCTGAGAGGAAGAGCACTTTACGGGGCATTCCACCAACCCAAGCCCCCTTGACTGTCTCTGCCTCCTCCTCCTCTTCCTCCTCCTCTTCCTCATTCTCCTACACTTCGCGACTTTCCCGACCCTCACCTCCGCAGAAACCTTCTTCCTCCTCATCATCTTCTTCGCAGAGTATGAAACGCTCCCGCTGGCTAAGTCACAGCACCTCCAACATCTGCTTCAACTCCGTTTTAGATGGCAGGTTCAGACAGCTTCAAGGTAGAGTTCTCTTTTGGCTGTATCCTCTGACCCTCTCTTCCTTCCTGAAACGGCTGGTACGTCCCCTGCCATGTCCAGCCTCCCCGTGTCCCTTTTACATTCGTTAGTTAAGTGAGTTTGTTTGTGGTGGTTTTTGTAGAGGACAAAATTTGTTGTGCTTGGTAAGTGATTGTTCACATTACTGCGTTTACAAGAAATATTTAATCAAATGGTGGGAGCACAGTGGGCTGGCACACTATGTTTAATTAAGGAAATAGTGATGGTATTTTAATACTATAATATTATTCAATGCTGGTCAAAATTTTTTATTTCTAAATATTACAATATATATTCAAAATAGGGGTTAGATTATACAATATCAAAATAAGAAGAAGAAGAAGAACAAGAAGAAGAACGAGAACACGATATTTTTATAAAGTGACTTACATTTTTCCCAACATTGAATTTCTACATTGTTTTAATAAAATACAGAAGATTTTTGAAAAGTTTATTTTACACCTCAGTTTCTTGTCATTTAATTTAATTGTTTTTGTAGAAAGAGGCTGAGAGTTCAATTGCATCTGTTTAAATGTTTATTATTGCATTTGGATTTAGTGATATTAAACACCCCTAAACAGGTTCTATCACCCAAATTGTTTACTGAAGTAAAAATGCAAAAACTCACTAGTCTGATAAAAGTTGACCAGTACAAGTACAGCTTGTGTGTAAGGTCTTAATCTCAAGTTCAAGTAGTTCAGTAACCTTTTAAATGTACTGTATGAAAGTAAAAGTTAACAAAAGGCATTAATCTTAACTCAGACACTTGTTTTAGCTATTAGGGTATCAGCCAACTAGCATTATTCCTAATCTGTTTAATGCTAGCTTTTAAAATAACTTCAATGTTGCAAGCGAGCTGAGGGCGAATAGATTGCTGTCACAATATTAACTGCCTTGATAAATCGGAAAGTTTTCATAACAGATTACAATGATGGGGAGTTTCGATTTGTTCAGAATTTAGATCCATTTCATGACGATAATTGTAATTTGTTAATTCCCACGTCTACTTACTGCTTAGAAACTATTTCTTGTATTTATGCTGTGTTTAAATCGTGTTAATAATTTCTGATGCATTCCAGACAAGCGTTTTAAAAAAAAAAAAAAAAGAAATTTAGGAAAACCTGTCATTAATTAAAGCTAACGATACCTAACTAGTAGCCAGTACAAGTATGGTTTTGGTAGCTTAGGGTCTTTATTTTATATCTCTAAGTGAATTTATGTATATGGTTGTTGTTCATTCTGCACATAACGATGAGCTAATGATGGCAGTTTCCTTTTTGGACTTGGCATAAAAGGTAGATTGTGTTTCAGCCTTCCTGTTTTTTTCCACTTCTCTATTCAACTTCTCTCCATCCTCAGATCATTTTTGTCGAATGTCGACTATACTGTGACCTCCATTCACCCTGTTGCACATTTTACCATTTCACTCAGTTAACTACGAGTTAGCATTTAGTGATAGGCCCCAATAAATTTTCTGAATGGCCTTACAGCAAACGCTGACTGTAGTGCAAAACACAGGCTTGGTCGGTACAAGGAAAATCCATCAGTATAAATAATTCATTGGCCTGTCGCTAGAGCTCAAGAGGAGATTTGAGCCCGAGCCACGAGAAGCTGAGCAAAATTTAGCCTCCTTCTGATAAGCTGATGGCATCTGATAGTTTGTATCCTCCATGCTAGGATTCAAGCAGGTGAGAACAGCCAGAACAGTGCAATTCGCAGCGGCTGAGCGGTGAAAGAAACAAAAAACAAAACAAACATAAGCCATGTTTACTTAGTTACATGTTTACAGTAAGGTAGTTAGCATTTAAAAATGATACTATTGTTTTTTATCTTGGAGTAAATGTAATTTTAAGGTTTGAAATCCCACGATTTGGACACTGTGGTGTTCATTTCTACATATTGAAGTAAGTAATACCATAATGTTTGCTTTTTTTAAATTGTTGTAACTTGAGGTGTTGGTGATCAGTGTTTGATATGGTTTGTATTCCCCATTGGCTATTAGGATTTTTTCAGTACTATCATTTTATTTGTGTAAAAAG
Source organism: Silurus aristotelis (assembly GCF_946808225.1). Taxonomy (NCBI): domain Eukaryota; kingdom Metazoa; phylum Chordata; class Actinopteri; order Siluriformes; family Siluridae; genus Silurus; species Silurus aristotelis. Next base: position 17,724,529 of record NC_139579.1, read on the forward strand.
TTTTTTTGTTGTTGTTTTTGGAATAAGAGTGACGTATGGTCCTAATACAGTTAGACAATGTTTGTGCACTGTGCACTACAGAGATAAAAGGGGGTAGGATACTGTCTCATGGGTCTCAGAGAGGATACGCTTAAAAGCGCTGTTTCTTACTCTCAGGCCCTGAACCCTGCTTTAATGTTTTCCATCCAAATGCCATTTTTTCTGCATTAAATGCTCTCTCTCTCTCTCTCTCTCTCTCTCTCTCTCTCTCTCTCTCTCTCTCTCTCTCTCTCTATTTCTCTCTCTCTCTCTCTCTCTCTCTCTCTCTCTATTTCTCTCTCTCTCTCTCTCTCTATTTCTCTCTCTCTCTCTCTCTCTCTCTCTCTCTCTCTCTCTCTCTCTCTCTCTCTCTCTCTCTCTCTCTCTCTATTTCTCTCTCTTTCTCTCGCTCTATCTGCTGCCAGACAGACAGATTTCATGAAACCTAAATCATTTATAAACACTTATTAATGATGCGGTTTCATTTAAGACCTTGTTTGAAAGGACCCAGAGAACCATGGTGCTGAAAAATAAAAAGAGCATTACAAATACTGCAAATTCTAGATTTTAGGTGTCAAACTCATAGTATTTGTAAAAATTTCCATGGTTATTGTATTTGTTTTATGCATTTTATCTCTTGTTCTGTTTGGAAACCCTGTGGTCCACTTATTTCATAAAAGCTAAAACCAGAAAAATGTAATATGTCACATGGGAAGTCAAAACCTACACCTACGTGCACATTCCATTTTAGCGCAAATACATATTCCTCAGCACATAGTATTGGTGTGTACGGTATTGTTAAGGCCGCAAAGTCATAAATCTATGTCAAAAGTAAACATATGGACATAGGGGGAAAAAACTAAGTAAGCACTTTTAGTCTAGCTAAGTTAGCTAAATCATTTCCCCTCACTTTGCCTACCAGATGAGCGAGAAGCTGTGCAAAAGAAGACTTTCACAAAATGGGTGAACTCCATCTTGGCTCGAGTCAGTTGTCGTATCTCAGATCTCTATCTAGATCTGCGGGATGGGAAGATGCTCATCAAACTACTTGAGGTTCTGTCTGGTGAAAGGCTGGTAAGTATTTGCTGATACAACAAGGCTGAAGTGAATAAAAGGTTACTGTGAAGAGATATACACAGTTATCATTCAGCATCCTGTAGCCTCTTTGTGTATTTTTCTAGCCCAAGCCCACTAAAGGTCGAATGAGGATTCACTGCTTGGAGAATGTAGACAAGGCCCTGCAGTTTCTAAGGGAGCAGAGGGTTCATTTGGAGAACATGGGGTCACATGATATTGTAGATGGAAATCATCGTCTTATCCTGGGGCTCATTTGGACTATCATTCTTCGCTTCCAGGTGAGCTAACTAACACAAGTTTTAAATTAAAGTGCTTTTATATCGATGAATAACATGTTGCTTAAAGAATACATTGAAGCAATCTCAAAATGTCTCACCATTTAAACAGCAGTTTGCCAAGACACCTTTTATGCGTTTAAATTTGGTTTCATGGCAACAAAACATTTGCATTTGAACTGATAGATAACAGGGTTGTATTTATTTTTAATCACTACATTTGACAGCCAGTGTATTTTTAGCTCGGCTATTTCAAACAATACGATCTGCTACAAATTTAATCCCTCCACATGGAAGAAAAGGAACATGGAGAACGAGAAGTAGATTACTTTTCCCCCCATGTGTTTAACCTTGCTACAAAAAAAAGGAAATATAAATAAGAGCATGACCATTTTTAGCACCAACGGGAGGAATGTATTAGATAATTGACTAGTTTGATCACTCAGTGTAAATGACAAAAAAATATAAATAGCATGAAATCATTTACATATATGCCAAATGTAATTCCATTTACCAGCTTATACCTATCTGTCTTTCTCGCAGATTCAAGACATTGTAGTAGAGGTAGGACAAGTGGACAAGACGGGGAAGCAGGAGACACGGTCCGCTAAAGACGCCTTGTTGCTTTGGTGTCAAATGAAGACTGCTGGGTAAATGTTATTCATCATGTCGATGCTATCAGGATATCATTTGCCATATACAATATCATATGGGTTTTAATTTGGTTCTTTGTTTGGTTCTTAGGTATCCCAATGTAAATATCACCAACTTCACCACAAGCTGGAAGGATGGCTTAGCTTTCAATGCCCTTATACACAAACACAGGTGCAGGAAAAAAAAAAAAAAAGCAAGCTAATTAAATACTGCCAAAAAAAAAACACGTTCGATTTCTTGAATTTCTTTTATTCTTTAATCTTTTATTTATTTAGGTCAGATCTGGTTGACTACGGCAACTTGCAGAGATCCAATCCAACTCACAATCTTCAGCAAGCTTTCAATGTAGCTGAGAGAAATCTTGGAGTCACCAAGCTCCTGGACCCAGAAGGCAAGAAAATATTTTTATACCATGCACACTTAATGCAAACAAACATTTATTTTACCTTGATTTTGTTGAAAGAGTTCATCTCTGTGTGCTCTGTGAATTGCAGATGTGTTTACCGAGAACCCAGATGAGAAGTCCATTATCACTTATGTTGTTGCTTTCTATCACTACTTTTCCAAGATGAAAGCTCTGGCAGTTGAAGGCAAGCGGGTTGGGAAGGTACAAGTTGTTCTATTTTTCAATTATTTATTTATTTATGTTTGCTTTTCTCTGTATGAAACCTGCACTGAAAAGACATGTTGTTCTCCAGGTGCTGGATAATGCCATCGACATAGAGAAGATGATTAAGATGTATGAGACGCTTTCCTCAGACCTGTTAACATGGATTGAGCAGACCATCATTATCCTGAACAACCGCAAACTTGCAAATTCTCTAAATGGAGTTCAGCAACAATTACAAGCTTTTAACTCATACTATACTGTGGAGAAGCCTCCAAAGTAAAAACAAAAATGAGATTGATTTATAATAATTTTATATATATATATATATATATATATATATATATATATATATATATATATATATATATATATATATATATTACAGTGAACCCCAGAAAATTTGCGGTTCAGAACTTGCGGTTCGGAAAATTAGCGGGTTCTCATTTGGAACCTAACTAACAGCAAGTTGCGGATTATCTACAATTCGCGGGAATCCGCAGCGGGATGAATTTTCAGGAACGTCAGGAATAACATTTTCAACAATGTATTCACTGACAAATTTCATAAATTTTTTTAAAACACATTATTGTTTTAAAGTGACATAATGTCCAGATAAATTCACTAAGGTACCATAGGGGCTGCGGGGTTGCGTCTAAAATACACGGATTTTCAGAACTCGTGGGGGTCTTAGAACGTAACCCCCGCGAGTCCCGGGGGACACTGTTTACTGTATATATATTTATGTTCATAAATTGACCCCAGCAATGAAGTTTAAATATCTTACATTTGATTCCAATATCTATAAAAGATTCCAGGAGAAGGGAAATCTGGAGGTTCACCTTTTCACAATCCAGAGCAGGATGAGGGCCAACAATCAGAAGGTTTACACACCTAAAGAGGGCGCACTGGTGGCAGACATCAACAGGGTGAGACATTTACATTATTTGGCAGACAGTTAGACATTTATACAAGTGAACAGATAAGGGTTAAGGATTATGTATAAAGGGCCAGCAGTGGCAGCTTGGTAATGCTGGAATTTGAATGCACTATTTTCAAAGTCCAACATTTTAACTCCTGGGCTACCATTTTGATCTGAGGAGAATAATGAAATCCACCTCTGTATAAATATTACTATTTCCAATCATTTTAAAGTATATATAATTAACATGAAATATATTATGTTACATTTTGTAATATCTCATCCCAGGCATGGGCGCGATTGGAGCGGGCGGAACATGAGCGAGAGCGGGTGCTTAGAGATGAGCTTATTAGGCAAGAAAAGCTTGAACAAATGGTGCGTCGCTTTGACAGGAAAGCTGCCATGAGAGAGACCTGGTTGCTTGAAAACCAGAAATTGGTAGCACAGGTAAACTGTCTTGCCTTAATGCTTTGGAACAATGTTTTTTATCTATTGTATTCACATGTCACAATCTTATAATAAGTAATATACATGCATTTTTATTTACATTGTAGGATAATTTTGGATATGACCTACCAGCAGTAGAGGCAGCAAAGAAAAAGCATGATGCCATTGAGACAGACATTGCTGCGTATGCGGAGCGTGTACAATCCCTTGTGGCCTTGTCTAAAGAGCTGGAATCAGAGAGGTACCATGATGCTAAACGAATTAATGCAAGGAAAGACAATATCCTGAGGCTCTGGGACTACCTCCAGGAGCTCCTGAGCGCTCGCAGGGGCCGTCTGGAGAAGAATCTCACCTTGCAAAGAATCTTCCAGGAAATGCTTTACATCATTAACTGGATGGACGAGATGAAGGTAGAAGATGGGTTTGATTAGTGTCCTGAAATGTATATGTTGTTTTAGCTTTGTGTAGTTGTTTTTTTTGGCAAAGAATAATTCTGTTCTAAATTTCAAGCTTTAGGTTGTTTTTTTTCGACTTATTTGATATTTATTTTCCAGAATCGTGTCCAGTCTCTTGATTTTGGAAAGCACTTGTTGGAGGTGGAGGACCTTCTACAAAAGCATGCTTTAATTGAGGCAGATATTGCTGTGCAAGCAGAGAGAGTGAACACTGCTAATGCAGCTGCTCTCAAATTTGCAAATGGAGACAGTTAGTAGAACCTTATTTTCCTTTTACACTTCCCATGCTATTAGCATGCATTAGCATTATGGAATTATTGTGCATAATTAGTACCAAAATATTTGTAAATATACATGTTTTCAATTATGATTTTTACTTAATTCTTTTCTGTATTTCTTTAATCAGGCTACAAACCATGTGACCCCCAAGTGATTCGAGACAGAGTACAGCATTTAGACTTATGTTATCAGGAGCTGTGTGCACTTGCAGCACAACGCAAAGCCCGTTTGCAGCAATCTCGTCGTCTCTGGAACTTTTTCTGGGAGATAGCTGAACTTGAGAGCTGGATCCGTGAGAAAGAACACATCTTTTCCTCGCTCGACTATGGCAAGGATCTGACTAGTGTGCTGGTGCTGCAGAGTAAACACAGTGCTTTTGAAGATGAGCTAGATGCTCGGCGTGATCACCTGAAGCAGGTGATGGCCGATGGTGAGAAGATGGTGAAAGCCAAACATTTTGGTGCCCCAAAGGTGCAGCAACGCATGGATGAAGTACAGAGGCAATGGCAGCAACTGGAGGAGCTGGCTGCGTTCCGCAAACAGAACCTCCAGGACACCCAGCGTTTCTTCCAATTCCAGGGTGATGCTGATGATCTTAAGTCCTGGTTGTTGGATGCCATACGGCTGATGAGCACTGAAGATATCGGGCACGAGGAGTACACCACACAAAGGTTGCTCAAGAGGCATCGTGCCCTGAGTGATGAGGCAGTTAAGAATGGAGCAACTATTGATGCTTTGACCAAACAGGCTAATTCACTGCCGAGCGAGCTTAAAAACACACCTGACATCCAACGACGTCTGGAGGACATTAGAGATATGTACATGGAGCTCTTGTCTCTCTCAGACCTGCGAAAGAAGAAACTAGAGGACACTTTGGCACTGTACACCATTTTCAGTGAAACAGATGCCTGTGAGCTCTGGATGGGCCAGAAAGAGACATGGCTTGTTGGGTTAGAGACACCAGAGAAGTTGGAAGATTTGGAGGTTGTTCAGAATAGGTATGTGCATGTTTTGAGCCCACCCTGTTTGGAATGTGTCAAGTATGTCATGGTGGAGTGGTATTTAGTACTTCTTATTTTAAGAACATATGGGCATTACAGACATGCATCCCATTCCATTTCAAATTCCACATTGCTGGAGCCGTGTGATGGCATTTTGGTAAGCAGTTTTCAGTGGTGCAGCTTTCTTACGTTGATCATTTCTTGTGTTGTCAGGTTAAGTATCCTCACCCAAGAAATGGGCAACATGCAAACACGGGTGGATGACATCAACAAAGCAGCCAAGCAACTGGAGGACAGCAGGCACCCACGATCCAAAGAAGTGAAGGATTGTCAGACTCGTCTCAATAGGAGGTAAAAATCATTCTCTCAGTCTTTTAGATATTCAAACCAGACCTGATCTATTTAGTTACCCTATTAAATATCAATTCATTTCACATAACATTATTAACTCTTGTCCTTCCTACACAGGTGGGAGGAGTTTAAGGCTATGGTTCAATATAAGAAGCATAATGTGGATTCAGCCCTCAGCCTTCACAACTATGGGCTTGAGTGTGATGAAACTGGGGCATGGATCAGGGACAAGACACGAGTCATTGAGTCTACGCAGGACCTTGGAAATGATCTTGCTGCTGTCATGACTATTCAAAGGAAACTTTATGGTATTGAAAGAGACCTGGCTGCTATTCAGGATAAGCTGAACTTCCTGCGTGGTGAGGCCCAACAACTTGTCAAGGACCATCCTGAAAATGCAGCTGACATTTTGGCCCGACAAGCAGAGCTAAACAAGGCTTGGGACCTGTTGAAACAAACGCTAAAGGATAGAGAGGACTCGCTTGGTGAAGTAAGCAAGTTACAAAACTTCCTTCAGAACCTGGATGACTTTCAGTCCTGGCTTTTCAAGACACAGAAGGCCACCGCATCTGAAGAGATGCCTACAAGTCTTCCAGATGCTGAGGAACTCCTAGGTCATCACAATTTAATTAAACAAGATATGGATAGGCATGAAGAGGACTATCACAGCATTAGAGACACTGGAGCAGCTGTCACTCGTGACCAAGAGGAAGATGCCCAATACCAGCAGCTGGATCAAAGGCTGAAAGGCCTAGATAAAGGTTGGGATGAGCTGCAAAAAATGTGGGACAGCCGAAAGAACTTTTTGGACCAAGGCATGGGTTTTCAACAATTTTCAAGAGATGCAAAACAAGCTGAAACCATCTTGAACAACCAGGTAAATATACATGAATCCCCATGTTTTACTAGCACATTGCTCAAACCTGTAGCCCAAGTACAACAAACCTTTTGTATATTTGTATTTACACTTACTAGGAGTACACTCTGGCTCACCTGGACCAGCCTGACACACTTGATGGGGCAGAGAAGGCTTTGAAGAAGCATGAGGACTTTGTCACCACTATGAATGCAAACGAGGACAAAATATTAAACACAATAGATGGTGGTCAAAGGCTGGTTGACAGTGGAAACCTTTACTCAACCAAAGTAAAGGACAAAATGAACTCAATTCAAGACAGGTCAGAAAGCTGTAATAATGTTACCATATATTCCGTTTCAGATTCACTGATTGTGTGTATAAGCCTCTTGTGGCTTTTATTTGACCAGTGTTATTTGACCATGTATATTCTGACAATGCACATTTATCTGTTACTATGTTAAGATTCTAACATTCCTACAGCATTCTGAATATTCAGCATTAAAAGCAATGTCAGTGGTTTTTAATTCTAATTTTTACAGTTCTAATTTTTGTTGATTTCTTATTTCCTGATTCTAACACATTAATTAAACTGGTAAAGTATTAAGATATTTATTATTCCGGTGTGCAGAGGAGGATGAGATAACTAACCCAAGTCTGAACTGCTTTGAATGTGCCCATGGGTTCTTCTCCTGGAATCAAGTGTTAGGGATATTTCTCAAACATGCTGTGTAATATCACTGTTCTTGGGTCAGCACTAAGACAAGAGCATTAGGCAGTGGAGAGGAAGTCTATATTTTTCCTATAAGTGGAGGTCGTCTGCTGTAGTGAGAGCTGGGCGCCTGTCCTGATGGGTATTGATCCTGTAATAAAAGTGCTCATCTGGAAAAGCAGCGCTTTGCTCTGAAGATAGTGAGACTTTCTCACTGTAAGTTGTGTGTTTATATGCACTGGTAAGTTGCGTTAATGGGTGTTTGCATGTACCTACAGATATTTGAAGAACAAAGACAAAGCCAATGAGGTATCTGAGAAGCTCAGAGACAATAAAGACCTGCAACACTTTCTTCAGAACACTCAGGATGTAAGGGAATTTTGTATTTGATTTAAATGAATATCGATAACTTTTCTTTAGCCTTCAATTATTTCTTAATCACTTTACTTTACAAACCCATTCTTTCCTATATCTGCCTTATTTCTCAGCTTACTCTGTGGATAAATGAGAAGATGCTGACTGCTCAGGACACATCGTACGATGAGGCTCGCAACCTGCACAGCAAATGGCAGAAGCATCAGGCCTTCATGGCAGAACTGGCTTCAAATAAGGATTGGCTCAACAAAATTGACCAGGTTTATAAACGTCTTAAGCATCCCATAAACCTTGCAAATCTCTTGAAATCTATTAAACTAAATCCAATTGGAATTTCTAAACCTTGTACACCTCTTTAGGAAGGTAAAGAGCTGATGGCCTCCAAACCAGAGTTTGAACCCGTTGTGACTGAACGTCTGACAAAACTTCATGATCTGTGGAACAAGCTGGAAAACACCACACAGGAAAAGGCTCGGCTTCTGTTTGATGCACACCGCTCCGAACTGTTTGAACAGAGCCTGGGTGACTTGAAGAAGTGGTTGTCTAATTTACAGCAGCAGCTCCAGGGTGATGTTGATGAGGAGGTTAACGATCTTACAAGTGCCAATATCTATATCAAGAAGCATCAGGTAAAAATTCTTATTAATTTTGATTAGAGCATGTGCTGTTTGTTTTTTGTCTGCTAGGAAGTTTTAAATTAAACCTTTTAAATTCAAAAGACCAGTCAATTATTACTAACTGCTAACTAATATCACAAACTAAAATTCTAACAGTGTTTTAGCTTGATTGTATCCCTTCACACTCCTTTTGTACTTGCACGACGATATGCGTTTGATGGGGAATAAAAAGTAAAGAATGGTTTTAATTACTGCATGCTGTTACATTCTGTAATTGAAATGTAATATAAAAAGTATAAAAGATAAATAATAAATGCGACTTGTAATAGTGGCTTGTGGTTTGGAATGTCACTTCCAAAATACAACAACATAGGCTCTAATTGGATTACACATTCAGTGAGAACACCAAAAGTACACTTTTCTGTTGAGTTTGCAGTCCAGTCAAAGTGGTTCACTGTTCCATTACGCTTGTCGAGCAACTTACGCATTTGACTCTACAGTTGTCATTGTGGAATGTGGAAGTATCAATACTGTGTTCTGCAGAAAATCCAATCTCATACTCTAGCTAAAAGAAATAAAAAAAATTTAAGATTACATGTCCAGGTGCTCAACAGTGTAAAATTCATCAACATATTCACTATTCATGTCTTCTAATTTATGCATTCATTCAGCTTCAGTAACCAAGGTCTTAGCCTAAATGGAACTTCAGTCTATCACAGTGGCCCACAAACTCACATTCACACACTCATTGACACAACTGACCATTGGATGTAGACAATCCATCTGCTGATATGGTTTTGGGAGGTGGGAGGAAACCAGAGGTACCCATAAAGACATTGGGAGAAGATGTCCATACCGTAGACTAGTGCTATTTTATATATAACAAGCTCAATTTTTAATACCAGAAATTGAAACTGGATAAAAAAATGTTGACAATACTGTAAAAATGCTTGGATTTTGCTTTAGAGGTCTTGAATAACTGGTGTGCCCTGTACTCCTGCAGATGACTGAGAATCAGGTGCGAGATCGAGCTCGGGAGCTAGAAGAGCTACAGCAAGCTGAGCAGCAGCATACTCCGCTAACTGATGAGCAGCCCGAACTGGAACATGAGCTGCAGGCTGTCCATAGAGACTTCCAGCAACTCCTTACCCCTTTGGCTCAACGCAAGGGCAAACTTGAGGCAGCTAAAGCCGTGTACCAGCTCTACAGAGATGTGGCAGACGAAATAGTGAGTGCAAATTCTGCAAGGAGAAGTTCATAGTCATCGAATCAACAGTCATTATATCTTTATTTCGATTTTTCTACAGCTATGGCTTGAAGAGAGATTGCCTATGGCCATGTCACAGGATCATGGGAACAATCTACAGACAGTCCAGCTTCTCCTGAAAAAGAATCAGGTTGGGAAGTCTGATCTTGCAGTGATCACTTTTTACATAAATTATTTATTATCAGTGATTTAACTGCTTCATTTTTTCATTATTGTTTGCATTAACCAAATGTCCCCAAACACAGACCCTCCAGAAGGAGATTGAAGGTCACCAGCCACGTGTGGATGAGGTTCTGCAGCGGGGTCAAGGTATGATGGCAGATGCAGAAGGAAGCCCAGAGGCAGAACATATGTCCGAGGAAATTAAGAGGTTGAAGGAGGTGTGGGCAAGGCTGCAAGATGAGATGGCAAAACGCAGAGCTCGACTACATGCCTCTAATGATGCCCAGCAGTACTACAATGATGCAGATGAGGCAGAAGCATGGATTGGTGAACAGGAACTCTACATCATTGCTGATGATAAAGCAAAGGTAGAGCTTTTAAGGACGAAATAGCAAATAATGTTAGAGCAACTTTGTATGCATTTGTTTGTTATTTGTTGGATTTATTTAAAACCATTGCGACCCGCTTGTTTCTCCTTGTTAGTTATAATCTCCATTCTTTACAGGACGAGCAGAGTGCTGTGATTTTGCTAAAGCGCCACTTGATTCTGAAGCAGGCTGTTGATGACTATGCAGATTCTATCCAGAAGCTTGCTGACCGTGCTCAGAAGATGCTTGCTGAGGAGCATCCTGAAGGGTATGCTGGCGCTACAATTCAGTTGTAAAACAACTTCTAACAAGGGTAGCGTCGTAAATTCACATTTTCCTGCGCAGGGAGGCCATAATTCGGAGGCAGGGTCAGGTAGACAAACAGTACGCAGGCCTGAAGGAGCTTGCTGAGGACCGCAGGAGATATCTTGATCATACTTATCATCACTTCCTTCTGAGCCGGGAGGTGGAGGATCTGGAGCAGTGGATTGCTGAGCGTGATGTGGTGGCTTCTTTACAGGAGATGGGACAAGACCTGGACCATGTCACGGTACTGCTGAACATGCACACCTTCACACACATTGTATTGTAAGTAACTTAGAAGTAAGAAGAAGACATTATTAGGTCACAGCCTGAATTGTTACCATGTTACAATGTTTGAATGTATATTTCTATTATAATAATTAATTCATGTGACTTATTAAATGCCATGTAGATTCTAAGGGATAAGTTCAGGGAGTTTGCAAGGGAGACGGGGACTGTGGGACAGGAGCGGGTCGACACTGTGAATCACACTATTGATGAGCTGATTGAAGCCGGTCATAGCGAATCATCTACTCTGGCTGAATGGAAGGATGGCATTAACGAGAGTTGGGCAGATCTCTTGGAACTCATTGACACCCGCACACAGCTTCTCACTTCTTCTTACGACTTGTTTAAGTAAGTAAAAAAATCGAAACGGTTCAATTTAGTACTTCTTGATGCATTATTATCGACTTTGTTTCTCCAGCAGGCAATAAAGATCTAGAAATAATTAGTATGATTTCATGTGCATTTTATTAAAGAAGTAAAACTTGTCATTCTTCCTGTTGCCCAGATACTTTTATGATGGCAAAGAGTTGGTGGTCCAGATCGAGGAGAAACAGAATGAGCTTCCGGAAGATTTGGGAGAGGATTTCAGCAAGGCAGAGTCTTTCCATCGCATGCATGCTGCATTTGAAAGAGATATCAGCTCCCTTGGAAAGCAGGTAAATCACTATACAGTTATGTCTAACACCTGAAAATCGTACCAATATTAATAGATTTATTTACTTTTTTTTGTGAAATATCAGACTTTCAGGCATTATTTGGTTATATCATCATCAACAGGTTATTAATATTATACATATGTGTATGTATGTATGTATGTATGAATGTATAGGTACAGCAGTGCCAGGACACTGCAGCTCGTCTACATGCGCAGTATGCTGGAATCCAAGCAGATGCCATCAAGGCAACAGAAAAAGAGGTGGTAGATGCCTGGAAGGGTCTTCTGGCTGCCTGTGCGGGAAGACGGAAACAGCTTGAGGAGACGGCAAACAAGTTCCGTTTTTTCACCATGGTTAGGGACCTAATGGCCTGGATGGAAAGCATCATCCAGCAAATCGAAACTCAGGAGAAACCCAGGTGAGCTGTGAACGTTCAGCACAGAAAATAATAGCAATGATATGAACTGTGATCATGTTTCTGAAGGTGTTTGTGTGTTGTGCACAACTTTAGAGATGTTTCATCAGTGGAGTTGCTAATGAAGTATCACCAAGGGATCCGTGCAGAGATTGAGACTCGTGGACCAAAGTTTAATGATTGTGTGGAGCTAGGGCGGACCTTACTAGCACAGAAACACAGGGACTCAGATAAGGTAATCAAATTCATCAGTATTTAAGATTTTATATTTGGGGCTGTTATAGAAGTGAAGAAAATGATTTATTTCTTACTTTTGTAAATTTTTGTTAGTTTTTTTTTTTACTTGCATTATTTGTGTTCTGTAGATTAAAGAGAAGTTGATGCAGCTGATTGAAAAGAGAAAGGAAATGATGCTTAAATGGGATGACAGATGGGACTGGCTGAGACTGTGTACGTGTTTTTGAATGATTCAATTTAACATTCGTTTTAACTTGAAAAATCCATGCACATTTCACTACTTATCTTTCATGTAAATAATCCCGTAAACTATTGCTAATGTCTCCCCCTAGTGTTAGAGGTGTGCCAGTTCTCCCGGGATGCATCTGTAGCAGAAGCCTGGCTGATAGCTCAAGAACCATATGTGGCCAGTAAAGACTTGGGTGGATCTGTGGATGAGGTAGAGAAGTTGCTTAAGAGGCATGAAGCCTTTGAGAAATCCACTGCCACATGGGAAGAGCGATTCTCTGCATTGGAGCGCCTCACAACAGTAAGGGCTTTAAAGCTGCGAGTATGTGCATGTAACAGCAGGTATGCATATAATTAATATGTTTTTTGTTTGTTCGTTCGATTTAGCTTGAGCTGCTTGAAATCAGAAAGCGGCAGCTGGAAATTCAGCAGTACATACAGGAAGAAGAAAAGGACAGCAGGTGAAATGGAATTCACGTTTGGTTCTTTTATGGACAGTTTATCATCTAATTTCATTAACCCTGTATTTTTTTTCTTTTAGGAGAGAAGACACAGGATTCGCTGAAGAATCCTCACGTTTGGACACAATCGAGGAGCAGTCACTTGTGAGTAAATTTAGCTTGTTTGGGAATCGTGCCTATTTTTATCCTACATCTTTGTACATTTTAATGTACATCTTTGAATGCCATTTTTATCAATCCTTTCTTTCGTGTTTAGTCTGGCATGGTGGCAGCAGAACCCGGCTCAGGCCATGGAGAGAGCACTGCAGGAGATTCAGCGGTGCCCATCATGTCAGATATTCAGGAAAGTGGCTCTATGGAGCTGGAACCCTCAACATCTTCCCAGGCTACCAGAGAAGCAGAGCATGCTGCCACCCTTCCCGCCATGCCCACACAGTCTCAGCCAGTTCTGCTGGAAGGAACCCTCACACGTAAACATGAGATGGAGGGACCTAATAAAAAAGCAACCAACAGGTAATGAAGAATATACTGTCCATAGCTGCACTTGTGTTGTCTTGATTTAAAATGTGCTTTTAATTCAAAGGACAAAATGAAGCTGTCTTTCAACATCACATCTTCTTATTTCAGGTCCTGGAACAGCATCTACTTCGTTTTGAAATCTGGCCTGCTTTCAGCCTACAAGGATGCAAAGAGTTTTAGCCATAGTGTTACGTACCATGGCGAAGAACCACTGTCACTCAGCAATGCTGTTTGCGAGGTTCTGACCAATTACAAGAAAAAGAAGCATGTATTTAAACTGCGGTAAGTATAGCTAAAAGTATTGCTTATTTTTAACCCAAAGTAAAGAAGTAATGAGCTACTCTGTGTGTGCTGTATGACGCATGAAAAGTTTACTTATTTGTTATCCTGACTGAAGAAGACAAACCAGAATAAAAAAAAACACAAACATCAGAAAATATTCATTAACTATTAGATATAACTATATAGAAAGAAAGCATAGCAATCTCAGTTCAGTGTTATTTATTCACTATTTTATATTATTTTCTAAAAGCATACCAATGCCTTGTCTGTATAACTGCATCCAACTTCTTCTACGGTCCCTTTTTTATCATTCCAGTCATAACATTCACCTTAAACAACTTCACATTTCTGTTCTCTGACAGACTGAAATGCTCTTTTTTTTTGCCCTGTGTGTAGGACTATTATCTTGCCATATCGTACAATTCATTTATAATATACTGTAGTTTAAATCAGTTGAAAAAATAGATGAACATTGAAATTGTTTTTTTTATTTAAAAACAATGAGGGATGCAAACTTTTAAGGTCAATTATATACAGCTATGTGAATGAATCACTGGTAGCAGAAATGACCTCTGTGCCATGGGATTTCTTCTTTGAAACCTAATCAAACAGAGTCTTTGTTATGCCATCTGAAATAAAACATCAACCAAAACCTCTGTTGTTTTCTGCCCTTTATAGACTTGGAGATGGAAGTGAATACCTGTTCCAGTGTAGAGATGAGGTCAGTTTTAAAGCTTACTCCTAAAGCTTATTTTACAGCAGAAGCGACACATGGAGGAACCTCTCCACAATGTTTTTTAATTCCACTAAATGCAGAGAATATGCATCATGTACACACACATGCATAATGGCCATTTATATCTGTGTTTTCTTGCACTAGATATCTGATCTGTTTGGCAGATTATGCATTGCCACCATCTATCTATCTATCTATCTATCTATCTATCTATCTATCTGTCTGTCTGTCTGTCTGTCTGTCTGTCTGTCTGTCTGTCTGTCTGTCTGTCTGTCTGTCTGTCTGTCTGTCTGTCTGTCTGTCTGTCTGTCTATCTATCTATCTATCTATCTATCTATCTATCTATCTATCTATCTATCTATTTACATTTACATTTGCAGCATTTAGCAGACGCCATTATCCAGAGCGACGTACAATATATATATATATATAGCTTATATGAATTTATACTGTTTATATTAAATACACTTTCATGGTTCTTTTGCCTTTTCACAAAAATCTAATTTGTATGAATATATTTTTTGTAATTACTTACATAAAGCTGCCCATGTCTGGGAATACAACCGAGCAGAATTTTGTGAAAATAACATAAAAAATGTTCATTCTTTAAAGTTCCATCATTGTTAAGGTTATCATGTAATCATATACGAATGACGTGGTTTCGAATATACGGAATGGTTTGGGAACACATGCTGACTTTGTTAGTCAAAATAGAACATTCCAGAAACAACTAAATGATTCACAAAAAATAACTAAAGAAGAACCATTTGCTAACATTAGGGAAATGTACATTGTTTGCTGAGGTACTCTCTTCTTCTCTCCTAAGACAAGTTGAAAAACAGCATACTAAGAGACTCTATATTGGATTTTCAAAAAATAAGCATTGTTTATGTAATAATGTACACTAAAGTTAAATCATGTATCCCAGTGTTCCCATGAATGTCCTGTTTTTATTTCAGATGCTTATGTCTAAATTGTAAATGAGTCATTTATTAATATTACCACTCACATTGTACTTCCACAGGAGGAAGTGAATATCTGGATTCAGGCCCTAGAGAAGGCAGCACAGTATGTGACAGAGGAGCCAGTAGCAACATCTTCAGAATCTCATGCCCAAACCTTGCCCCTTCCATCAACCTCCACTGCCTCAGAAGTTTCCTCTGGCAAGAAGGAAAAGGAGAAGAGGTTTTCGTTATTCACTAAAAAGAAGTGAGATGGACACTTATAGGTCAGGACCTCAGAAAGAGCAATTTAAAAACCACAGAGGACAGACACAGAGGATGGGTTGGTGAAGAAACGAACTGATTTATATTAATATGATACATGCATTTTTTTTATTTTTTTTTTTTACATTATGTTAATTTTTTACAATTGAAAAGAAATTCATGCCTGTATGTATGCCAGAGAGTTGTTACTATAGTCCACTTTTTAGAACCTTTTTTTTTTTTTTTTTTTTTTTAGTTTTGTGTTTTTTTATTTACTTTTTCCCCCATCTAAAGCATACCAGATTTACACCACATCAAATTTAAAAGCACAGTAATGCTGTTTTCACACTCAACCAAAAAGATTGTTTGTTTGTTATATGTGTTACTTGATCTTGTTTTGGGCATAATTTCTTACTATTACATAAAAGAGTTAATAATCACACGTTAAGCATTTTCTCAATTTGCCATACTTCTCAAAATGGTTGTAAAATGTGATACTGTGCTCTTTGTGTTGGAACTTGTCCAATGTGTATACAATTTACAACTGGACAGTACAGAGTTTGTTGTAAAATACCAATGTATCCATACAGAAGTTTACTCAGGAGGTTTGGTTTATACACTGTACACTACTGTATAGAATTAATACAAGGGCAGTATGCACAGTGCTCAACAAACTTTTTTATTGTTAAAGTTCAGCTTTTTTTCCCACATGGAATTAGCATTCATATTCTGCAATGTACTAAGATGGTACCTTGCAAAAAAAACAAGATTGCAAGTGTACTAAGAATTGTCCAAAAACCTCAAATATGCATAATGTTATTATTTTTTTTCTAATGCATGAATAGAAGTGTTTCTTGAATAAGGTGCTATGATATTACATGCCACAGATGTCACAGGCTCTTTACTGACTAATCTAAATTTGTAGCAGCAACCAGAAGCATGTATCATGTCTCTTATTTTAGTCATATTACATAATATCATGTTTTGTAAAGATTTGAGAATATAATGTTGGGTCAATGCTGTTTTCACAATGTACTTGGGAAAAAAAAAAGTGTAATGCCAATTTGAATGTAACATACAGTAGAAGGAAGTGAAGCCATGGGAGAAGAAAAGAAGACAGTAAATACTGGTAGATACTGGTTTTAGTGCAATTGTCAGGGAAAAAGCTATAAAGTTATATGTCTATGCATAAATAATACATAACCAAATCTGAATTTGTTTAAAATGTCTCTTTTTACATGTGTACTCCCATCAGCACTTCTTAATGCAGTGGTATTTTGAGGCATAATCATTATAACACACCTGATCCAAATAATGTTTTGTAAGCAGGAGGAACACTAAAATATGCCCAGTGGTATATACATCTACAGAACACTATCCCTCATAATTCATTTGACTAGTCTTTTAATTCTTGGATAACAGCATAGGAAAGCCTGTCATTCTAAATAAACTGTTACTGCTAACTGCTAACAGCTAACATTAGAGTTTCAGAAGATATATTGTGTGAACCATATCTTCTTCTTCTTTCGGCTTCTCCCATTAGGGGTCGCCACAGCGGATCATCTGTCTCCATACCCCCCTGTCCTCTACATCTGCCTCTTTCACACCAACTACCTGCATGTCTTCCTTCACCACATCCATAAACCTCCTCCCTGGTCTTCCTCTTTTCCTCATTCCTGGTGGCTCCATCCTCAGCAAAAAAAAATTGGTGTGTAAATATGGTGTGTAAAATTTTATAGATAGATAGATAGATAGATAGATAGATAGATAGATAGATAGATAGATAGATAGATAGATAGATAGATAGATAGATAGATAGATAGATAGATAGAGATAAATAAATATGGTGTGAAAATTTACACTCCAGGCCCCATAATGACAAAGCAATTTCCAGATTTGTGCAAAATTATATAAAAAATAGAAAATAAATCACACTGATGTAAGTATTACAAGATCCTTGGTCAAATTCCTAGTGGGCTTTTATGTGTCTTACACGGATGAGACGTTTCTGTCTGGCCTTTCTGCTGTAAAGCTTAGATTGTTAGTGTTTTGCAGTGATGGTTGCTATAAGTTTCTTTTATCTTCACAAATGGTCACGTCTCTTACCAGCTCAGCACTTAGGAAGGGTCCAAATCTCTTTCCTTTATGAATTATAGAGGCGACTGTGCAGTTGAAAATATTTAATGAGCAGAATTGTTTTGTATCTTTCCCAGATTTGTGCTGTCCTGTCTTTGAGCTGTTCCGGCAGTTTCTTTGGCCTTGTTTTTTCTTCTTCTTCTTCTTCTTTTTTTGTTCTGATAGACATTATGCAGACATGCATGTACTGTATCTTTCAAATCATGTCCAATCACTTGAATTTGGCACAGGTGGACTTTGGTCAAAGATGATCCTAGGAAATGTAATGCACTGCAGCATCATTGAAGTGTCATAGTATCAGGTCTGAAAACATCTGTCAATGTGATTTTTTAGTAATAGCTATGCAAAATTATCACAATCTGGCTAGTTGATTTGAAAAAAATTAACTATAAAAATGTATTAAGTTGCTGTTGTGACATTTATCTTTTTTTTTTTTTTTTTTTTTTTTACCTTAGTTATTCACCCCTTGCCTAGAAATGGTTACCTTTAAAACAAACAATTAATAATAATTTAAAAAAAACTATTTTTAATTCAAAATAATTAAGCTACATGATAGCAGATTTACGTACCCTGCTTATGCTAATACCGGTTTATATAAAAGATACATTCACAAAGGCACTTCTGTCACAAGAAATATAATTTTAATAGAATTTTTATTTCTCTTAAAACACATTGATTCAAATTCCTAAAAATGTAAATTGTATGGACAGTTAAATAAAATTGACCACTTTTATTTAATTTTATTTAGTCACTCGATATTTGTGAGCTCCCAGCAAAGGCTGACAGAGGGCGCTATTTCACTATAAGGCGCTTGAGTAACCTGCCTCACCATTCGGTCTGTTAGTTTACGTCATTTTTGAATTAACCCCGCCTCCAGGCGTTCATTCATTGGATGTTTTTCTCCAATCCCAGGCGGTGACTTACTTCTGATTGGCTTTTCGAGATGTCATTGTGTCTCACTATTCACGCTCAGCCCAGGTTGAATGCTCGGCAACAAAGTAACGCAAGTGAAGCGTGTGGGCAGGAGGTGAACTTTATTCCTTTACAACATTGCAGGCCGTAACTTTTTTTTTTTAATATACTTTTTATAATGTTTTAAGTTTCCGCGTTTGGATTATGTATTAGCACGTTTACGCACAAGATATATATATTTTTTTTAATCTCATATATTTGAGTTTATTATCTCACGGTTCGACTGTTGTACGGTTCACTTTGTTGGGATCCTTGTTCATTAATCAGGGGAGGAAATGGTGCCGTGACTCTTTATCAAGCAACATCTAAGAGGGTCGCTTTGCAGTTCCTGGAAAGGAGCTCGGTGTTTTATTTTCTACGCTGCACATTTTTTGTGGTCTTATTTTTTTTCTTTCAAGCATCTTTCCGACTCGTGGGGGACAGAAATGTTTTTTATGTTAAAGTTTGGTTTCGTTTTGCGCCCCTCTCTCTTATCCTGCACTGAGCATCGGAGTGGAGTCTAGACGATGTCCTACTGAACTGAGTTGTACAAACCTTTTTTTCTTTTTGCATTTTATTTCTGATTTCAAAATGGATGTAACTGTGTCTGAGCTGATGGCGAACTTCATGGAGTCTCCGCTGGTGGCTTGGGTAAGTAAATAAGTGAAAAGAAAAGAGTGTGGATCATGTAGGGAGACACGGCACCTGCTGCTGGGGGTCTTCATTTCAACTATTTAATGCAAGAGAAGGACCTAACCTCTCTATTTGATAGACTTTATAATGACATCATTTTAAAGTTAGATTTGTATATTTATAGGCCACTTTTTAAACAATACCATTCTGGATTTGATGGCGTTTTATACTATTTTAACTGTACCCTTACAAAAACGTCAAATTTCTGCTTTTCACGTGGGCTTCACGTGTGCTTATCCCCCAACACCCCCCCCCCCACGATCCTTATTATTTATCATTTATTTGTTTTTACCATTAAAAGATTTCCCCCCTATGTGCGCATGTAATCACACTGATTATATTGATTTTTTTTTAAGTTAAGGAGGGAATATATGCAAAGTACATTTGCTATTGGATCATTATATAATGTGATGTAAAAACATAAAATAAAAGAAACATAAGTTTGACAGTGCAATTTCTTGGAAACTTGTTTATAAACATTTCACGGTTTTTGTTTGTTTCTATGAAGGGAAGATTAAAGCTTTTGTGTTGTGTGTGTGTGGGGAAACACATTTTTTGTTTATTGGGGTTGTGTTGTCAAGTGTATAACTTTTGTACATGGAAGATGTATTTTTTACTAAGTAAGGATGGTATGGTGCCTGTAGAGTATTTTGTGTAGGTGCAGATATTGTACCTCTACACTAGAAAGGAATCTGTTCTCCGATCTTAAAATTGAATGTTCATGTTACAGGTACAATGATTATCACCCCCTTGTTCACTTGAGTACTTGAGAGTGCAGAGAGGAAAGTCTTAAATATCCTAGAGGATAACCACCCATGCTTGTGTTCCACTGAGCAGAACTATAGTGTAAAGATCATGGTGTCTGTGTGTGCATGGGGAGAAAATCACTCGATGAAACCTGCAGTACTTCCCACGACCCCTCACCGTGGCACTGCATCCTGTTTGGCTCTGCGTCTCCTAATGATTTCTTTCTTCAGCCTCCAGCTTTTATGTTTCTGTGTAAAAAAAAAAAAAAAAAAGTTTACAGCAGCAATCTGGTGCACAAGGTCTTGGTTCAAAGAAAATAGGAAACGCTGCTGTTTGAAGGTGTTTATTAACAGCAATAGGCTTTTTCTTCCTGTTAGTTAAGTTCTACTTTTTCTACAGGTGAAGACCTTTGGACCCCTGGCTTCGAATTCTGAGGACAAGCTCTCCATGTTTATGGAGCTGGTGGATGGGGTGTTCCTTCATAAAATCATGACCCATATGTAAGTGGCTCAAACAACAGTACATGCAGATGTGTGTGTGTGTGTGTGTGTGTGTGTGTGTGTGTGTGTGTGGTAGTAGAGTTTAATTTTGCAGCTGTCACATGGCTTCTGTAACCACATCCTTTCGTTAGCTGCCAGAA
This sequence comes from Silurus aristotelis, assembly GCF_946808225.1. Classification (NCBI taxonomy): domain Eukaryota; kingdom Metazoa; phylum Chordata; class Actinopteri; order Siluriformes; family Siluridae; genus Silurus; species Silurus aristotelis. Next base: position 17,745,469 of record NC_139579.1, read on the forward strand.
ATCAGACTAGGTAGTTACATTAATTTTCTGCATTTATGTTTCATCACTCTGTCAATGTGTAATTACTACATCTATGCAGTCTTTAGTGACCTTGAGCTACAATAAAAATGGTGTGGGAGATGCCGAAGCCTGTGTTGGTCATTTATACTGTGTTGAGTTTTCATTTGGCGCTTTTTTTTTTTCTTTTCTAAGTTCGAATGCCTCATAAGAAGTTTCGGGTTTTTTTGCTCTGCTGTAACTGCAGGTGTCTTCCATGCTTCCTGTTGAGAACGCATAAAAATGTTCATGATACTGTGGTGAGACTACTATTATATCAGTGAATGTCTGATGTGCCAGAAAGTACATTTTCTTTGGCTTAATTGTGAAGTATTGCAATTCTGAAAATGAGGAAAGGTTTTGGTATATTGGGCCGTTCTGCCCTTCGAAATTGAACACGATTTAGTGTACGCATAAATGTTCAAAAACAGCTAACTCTTCATTTTAAGAACTTTTTGTCCGAACGTGATTCCAGTCATGTAGTTGGTGTTTGTTTCTGCTGGCTACGTGTTCTTGCCACTCTCCTTTTCTTTTTCTGCTCTCAATCAGTGTTTGTGTCTTTTGTGCTTTTCCCAGCTGTGCTATCCAAAGTGCCCCTGGGTGACCCTGCTCCCCCACCCCCTCTCCCAAATGTCCTTTAACCCCCTTTCCATCAAGCTGTTTGGTTTTCTCTGTTATTAATGAACATGACCAATGGTCCTCAGACAAAGACAATATTTTGCTCATAATGGGGGTTTGTAGGGACCGGGGGAATTTAGATTAGAGCATGACGTGTGCTCGGGTTATGCATGAGCTCCTCTCTGACGGTGCCATTCAAGATATCGCATCATGTGTGATATACTTAATCATATGTTTTTCTGTAATACCATGAGGCATACTCTGTATTACAGATATAAGAGACAGAGTTAAAGCTTTTTATAGCTGGAAATCCACTTGACTGAATGTTTTTGTCAGACAACGTTTTTGTTACCATGCTTTTTTGTGTTTGTGTGTTTTACTCGTTGGTATTGACTGCTTGGTTAGTGTTTGTTATAACTGCTGCGTGGGTGTCAATGTTTATTTTGGTTTTATTGCCTGTACCAGAGAAATGTGAATCAATTAGAAGTCCAGCATTACATTAGACACTTACTATCATTATTCTCACAGTGTGAAATGAGGATTCCTTCTTGATCTGTTTGTACAAGCATTGTATGTATGTCTGTTTCTCTGATTCTCATTCACTCAAAAAAAAAAAAAAAAAAAAAACCCCTTTGTGTAATTGTCTTTCAGGTGTATTTCTTGCATTATACACACTCACACAGACTATAGGCAATGATATTCACATGAACTAGTCCTGTCTGCAGATGCCATCTCTCTGTGCACTGTGTCCTTTCTCCAGATTTTTTACCAAACAAGCTTTTTGTTATTCTTCAGACTTTTCCTTTACCTATAGCCTAACACAGCAGTCATTCCAACCTAAAGACTATACAAAGTATTTAAAGACGACAGCAGGATTGGAAAAACTGTAATTGCTTTAACTTTTTTTCTTTTTCTTTTCAAAAACAAGAAAGTAGGAATGGTACCAGACAGGCAGAATTTGCATTCCCTTCTTACAAAGCCAATGTAAATGAGGCTGGGACAAATAAGGTTTGTGTGGAAGCTCAACTAGTGTGTGCCAGAGCCTGGTTACTGGACATTCTGCTCAGAGAACTATAACTCTGTTCACTCTCACTTACCTGAAATGCAGTCTGTATTTACAGGGGTTCATGCACAAAATTCAAATTTGGTACAATATGGTAGAGTCCTGATGTGATATAGGATCGGCTGAATAGGTGCATTAGGTTTCCATTTGCAAGTTGTTTAAAATGCTAATTGTTACTAAAGACTGTTGCACTTAGCAGCATTTAAAAAGGAAAAACAACCACTGTTCATTATGCAGTAGCTCTTTGGCCAAAAGTCTGTGTGTTCTATTATTACACCAATTCAATACAACAACCAAAAATGCACAAAAAATACTCAGGAATTGGAAATTTGAGTAGTCTTCGACCTTCCTGAACCCACGTTATAGAGTCATTCTCTCTCTCTCTCTCTCTCTCTCTCTCTCTCTCTCTCTCTCTCTCTCTCTCTCTCTCTTTCTCTCTCTCTCTCTCTTATTTATATATATATATATATTAGTGAGAGAGAGAGAGAGGGGGTGTGTGTGTGTGTGTATGAATGGATGTCCGATTGCTTGAAGATCATAGAAGAAGATTAAACTGTGTGTATTGTATGGTATTTGCATCACTGCAACTGTTTAACTTTTTTATTCCCCCAACAGAGACCCAAATCCTACAAATCACCGGGTGAACAAACAAGTGAACAGTGATGTCAACCTCCGAATCCAGAACCTCAGCACTGTAACCAGACACGTCAGAAACTACTACCAGGTAAATGTACAGTGGGGGGTGAAGTTTATGCATAGCAGCATTTGACTTCCTACTTTACTAGAATTAGTCTGCTAAAGGTTACCTCAGGTTTTCAAGCTGCTTCTTGGTTCGACGTTGGCACATGGCAGCTGGTTTGCAGGCATCGTGTTGAAGGGCACTTTTAACTTATGGTATTAAAAAAAAAAATGGAAGCTAAAATTGGCCTTTTATTGTTCTTACACTGTGCATGTCTTAACAGTGTGCAGGTACAACATTATTCTTGCTGTCAAAATTGTATATCTAATATACTTAAAAACAAAGTGAATAGTTTTAAAAGACTAGAACATGGATGAAGATCAGGGTGGTCTCTGAGTTTTTGAAAGTTTTACTAGGCTTGTAATGATCTTAATGATAGTCGTTAGAGGAAAAAAAAAATCTTTCAGGAGGTTCAGAAGAAAAGCTATCTTTAGTGCAAGTCCTCCAGTTTCATCCTGCATCCTGAAGTGTGGTTTTAAAAAACACTTTCTAAGGAAGTGGATATAAGTTTGTGGTTATATGGGTGGATTTTATATCCTTCTGGTTGATTCTGGGAGTAGTTTATTTAAATCATTACTCTCAATACATACTCTGGTTTCCGCATTATAGCTACCGTACTCAACTGGTGGAGAAAATGTATGAATCCGCCAGCATACCGTACGGCCTCATCAAAATGTGTTTTCTTTTTCTTTAGTACCCATGCTCACTCTCAACCGTCTTACTATCTCTTTAAATTCATGCTTCTGCTGAAGGTGCTGTTAAAGAGGATCATAAACACAGAATTTGCAAATAAATCAACTATAAATTTAGACATTTGTTGTGGACCTTTTTTTTTTTAGATTCTAACCAAATAACAAACAGAAAATCAAAAAACTACGAATTCCGCTTTTAAAAGCTTGTACTGCATCTTTTTGTTAAACACTGGTCCCCGGAACTCGCGGGGGTTACGTTTCGAGAAGCTCAGAAAATCCGCAAATTTTTTTTATTTTATTTTTTTTTATTTTAGTTTAGAAATTTGAGTTATTCCTAACGTTTTTAAACATTCGGACCTTCTGCAGCAAGTTCGTCGTTCGTGCACCACATTTGACACGATTGAAGATCTGAATCGCAAGTGTGCAACACCTTAAACAGCAAAACGTGAAGGAAGACAATGTAAAGTCTAGCTTGACTCAACAAACATGGTAGATGGCTATTAGTATTCAGATGGTTCTCGTTTGGGCATGATAAAAATCTAACAATAGCTTAGCTGACCTATAAATGGGACAAGTTGCTTTATTTTGAAGAACAGTGGAAAAAAAGTAGAAGAAAAATTGCATGTAAACTTTTGATATCACAAAAATGGTAAAACACACTCGAAATGTGATATTTTTTCCTCAGTCGTACAACCCTACTTCTACTTTACCTCATTTCACATACTAATATAGTCCATGGTGTTGTCTGTTTAAATGATTCACAGGTAAAGTAAGGAGGAAACCTAAAGTATAAATAAAGTGCAGGCTGACTGTTGTCGGGTTTGATCAGACAGCTCTAGTGTGAGCCCGTTTCATTTCTTAGCCCTGCTGTGTGGGCTTTCATAATAAGTAACAGAGCTCTGTGTGTGTGTGTGTGTGTGTGTGTGTGTGTGTGTGTGTGTGTGTGTGTGTGTGTGTGTGTGTGTGTGTGTGTGTGTGTGTGTGTGTGTACGCATGTGCTACTTTAGAGGCACGCTTAACTTGTGGTAAATACACCCTACTGTAAGCCATTAAACCTGCCCTAACACAGCGCTTCTGCATCTAGCTGGTATGCCTAAAGGCCTTCATTGTCAATATGAGCAAAAATAACCACCATAACTATTTCACTGAACATGGAAGCAACACATTTGTGAAACCCCATCCTCTGTCTGCCGTCTCATAATGGCAGTCTAAATAGTGGCCTGCAAAGCCTAAACATGTCCAGTGTGGTTCTTAAGATGTGGGTATGGGGGGCCTTCAAAGCAACAACATCAACAGGTCAGCATTCTCCTGATCAGAAGCAGATGTGTTGTTTTAGCACATGTTAATCACACTCCTATGGACCCTCACTCGCAGGCCGGTGAACGGTTGGTGTGTAGTTTGATAAATAGCTCCTAGGCCCCCTAACTTGTTATTTCAAGTAAATCTGGAAAGTTGTTAACGGAAATGCTTAACTCTTTGTAATACATTACCTCTCATGTTAGATTACAGTCTAGAGTTTCCCTCTGCCAATAAAACCGATTCCGTTTTAGCACTCCACTGCAGTTGTTTAGTCTCCTGCTTTATTTTTCAGCATAATTAAAAAGTTAATCGTTTAAATGTTACATTTTTAAATGTAAAACTCGCTGATGCTCGGAAATATTGAAATAGGTTTTTAAGTTCAATCTATGTGGAATCGTATTACTGACACTAAAAAAAATACTGTTAATCCCGCTTACATCATCAGACAAGCTTGTACTGTAAATTAGGTTGAATAAACATAAACAAACTTTCGCTGTAATATTAGCTATGCAGTGTTTAGAGAAACTGCTTTAGGCAATAAAGAGGAGGTCTGGAAATGTAATATTCAAAATCCAAAAAAGAAAATGTAAAAAAAAAAAAAAAAAAAGTTGGTATTAGTAGTGTCTAATCAGATTTGCATCGTACTATTCCATCCTTTAGTTGGTGGCTTTTAGTTGAGCAGCAATGCCACAGATTTTAATTCATTTCTGACCCAGTCAAAACATTTACGTCTTTAGCCTCAATGGCATTAAAAAAAAAAAAAAAAAGACCTCCGGCACTGATTAGATCTGTTCTATTTTGTAAGTTGACCAAGCTCAACTTGCAACTAAATTTTTTCTTTATTTCCTTTCCCATCTTTTTAATGTGATCCTTTTTACGACCACTAATAATACAGTGAAAGCTTGGCTTCAAGCTGTGTAATTGGCTTTTATATGGATGTGGTGTGAAAATGACTAAACATATTTAAACCATGAAAATAGTGTATACATTATAAAGGCTATGTGACCCACACCAACCCATTCTACTGAATATCAGTACAGTGGCTTAGAATGTATAAACCATGTTGCTGCTGTCTAAAAGAATACCTTAAAATTTAAGCTTAAAAATGATGTTGCTTTTGTTATTAGTTGATTAACTTGCCAGTGTCCAGTGTTGGATGTTATGCATACATAACACACATTACTCATTCATTACGGCGACCGGCATGATGCTGGAGACATGATGAGTGAGTGAACACTACTCTTTTGTCTAACCACTATATTGTCCCGAATATTTATTAAACTCAAAACACAATTAAATGTTCACTTTGATCTGTAATTCATACTGATTCAGCTATTCAGCAGGGTGGTGATACACTTGCATGCTGATGCTCAGCCATCTCATACCGTATGTGTTGGTCACACAGGAAATGTAGCTGATAAATTATAAATAACCTCAGCAGAAAATGATTTTGAGACATATTTAGAGCAACATTACTTACATTCATAAAGTACTATGTAATGCCAAAACTTTGTAAAATTGTAGTTCGTTCATCTTCGGTTCCATCCAGCACTCTGTATGGTTCTTTAGGTTATTTCTCAGGTTTTTCAAGCTTTTCTCTATTTATACAGCTTTGTATAAATAGATTATCATAATTTAGTCCCTATAAGATTGTCCCTAATGATCAAGCCAGTGGCAACAGTGGTAAGGAAAGTCCCTGAGATGGTATGAGGAAGAAACTGAGATGAACCAGGCACACAGGAACCCATCCTCATCTGGGTGAAACAGAATATCTATTCATTATAGTTCCTTCATAGTTGACTGTTCCCTGTTTGGCACTTTAACAGGCCTCAACCATTGTAACAGTTTATATTAGTTTATACTGTTCATATCATATCTGTAACTAATAATTTGTTTTATTATAATCGATTAATCGGATAAAAAAATTTGTATATTTGTTGCTTATTTTATTTTAAGTTTTGCTTATTATAAGTACAATAATCCCACGTTTATCTCAGTGGTTACGTTCCAAAATGTTTATGTATACATTACTGTACTGTATTAACATTTTACTTAATTTTATAATTAATAATTATATTTTTATTAATAAATTTCAGTATTTCAACATAAAACTCCATAAAATACCCCTCTAAACTTCGCTTATACAGTTAATACGGATTACACTTATACGGATTTGCACACACACACACACACACACACACACACACACACACACACACACACACACAGAGTGAGGAAAATAAGTATTTGAACACCCTGCTATTTTGCAAGTTCTCCCACTTAGAAATCATGGAGACATAATTTTTAGATTATGTCTCTCACAGTGGACATGCACCTACGATGACAATTTCAGACCCCTCCATGATTTCTAAGTGGGAGAACTTGCAAAATAGCAGGGTGTTCAAATACTTATTTTCCTCACTCTGTGTGTGTGTGTGTGTGTGTGTGTGTGTGTGTGTGTGTGTGTGTGTGTGTGTGTGTGTGCAAATCCGTGATAAACCAGGGGATTCCTGCATATAAAACTCTAATTTATGGTAACCATGCTTACAAAAACCTATATAAAATATAATACAATGTTATAAGGGGAAGATACAGTATAAGCATCTAGAATATAATTTTTTATATTTTTTTATATTTCATTTTGTATAATAATTAAACGATATATGCATAAATGAATTATGCAAACATTGAAAACAAGCATTTTAACGTTGTAAAACCTGAAAAATGTGCATTGGTGTACAAATGCATAATTATTCGCTGAAAACTATAACAGTAACTAAAAATGCAACCGTTTACTGCTGCTGTTATTTGCTGCTATTAGATTGTGTTTGTACAGTTTTCATTTTAGTCCATCACTGTGTTGCGAGCGAGCTGATTGCACAACCTGATGCTCGCGAGTCACGAAAGAACAGATCCAGTGCGACTGTCCAGAAGTTACAAACAGTTTACACAATGGCACTTCATTAAACTATACCATTTTTACATGATGAGGATTATAGTTTTTTGCTGTATACAGTTTTTGCTCACGTGCTGATGTTTCGCCTTCACCCGTGACACCACTGTGTTTTCTTTTCAAGTGCTCGTGCATCACTGTGGTACTTCAAAGCCACACAAGCTCCGCTTTGCACAACTTGCAGGTACAGTTTTCCTGGCGTTTCAGTTGTGTTTAATATAAAATGCTCGTTTGCTTTGGATGACCTCCTCCACACTTGTTCCTGCTGCCATTTCCCAAGTGCCTGTGTTCAGCCCAACTAATCAAGAACGGCGTTTGTTGACAGCGAATGCCGTTATCGATTATGGATTTTATCAATTAGTTGTTGCAGCCCTAGTTCATATCCTTGCAGTCCAGCTCCATCTTTATCGGTTTTGAGTTTAACCCTCCCACAAAGAGATCATTTTCATGAATATATTTTATAGAATTACCTTAACCATACATTAATGTATTTACCTATAGCTGTTAATAACTGGGTATACGACAACGCAAAATTAGTCTTGCACTCTGTTAGTGTACTTTTTGTGAAAATAACAAACTAGAAGCTCCAGTGCCTTGAAAACCAAAGTGTTTAATTCAAATATATTATATAAATATAAATAAGACTCCGTTTCTGACCTACTGTGAGTAATGGCAGGAATCCTTTCAGTAATTCACAGATCTAACATTTCCGCTAGGTCTGACATTTCAAACGTGCATTTTCCAGCATTCTTAAACGGAAAAAGTATAGCCAGAGCCCCGGCTCAGGATTCACTGTATGAGGCATAGCTTTCGGCATCATAACAGAAGCCTTTCCATGTAACCTGCCTTTTAACCAGATATCTTCAGCAGATTTTGATGATTAGCTCTATCGACCACTGAAAATGTAGGTGTATTGACTGAACAGTGTTAGCATGTTAGTTAGAAACATACTCTTACTCTTATTTTCTCTTACACCTGGTGCAGCATAACTGACACATTTACATTGGTATCTTTTATTTTAGAATACACTATTCTATGCTAAGCAGTTAACATATAGCAATGATGTATTTTAGTTTTGTGAACCATTCAATTCAAAACAAATAATCTTTATACTCTGTGGTCCATAAAATTTAATTTTTTTTTCTTTCTAGCCAAAAGATTGAAATACAACATTTTTGTTTCTTGGCATTGCACTTCGGAGGGAGTATACAAAACTTCTGTCTTCTGTCCAGCTGCATATTTTTATACTTCGCAATTTGTTTTTTTGTTTTTTTGCAATCTTGATTGGACCTGTTGACTCGGTTGGACTAGCCCACTTGCTACACTACGGTTTATACACAGTGATTATCACTTTGCATTCTACCATTTAATTACGCGCACCGCAAAAAAAGAAAGAAAATTAGATTTGCTCCTAAATAATCCCAAGCTCAACCACCAGATAGCATGCCCTTGAGAAATGAGTTGCAGGCAGTAAGGACAATGAGTATCTGAGGGGGAGGGGTGCCTGTTCTCCCTGCCTATTGTCTACAATGAGAGTCTAGTCTTCCGTGTGAGCCGGTGTGCAGTGTAAACTGACTCTGCTCAAACCTGCTATATGAGAGATGTGAGCTTCCCAGTGCCCTTGTTGAGTGTCTGAATGCACTGAAGTGAATCAGACCACAGTGCCTTGCTAACTATGGCCTGTTTGCTAATTAATGCTTTTACTTTATATTATACTGTACTGATTGAGGCCTCCATTTGCTCTTAAAACAGTCTAAATTCTCCATGCCATTAATTCCACAGGATGTTGGAAACATACCTTATAAGAATCGTATTAATTTAATTGCATTGCTGCAAATTATGTGTTCTGCTGCATCGGGCAAGTGATTAATTAGCATTTAGCAGGCCCAAACTGTGCTATGAAATCATTCCTCACACTGTTCCACCACCTCCACCAGCCTGTACTATTGACACAAGGCAGGTTGGGTCCATGATTTTTTTTTTTTTTTCTAATGGCATCAAATTTTGTCCCTATCATCAATACTTAAGATATCTGCTGCTGACTTTACATGACTGTACACTTGCAAGCTATCCAGTGATGTTCACTCCAGGTGTATTTTACCTGGCAGTCTTCAGGCATTTTGCATTGGCGTGCTACAGCTTAACAGAGCATGCTGGTATGAGTTATTATGACATATAAATCTGGCGTGATTCCTTCTTGAACACCTTCTTACCCTCATCTTACATTCTTTTGCTTTCTGTTAAGCAAATGGAGATTTTCATTAATGCTAATGTAATAAATACAATGTAAATACAACTATATTTATTACGGTCGCCACACTGATATTTAGGTCGAAAATTTAACTTTGATGTATTCAGCTAGAAGACCAGGAAAACATTTTTGAATACTTGGGGGGGGACCTAGATTAGATAGATCAGTGAAACACTTGACAAGCGATGTTAATAGTAAAAGGGATTTTGAACTGATCAGCATCCAGATGTACTTTGCACTTTAAGCAGTGGCAGCTTAACAGCTGAATTTGTTAATGAACTGTACGCATATAATATGTTGATATTGTTGATAATAATAAGTCCTCCCATGTTCTTCTTCAACCTACATTGGTTTATGATTAAACTATTTTATTACCATTTGTAAAATAAAAACTCAGGAGTGCAACACAAGCTTAGCACAAAGGACATTTTTGATTTCACCTAGCTTAGTTTTCTAATCATATGTACACAAAACAGAACAAGTCTATGATCAATAAAAAGTTATGGTGCCTGGAAGAGCTACTTGTTCCTCATTGTGTTGGTGGGACACTGTGTTTGTGTGGTGTATATTGTAAGCCGATGTCAGACGGACTTTTGTGTGGTTTCACTCAGCCATTTGATGGACATCTGTTTTCTTGCATGGCATGTACAGCAGATCCATCATGTTTGGGCCACTGGCTAAAGCTCAATCACTCTTTTAAAAGTAAATGATTAAAGTAACACGCTAAACCCGGAAGCTTAAAGAGGCTCAGAGGAGCGCAGGTGACTCAGCACCTCTCTCTGTTCTATGATGATATGATAAACCTCTGAGATATTCATGTGCATAGTCCAGAAGAGTTTGGCACTGAATCTGTTGAGCTTGTCTTTGAGCCTCCATTGTAGAGCTGGGTTAGAATAGACCTCGTTTGCTTAATAGAGGAGGGAGAAAGGGTGTGTCAGATCTCTGGGCACGGGGGTTGCCATGGACCCTGGAATGTCTCTTCCACCACCACCCCCCCCCCTCTCTCTCTTTTCCTCCCTGCTATTTTTTTCTGTCCTGTTATCCTCTGAGTCACTGGGCAGCGAAAGTTAGTGTGTATCCGCCCACAGAACACACTCACTCACAAAGTTTAAGGGTGTGTGGGATTTGTTTGGTCTGCTTTTGCGTAATGTGTGTCCCATGTGTTTACTTCATTTAACTATGGTAGCCATAAAACTGCACTGGCACAAATTAAAATCGTGTCAGATAACCCTCTCATTCTGGTCTTGTTTTCGTGGAAATCGTTACCTGATTGAAACGCTTCTTGACCTGCCGATTTGTGGAGGAAGAGGCCCGCAGAAGTTCTTATGCGGAAATAATGTTAAGAACCTCGGCACGTCCTTAACACAATCCACCCGTTTTTATTGCCGTTTCTGTTTATGGTGCTTTAAAAAAGGGAGCGTCCAAAAGCAGTATTGTCTCCAAAGGAGCCCATGTGACAGGAAGTGGTGGCCTGCTCCATGTTCAGTGTCACCTGGCCTCTTTTTGTGTGTGTTTTGTTTGCGCACTTTGCTTGAGCGTGACGTTTGTTCTTTATGTCGGCTGGTGATGGCGAATCGCTTTATCTTAAATGATTCTCATGGCTCTCGTGTGGTATTTTTCAAAAAGGCAGTGAGTCAACAGTATGGAAACTTTACAGTATCAGCTACATAAAAGGATGTTAAGAGCAGAGCTATGTTGTCATTATTGAATTGGCTTTCCTCATTCTGTTAGAACATTTTTGTAGCTTTTGAACATTATCTGAAACCTCTTTGGTGCAGTATCTGGAGCTCCCTATATTGGCAGTGGGATTTGCTTTCCAGTCTGGTTTTCGTGTGTAAAGTATCGTTACTCTAATAAGCTGTAATGTCCTGCACATTGCCAGCTCAGCAGATTAGTGGATAATATAGAACAGTGTCTGTGAAAGAATTGGGCCACCATTTTTGCTGAAACTGACACTGTTTCATCAGCAGTTATGGGAATTCACTCCACTAACAACCTTATGGTCTGAGACTGGTGATGTGATTATTGATTATACTGGAATGTTTCAATACCCAGTGAAACAGCCCGAGGCTCTGCTGTAATGTAGGTCACAGTGGTATGAAAGCCCTAATTAGCTTGTGCTCCACTGACCACCTTTTTTAAGGACATTCGCTTTCACTTTACATCGTTTTAGTTTTTAGTTTAGTGCATTAGTTACACCTTTTCTTTTCATATGTAGTCTTGAAGTTGCCTAATGACACTGTATGTAATAAGCAAGTGATTTAAGTGGATTAGGATTGTAAATTTCTCAGATGGCACAGGGGTGGAGAGTCAACAGGTATTTAAGCAACAAGAACTAAAAATGTACCGTATTTTTCGGACTATAAGCCGCTACTTTTTCCTACGTTTTGAACCCCGCGGCTTAAACAACGAAGCGGCTTATTTACGAATTTTTCCTGGGTTTTTCCTGGTTTCACAAACTTCAAGCCAAAAAACTGAACCCCATAATATTAGACCAATGAAATTTCCGAACGGAAACGAAAAAACGCACCTCACCTGTGTTCTGAGCTGCACTGCATCGGGAGAAATTTTTTATTTATTTATTTTTTTTTTACGCACAACGATGCCAAGAGATAAACTCCAGAGAGAAATAGTTGTGAACGAAAGGAGGAAGAATGACTTTCTTGGTAGGCTACTGTTTAGATACAAGCCGTTGTAATGCGTTGAGTCTGGGGAAGGGAGAGCTCGCTAACTCCAGTTGCAACAGAAATCACATAAGCACAGACAGGTTTCCAAAACTCGTGCTTTTTAATTTTTCTTGGTAACAGCATTACAGGTTAGTCAAAGAAACTTAGAAATGAGCATCAGAAAATAATAAGGACACAATCCTCGTCTTGAACACACACAGTAATACTGGCAAAAATGCAGTGGCAGGCTATTCCCAAAATACCGCTATGCTCCTAAAGGAAGCGCAACATATTTCACCCGTTACACCGTGTGTAACGTGTCTTTTGTTAAAGCCTGTGTAAAGTTAATCAGTTTCAGTGTAGACACCTGCGGCTTATTTATGTTCAAAATAAATTTTTTTTTGTCAAATTCAGGCTTATATATGGGTGCGCTTTATAGTCCTGAAATTACGGTTCTTTAGTTTCCGTCAAAGCATTAACACTTCCAGAGTAAAACAAATGCATGAAGAGGATAAAAACATTTTTACCAAAGTATATAGAACAGCATACCATGAATACATCATCAGTAAATAATTTTATATGTCGTCCCCTGAGCACTGTGTGATATATAACCAGCTATTATAGTTGGACTTTAAAATAACTTTGTCTTTCATGCAGTTTTTATATTAACTTAAATTATACCTGCATTATATGGCCAAAGGTTTGTGGATACCTGACCATTAAACATTTACATTACATTTGCAGCATTTAGTAGATGCCCCTGTCCTGTTAGAGAAGTGAAGAAAAGTGTGCAGGCAGGGTGGAGTGGGTGGAGAAGAGTGATAGCAGGAGTGATTTGTGATAGATGAGTATCTGCAAGAGTAAAAGGAAAAGTTTATAGGTCTGTGGTGAGACCTGTGATGATGTATGTTTTAGAGACAGTGGCATTGAGTAAAAGACAGGAGGTGGAGCTGGAGGTAGCAGAGCTGAAGATTGGGCATGACGACGATGGACAGGATTAGAAATGAGTTTATTAGAGGGACAGTGCATGTAGGACGTTTTGGAGACAAGGTGAGGGAGGCAAGATCGAGATGGTTTGGACATGTGCAGAGGAGGGACATGGGGTATATCGGTAGGAGAATGCTGAGGATGGAGCCACCAGGAAGGAGGAAAAGAGGAAGACCAAAAAAAGGGAAGACGAATGATCCGCTGTGTCGACCCTAATGGAAGAAGCCGAAAAAAGAAGACGAAGTAGACGCCCCTGTCCAGAGCGACGTACAAAAGTGCTTTGAGTCTCTGTCAATAAATAAATGTACACTGGTACGCTAAATTACAAACTTAAGATAAATCAGCCTACAACTGAGTTTTTTTTTTTTTTTTTTTTTTTTTTTTTTTTTTAAACCCATATATTGTGTTCCTTTGCCAAAAAACATTGCCAAAAAGTTGGTTAACATGCAATTTAATAAATGGGATGGCTTTTATGCTGTAGCATTACAATTTCACTTCACTGAAAGCAAGGAGCCTAAAAAGATTTCAGCATGACACAGTATACAGTGTGGTGTAAGAGAACAAGGTTTGCAAAGGTTGGAATGGAAGGACTTGAGTGGCCTCACCTCAACCACACGGGCATATACTGGGACACTGACTTTGTCCTCCTCTTCTCCAACATCACTACTTAACCTCATTAATGCTCTTGTGGCCGAATAGGCAAATTCCCACAGCTACACTCTAAAATCTAGTGGAAACTCTACTCTGAAGACTGGAAGTTATTATTACTGTGAAAGTGGTATTACAACTGGACTGGGATGTAAAAATGATTCATATGAATGGGATGCTCATGTGTGCACCACCATTTCCAAAAACAACAGTTAAATCAGGAGCTAATCAGGACCAAGGCAGCTGAAGCTTATCTAATAATTTTTTTTAGCCAAAGAATGCCTGTATTCTGTGTGTTTTGCTCTTGTGTATGTGTGTGTGTGTGTCTCTTTTCATTTGCAAAACCCAGACCCTGAGCCCAATTGATTTATTTAATAAAAATACATTAGTGGCTTAATCAGCCTTTTTATGGACATCTCTTGTAAGAGGCATATAATCTAGCTGTAGGCTTTATGAGCTGTGTAACACTTTCAAATCAGTTTATATCAGTTTATATATAGGATTGCTTCAGTGTTTTTATGCTGTTATCATAACGTGGCCTCTATGGTGCACCTCCTTTTGTTAGTGTCCGGGTGCACTGATAAGCTACAATACGGGTTGGTTTACTTTACTATTTAGCATAGTAAAGATTATTTTGTATAACTTAGATGAAACAAGATGCCTAGTCAAAGAAAACTATTATTTACACATGACACAAGAGACATGTGGGCTTATGCTGAGTCATTAGAGCTAGATGCTTATAACATCCTAGTGTGGTACAAAAAATAAGCAGATATGGCAACATTTTTATTTGTATTTTTTAAATAGTAATAATGAATCGTTTTACAGTTTTTCTGCATGAAAGAAATGTGAGGGACTGTTCTCTATTGTGGCTTGGGTTTTAACTTAAAAATGAACAAATACAGTACCAGGCTAGCTAAACATTATATTTCACTTTTGTTGTTAATTTTTGAATTATACTGATCAGAGTCAAAACTCTGAAACATTTTATAATGGTTTTCTTCATGATATAAAAAAGTAAAAAGTAATAAATATGACTAAACAGAGGCAACAGTTACTGTTAAATGCTTATCCATTCATGATTATTTACAGATAAGACAATTATTACATTTGTTTAATATTTATTTTATTTTGTTTGATTTCACACTTCTGCTGCATATTACTCATTTTGACCGATACTAGAGACTTTGAACAAATGACATGTTTCGAGTTTCAAGTAAAAAACAAATACACGTCTATCTAGTTCTCTGAGAACATGCCATTGTCATCGATTTCATAGTCCAATTCAACTAATCCGAATAGACAAATGAAATGACGAATGAAAAAAAATTATCTTTTTCTTGCAGAGTTGCCTTCAGCTAAATAATCTACATGAACGCTTGATTGGTTACAACAGAGCAACTGCTACAGAAACTGTGATAGCTCAAGTTTCGAAAGATGACGTGCTGTGGTTTATTCCAAAAAAGCTTAGCTGGGTCTGCCAGATGATGAATCTTGATTAAATGATTCATTTTCCTATTACTTGTATGACTGTATTGACTGAATGCTTCACAAAAATGCAGCTAGTGTGCAAATCTGTGTAAGATGCATGCAAGACTTCATACAAGAATCTTCTTCTTTCGGGTGCTCCCGTTAGGGGTCGTATCTTTACCCCCTGACCTTCACATCTGCCTCTTTCAAACCAACTACCTGCATGTCTTCCCTCACCACATTCATAAACCTCCTCCTTGGCTTTCTTCTTTTTCTCCTTCCTGGTGGCTTCATCCTCAGCATTCTCCTACCTATATACCACATGTCCAAGACTCCATACAAAAATATATTGTCATATTACAAAAAAGAAAAGTGACCGAGCTTATGGGCTATTACTGTTCTTGTTGGTTTGACAGAGATTTAAATTTCAACTTTGCTAATTAAAGCTTCTAATCATATGATCTTTTATTTTGTGTTCTTGCTTAAGAGTGTGTCACTGGGGCATTTCAGAGTGGAAGTTGGCATGTGCTTGACACTTTGGTGGTTTTTACACTAGACATGTTTGCTGTGGTATGAATCAGAGTGTGATTGTTTCCCCTTGCAGCACTAGTCTCATTTCTAACTCACTTGAATCAACTGACTCCAGGGGCGATTTAATTTCATATTCTAAAACTTGCTTGGAGAACAAAATGTGACACCTTTTTTTCACTATCATTTTTTTTGGTGACATGTAGTATAATAATGCTACATGTATCAATAATATAATTATGCTGACATTGGCTAAAATACATGTGCAAGTTAATTCACTTCTTAAGCAAGTGGCAACGAGTGCCATTAGACTCCGGTTTGGTACTGCGGTACACTTCCTAACCAAATGTTTTATGTGCACAGTGCACAATGTGACATTAATGATCTCCTGCAATAAAGAACCTGAAGGGGGGAATCCAATATTAGCACAAATGCACAGATATTTGTTACTTGGCTAGATTTATTAGCTAAATTGTTAGCATGGGTAGAATCTGCCCTATGCATTCTACCCAAGCCTCTGGAATGTAATTTATCCGGATAGAAATGCGTGATTGACGTTTAAAAGAAGGCGTTTCCCCCATCTTGCATAGAAAATCTTTGGACATCTTCCCAGCTGACCTCTAAGCATGAATAATTGATTTTCAGCAGCACAAGAGCTGCATTAGTTCGTTAAATAGTGCAGTTGAATAAACGAGTGTCGATTTGAATTGCAAATAGGATATAGTCAAATGTTCAGTGGAGAGGAATCTAATCTTTGTGCCCAGTAACGCAAACTATTGTCCAAACACACCGTAATGTCTAGTACATTAGATGGCCGCTGTTTTTATACAAAAAAAGAATCTTGACCCAATCAAATGCCTCTTGAAGGAAAATATCTGAACAATCTACCAGTACTCATTACCCCAAACAGAGGAATAACTAAAGGAAAAAGAGTACCCTGCTAAAGTAGCTGCATTCTGTGGATGCAAGCAAAACTCTCTCAAAGTGGTGTTTGGTGGTTCATAAAACTTTCCATCAGTGTCAGGAAATTGTACAGTAGCACCACAAGCACAAATAATCTCCTCATGGCATTTTATTCCAAGAGTGTCCTATCTGTGTGAGCACTGATTGGGCATATGGGATTGTGGGTAGCTTGGAAAATGTGAAAAGTGCCTTTTAAAGAGCGTGTAAGGTCGTAGATTCTTGCTGCTCAGGATAAAAAACAAAAAGGAAGTGAGGCCAAGCACAACATCTCTCCTGTCTTTCCCTTATTGGGGTTTTTAATAATGAGACAACTGAGTAGACTGCTTAAGTTCCACATACACGTCTCTCGCATTGGGTACCGAAGCTGTGCTATTAATTATTAAGGTGTATGGTCGTAATTGCGTGTATGTATGCGCAGAGGGTTGGGTCCTGCTTACCGACTGTTAGAATAGCAGAGTAAGGGCTCTCTGTTGCTGGCAGTATGGTCTTAGATAAGGGGTGCCATCTGTCTCTCTGTTGATTTATTTAATTTACAGTAATGGAGATCCAGCCATAGAGACGCAAATGGAAGCGGCTAGACTTTTAAATTTTAAAACGCTGTACATATCAGAAGAATTATACTTAAGAAATATATCTGTCGAGAGCTGATCCTCTGCTTTTATCCCCCAATTTAGCGGTTAGCTAAAAGCTGACACCACCTTTTAAAACAGAATATCCTTATGGTATAGCATATTAAGTGGCAATAATAAGACTGCTAAGGGTTTAGAAATATGCATGCGAATGCTCTTATAGTAGCAGGAATACATGGTTAAAGTGCAAGCTCTTAATGATATGGCTGTCGAACCGTTTAATTAGGGGTCCGATGATGTGTTTCTTTTGCTCCTGCACCGAAACCATATTCAAAGCATAAGTCGTCCAGCTGAAATCCTTCATCTTTTATAACGTGAGAATGTTTTATAACGATCATTTCTTTGACTTTTAATGAACAAAAAGGAGCTTTTGACTGTAAAATACATTTACAAGGTCCAGACATTTTAGGCAGAAAAGATTTAGAACTATGTTGTGTACTATGTACAAAATATTTCTCAACTATATTATCATATACCAGGATCATTTCACCAAACACAATATTTGACAATCACATTGCCCCTCATTTACTGAGAGACGTTATTTATTTAGTTATTTATTTATTTATTTTATGGGTGGGGGAAAAGCCTAATCAATTTTGATCATATGTGTACTATCATTATTGATGTATGACAACTCAAATTAGAAAATGATTTATTGAAAGTATCTAATTTAAGACAACAAACCAAAAAGGTTCAGGATTTATTTAGATTTGTGTGTCCACACAACCCTGAAGAAATCAGACCTAGAGGTAGAAATTTATATTTGACTTTTTTTTTTTTGTTGTTGTTGTTCCTTCTTTTTACTAGTCTTTCTCGCTTGGAACAATTTAAAATATAGCTTCTGTAAGGAATTCATCTGGAAGCAGACATATTAAAAGCTTAGCATATAAATAAGTGTTTGAATTTATTTCTATAGCGCTTTTCACAATGGACATTGTCTTAAAAAGCAGCTTTACAGAACTTAAAAATGAAAGTAAACGATGTGTATTTATTCCTGATGAGCAGCCTGGGGCGACTGTGGCAATTATAAACTCCTCTAGATGGAATGAGGAACCAGACTCAAAAGGGGAACCCATCCTCATTTGGGTGATATCGAGAGTGTGATTATAAATCATAATAACAATATAAACACCGGAGAGTAAGTAATACCAGGAGCATTAGTGTAGGATTGTGGGTAATGTCTTTTCTACAGTCTTATACAGTCAGTTGACATTATGGAACCAGGAGCTACTGAGCAAATTATAAAATAGTTCAACATTTTAGATCATTCAATCAGAGATTGTCTCTGATACTCACCACTATTCGGTATATTGTCCCCCATGTTGAAACACAGGCTTTTAGCTAATTGCAAGCTGTGTTTAGTGTGCCAAATAAAGCAATAGTTATTGTATGTGATGTTTGTTTTGTGGAAGAGTTTTGTAGTGAACGGATATGTTCTAACTACGGGTCCTAATTACCAAAAATGGCTCAACATTGTTTTACGATTTGTAGGCGAATGTCAAATGAAGTCAAAATAAAAAAACACATTAACCTATTACTCTACAATTATTATAATTTGTTTTTATTTTTATTTTTTAATTTTTTTTAAACACACTTTGGTATCATCAATCCAGGAAATTGAAAGCGATTTGTATTTAACTGTATACAGTTCAATGTCTGAACATGCACAATTATGTTGCATCAGTACAAATCATCTCAAATGGCCATACAATCTATGAAAAGTTCCAAATATAAATATAAAACCAAATCCAGGACTAGAGCCACCATTGTGACCCAGACAGAACAGATTAGAGATTTCAGCATTGTAATCTAGCCACGGTTTGTGCATGTATATGGTTAATAAAAGCGGAATGTTTTGAAAAGTTTGTCGTGTGTGTGGTATCTGAAGAAAAGAGAAGTTTTCACGTATTACCACCGTAATACATGGGCACAATGATGAATTCAGGCCTGGGCCTCAGTTTAGGAACTTGCATTGTGATCAGAGAGAGTGGTGCTTCAATCAGCCCCCTGTAGACAAAGCCCTCCTGAGGGACTCGTTCATCTCAGGACCAGATTAAGCTGTCAGATGGGGGTAGGCTGGGAGGCTGGAGATTTACAATGATGTCATAGGATATGAGGATGAACCAAAACACTATGGGGTCTCACTATTGACCCAGTAGTTTGCCAAAAAAAACAAATTGTATATCTGGACATTTTGGGTACACCTAAACAATAGGGGTGTTTAAATTAAAAGAATGAAGTGTATATACAGTTGAATCTTTCACTGTATTGATTACTGTATAAATTACAAAATTTAAATGTATGACAAATTTTATTCAAGTCTCATGTATCCTTCAACACGTACAACAATCAATAGGAACAAAAGGATCAAATCCCCTGATTGTTCTTTCTTAGAAATGGATAAGAACTACTAAGGTAAGGAGCTTGATCAGGTAAAAAAAGTAAAGAAAGAGAGCATGGTATTGGATTTTAATTGTTATCATGAAAACGTCAGCAGTGAGGTTATCCTACACCGGGACTAACTGTGAAACCGTGACATTGTAACAAGACTACTTTGACCACAGCAGCGCACTATATGTTTTTACATGGTTTCAGGTGCACATATAATGTAGCTTTGATGTATGAGTTAGGGCTGAAAGTGTTTTTTGTTTGGTTTTAAATGAAAGGTTTTAAAGCATTTTATGACCCTGATTGTTCAGCGTTTATATTGATAGCGTAGTCCTTGGCTGGGTGTGGAAATGTGTCTTATCCAGAGCACAGTGATTTTTAAAGGCCATAACACTTACGTTTTACCTAGCAGATTTATTAGATTATAGGTGTTTTTGCACTGCTAGATCAGAGACACAGACTTGGCGTAATGTGTGACACAACTGCACACCATTAAACCCAAATACCTGTGGGGGAGGGTTTAAACACACCTTAACTGCAGTGCAAATTACATTGCAGGAGTCCAGAGGAGAGTGAAATTCTAGATGGTGAAGTTGGTCAAATGCACTGCTGTGTTCAGTATGTAGTTATTTATCTATGTACTTATAATTATCTAGATTTTTGCATGTACATTTGAGTTAAGCTTGTTCTTTGTGGCATTCAACCACATCCTTGCAGTTTTAATGATATTTCCTGTACTTCCCAATGGTAGAACTGTCCCTACCTGTGTGTGTATATTGAAATAAGGGGTTAGGTTTGATGAACCGGTCAGGTCTTGTCTATTGTGTACCGTGAGTGTTGGGTTCAGTTGCTACGGAGGCCATTGTCCTTGAAGTTGGATCACATGGCATACATGTGTGCACGCAAATGTTATGTGGGGTTGGGATGGGGTTACATGCAATATTCAGATATGAGGGTAATTATAATTGATATAGTCATGAATAATGTAATCCCAATGTAATGATTCATTATATTCTTCTATGTAAAATATGTATGTGTACCATCTATGTATCAGTATACATACTTGCACCACAGTACACATGCTTGTTTAAAGATTTTAAACAGGAAATGAACATAGTGAGATTTTTTTTATTATTATTATTTTGCAATAAAGTCACTTTGCTTTGTTTTGTATATATCTTTTTTTATTTAGACTGTGTTAAGTAAGCAAATTATTATTATATTATTTTTTTTATCTTTTCGAAAGTTCTGCCATGATCTAAAATTTATTTTTTATTTTTTTGTTAAAATCTTCAGATACATTCCCATGAAAGGCACATATTATTCCATGTTTGTGTTGCATAAGAATACAGCCCGGCCTATCCTGTCTCCATCACCCCAAACATGAACTATTGAACTGTATAAATTCCATAGAGTTCCCTTCCCCTAAAACACCCCACATGGTGCGTTAATGTCTGCCATTTCAAACACACTTTTCCATTCCCACCTTACTGTTCTTCCTGGTTTATGACCCCAGTCTGTTTTTCAGTCTGGTTTAGCCATCTGCCCCGCTGATTGTAGCTTAATTTTTTATTTTTTTTTTTGCTACTAGGGTGTCATCTCCATGCCCTAAAATGACCTCCTTGTAGAGTGATAAAACTGTGGTAGCTACTTGAAATCACCTTTTAGTTGTATGTCAAGGCTGTGCATATTGAGACTGTTTTACATTAAGCAGGATGTTCTGAGTTTCATTTCTCTCTCTCAATCTCTCTCTTTTTTTTTTTTTTTTTTTATTATGCAGGAAAATCTCCAACAGCTTGTTCTGATGACCTTACCCAACGTTTTGACTATCGCCAAGGACCCGTTGTCAGGTAGAAAAAACTCTTTGGTATTATATCTTTTTTTTGTTGTTGTTGTTGTTAAAGACCAGACTGATGTTTTTTATGTAAGATTATATTGTAAATGTACAGTGCAGCACATTTGCGGTAATGAAATACAGTGTATGTCATTGTTTTGAAGTGTCTCCTTATATAAAAACTTGTTTGAAAAACAAAACAAAAAGAGAGTGAGGCAGAGAGTGCAATCTCTCATTACTTTTATCAAAGGTCAGTCCTCACTTCTCCATGCATCCTCTCACAGACAGTCCAATCCTCACCTTCACATCAGTGCCACATGTTTTAGGCCTATAAAATCTGAAGGAAAAGGAAAAGACCAGAGGAAGCCGGCTGTGGTGACCTGGTCCAGGCTGTGCTGATTGCGAGTCCTGCTGTTGACAGACCACTTGCTCGAGCAGGACACACAAACTCAGTGGACTTTCCCAGTCACTGTCTTTTGTTATCAGCTGATGACAGCCTTAATGATTCTCAAGTTCATTTTCTCATGCATTTTTTATGCGTCTTTTTAATGACAACATGGTCGTCATGAGAGCCCTTTCTGCACAGCCTGCAGGATTACACAGGGCAGCTTGTCTCTTGGTTTGTGTTTATTCTCTGTTGCTCCTTTTAAGCTTCCTGATAGGCTGCACTTTGACAGGCTGATCTGATGCACACTAGTTTTGCATGTACGTTCCTGCAGGCGATCAAAATAACCAACCCCTCCAGCAACTTCCTTTGCCATCAGCGATTGTTTTACTTGCCACTGTCGAAGCAAGGTCATGTTTGAACCAGCTTGAAAAAGCACATCACCCAGGCCAAAAACTTGCCCACTATACATTTTAGGTGAAACTATGTTCCAGCAAGTAGAACAGAAGATGCCTGTTTTTAGGCGAATGAACAACCCTGTAAATCTTGTACACAAGGGCTGTTACAGTAGACAGATGCAGTGAAAGTGGTTTGGCTTTGTTTCAAGGAGCTCCACCTTTCCTCTCTGAGGATGGGGTACGCTGTTGGGAAGGGCACAGGGACTCCATGACAACTCCTTCCTGTTCTCCCCAGAGTGTAGGTGGAGGACACATCTTTGAGATACACATTCAAGCAATCCATATGTTTTAGCAAATATTGCTGTAATGCTGACCGAATCACACTATTGAAGATGTCTTTGAAACTATTCTATTATTGGAAGCAAGTGGAAGAAGTGACTCAAGAAAACCTAAAATGGGGAAAAAAAACGTGTTTCATATTGAAATGCAATGCAGAATTGGGAGGGGAATAAAAGCCTGATGCAGTATAAACACGTTTCCAAAAAGCCACGTGTGCGTGTAACCACTAATAATAGCTTAGGGCTGGTTAATAGTTATGGTACACACTCTGTGCCTACAGGATAACAGTTGCCTTTTCTAGGCAAACCTATGATTTCAAATAGGTGTTTAGCACACTAGTACTTATTTTTTATTTTTTTTATGGTTTGTAATTAGTGTTAATTAACAAATTATATAAAGAAAAAAAAAGGTTAATTTGGTATAATTTATAGGCAAGAGCATGGAGGAGATGAAGAGGCTTTTGCTGCTGCTCTTGGGTTGTGCCGTTCAGGTAAGCCCAGACTTTGTCTTTAGCTTTCACACCTTCAGTAGCCGTATAATCACCGTGTCTGGACATGCCTGTTCTTTTTAATTCCAAGGAACAAAAAAAATCCTGCTTATCAGAGAGTTTCATAAACCCTGTTAAAGCTTCCGTATCTCAGCTAATGTTTGTCTAAAACCTTCTTTTGCCACCTGCATGCCATGTCTTTCTTTGACTTCCTGCTTACTGTAGTCCTGTCTTTTTATATCTTCTTCCAAACACAAACACTTTTGTTCCCCCACTCCTCCTCTCTCGCTCCCGTTCTGATTCCACAGGTTTTTCCTGTTTTCTGGAGAGAGGGTAAACAGCATGCATATGTGTGATGTACACTTTAGAGCTCATTTTTTTAATTTACTGTGATCTTGCGCTCTGCCTGGCAATTTTGTACAATCAGTGCATCTCTCTGATGAATTATTCCACTCACATACATCACTGTCAATTAATAACAAAATATATATATAAATTTTTTTTTTTTAATTATTAAAAAATGTATTGTTTTCATCAAATCACTGCTGAAAACGCTTGGCTTTTTTTTTTTTTTTTTTTTCAATAAAATATTGAAAAAGGCATGCCTTTCATGCCATTATGATCAGTTCTACTGTTTTTATCTCTTTTTTTTTTTCACTCTCTTTCTTTTTGCAGTGTGAACGTAAAGAGGAAATCATTGAGAGAATTAAGCTGCTAGACATCGAAACCCAGGCAGCTATCGTTTCCCATATTCAGGAGGTGAGTGAAAATGATTAGTCCTCGAAAATATTTTTTGGAATTGGAGCACTTATTGAGCAACTCTGTCTGAGTAAAATGATCTCTCCATGTAGGTGACCCACAACCAGGAAAATGTTCTGGACATGCAGTGGCTGGAGGTGGGGGAGCTGCCCCCCGAGGACCTGGACCCACTGTCTCGTACCATGGCCTTTCATCTACGCAAGCTCATTGACGAGCGTGATGAGTGCTCAGAGGTAAGGGGGCTTACATCCTCGCTGAAACTGCTTTATACTGAAGAATATGGCAAATCGCAATTGATGGACGAAGAGCAACCCTTGCTTGAATCTGAGATCTCTTATGGTATGTGTGCGTTTTTTTTCTTAGCTGATCTTGGAGCTGACTCAAGAGAGAGATTATTTGCAGTCGCAGCAGCTCACTAGCTCCATAGGCTCCTCCAGTGCTGACCAGTCCTCACAGCCCGCTATACTCCCCAAAGAAGAACGGCAGCACCTATCAGTGGAGCTCGCTGACACGAAGGCCAAACTTCGCCGTTCTCGCCAAGAACTGTACGTACTGATAACTTTCAGGCTTCGTTTTTCTGTCTTAAACTTTGGCCTGTAAATGTATTGCCACCAATAGAAACAGGTAAGCACCAGTGTGGTTGGTTTAAAACTGGAGTAGTTGCATATTATTAAGTAAAAAAAAAAAAATTACTGTCACCCCTGATAGTTTCCTTACTGTCTCTTGGTGCACATCTGGAAAAACAAGTATTACTCGATGCCATAGCTGTCGGAATGGAAGCTTCCATCACAAGTCTAGTCTTTCTTGTTACTAATTAGCTCTTAATTATATCAGACATTTAACCTAGGATTGACATTGACTTTGTGTGGATAAAAAAAAAAACAAAGTTGTTTACAATGATAACTTGATAATATCAGAATCTAAGATGGATACACAGACAGGCAACTAGAAATCATCATGTCTTTGATGCTAAGGAATACAAGCATAACTTGTTCACTCTCTGGCTTTTGTATAAAAAAACATATGAAATTTAATTTTGCACAAGATATTATTTGGAAAGTCGACATGTAGTGTCATAGATTGTTAAAATGGTAATCCTAATCTTGTACACAGAGAAGAAAAGACAGAGCAGCTGATTGATGCTAGGAACGAACTGGAACGTCTGGATGCAGAGATGCAAAAGTTGAAACAGGAGGTCAGTGTGTTCTGCTCGTTCCACATTTTCTGCTATCATGTCAGCTTTGTGTACAGTACCTAAAGTCCTGTAGTTTGTACAAAGGTTTGAAGGTGAGAAAGATAGAAGTTTGCTATTTAAGCTATTTTTTTTTTTTACAGCATTAATTATCATATTTCAAAGATACAATAATTGCAAAGATTTGGACTCATTACTTTAATTCAACCTTCTCTTTATTATTTTATCGCTGCAGAAATACAACTGCTGCTTTGAATGTAAATCTGTTTATCCATTTTTCAATTTTGTCATATAAACAGATGTGATTTTGAGTTTAGATCTGCAGGTATAGTGCTGAGGAGGGTATTTGTTTGTGTATTTGCCCACTGTGGACTCTGTTCATGTGCAGAACATGCAGCTTTTGGCAGAGGCACGGTCGGTACGTGCTTATCGTGATGAGGTGGATGCTCTGAGGGAACGTGCAGGCAGAGTGGATAGGCTTGAAACAGAACTTGCCCGCTTCAAAGAGAAACTTCATGATGTCCATTTCTACAAAGTTCGCATGGAGGTAGCCATATTGCACCTTTTTATAAAATCTCTAACTTCTTTAGTTATACTGTACTTCTGTTTTGTTCTGTTCTGCTTGTGTGTTTTTCTTGTCCATTTGCTTTGGTTAAAACCTTCCGGGCTTCACAGCTGTCAGTGGCATGCATTTAATTTTTGATCTGTATTTTCTGTCCATTTTGTTTTTGACTTTTTTTTTTTAAACATCTGTAGGAGCTGAGAGAGGACAATATGACCCTGCTGGAGACAAAAGCTATGCTGGAGGAGCAGCTAGGATCAGCTAGGGGGCGCTGTGACAAACTACACGAGCTGGAGAAGGAGAACCTGCATCTGCGCTCTAAACTGCATGATCTGGAAATTGTAAGCAGAGTTGTGAAGAAATAAGATTTTGGCATATAAGATGAGAATAGGATATAAATTTGATGTCCCCTAAACATCATGGTGATGTTTTGTGCGTGTCTGTCTCCTAGGACCGGGACAGCGATAAGAAGCGCCTAGAGGAGCTGCTTGAGGAGAACATGATGCTGGAAATTTCACAGAAGCAGAGTATGAATGAGTCTGCTCACTTGGGCTGGGAGCTTGAGCAGCTTTCTAAGAACAATGAGGTCAATGATGGTCAGTTTGAGATACAATGTAGATTTTTACAAGTTTTTTTTTTTTTTTTTCACCTAATAATTTTTTCTGAGGTTCTGAGATTTCTCAAATAAATGTTTTGTTGGTTCCTCTATCAATGCATAGTACGCAAGTCATTTGTGGTTGAGATGAACGAGTCTGCATCTAGTCGGCTTCTGAAGCTGGAAAAGGAGAACCAGAGTCTGCAGAGCACTATCCAGAACCTGCGTGAGGCAACACTTATCTATGAAGAGGGTCAGCTTCACACCATGGAGTTGGAGAGGGAGAACCAGGGCCTAAGCAAGAAGGTACACCTCATCTTTCCTGCCTTTACTAGTTCTTTTAATATTAGTGTGTTTTGTCCTAATATAGAGATTTATGGTTTGGTTGTTCTCAGCTTGAGAGACTGCAGACTCAATTGGACCAGGAGAAGCAGACCATAAAGGACACTGAGAACCTCAAGGAAAAGCTCAGTAAGGAAAAGCAGAAACTGGAGAAAGAGTTTGAAACCCTGAAAACAGAAAAGGGTCAACAGGTACAGTCTATTGGCACATGATGTAATAAAGGTGGCAGAATTAACTTCAGCTATTTTGTGCACTAATTGTGATTGTGTACATGTCAGATTACAGAGCTGGAGCGAGAGAAGGAGCACCTGAGCCAGGCTGTGAGCTCCCTGCGAAAACGTGCCCAGGAGGACAGTGAAGCACGTGTGCGTGAGGTGGAAACAGAGAATCGAATCCTCCATCAGAAGATGTCAGACACAGGAAGTCTGCTGGTGCAGCTTGAGAAGGAGAAGCAGCAGATCACCAAGCAGTTAGAGAATGAGTGTGGATCTGCCAAGGAGATGCAGAAGATGGTAAAGCACTTAGAGTGCACGCAGAAGCAACTTCAAGATGAGCTGAGTTCACTTAAAATGGCTGAAGAGCAGCTTGAAATCTTGCAGAGCAAGAACAAAGTTTTAGAGCAGGAAAACATAGGGCTCAAGAAGGATGCAAAAGAGTTGCAGAGTGACAACATGCGTTTACCTTTGCTGGAGAAGGAGCGCAGGAAGTTGGAAAATGAGAACTCAGAGCTTCGGGGTACCGTAGCTGAACTGCGTTCCCAGGCCAAGCGCACCGAAAGACTAGAGATCAACTGCAGCAGCCTTGACAAAGAGAACCAGCAGCTCCAACAGTGCCTGGAAAGTAGCAGCTCTAAAATCGAAGGCCTCAAGAATGAACTGCACGAAGCCGAGGCCCAAAGCGAGGATCTGCGGCATGAACTGGCAGAGCTGAGAAAGGTCGCGAGACGTGCCGAGGAGGCAGAGAAGGAGCGGCGGAAATTGGAGCAGGAGCTAGGCCAATCTGAGAAAGAGAGAAAGCAGCTGGAGAGGGAGGCACGTAGGCTGAGGCAGCAAGTGGACGTGAGGGAATCTGCACTTGAAGATAGCTTGCTTAAACTGAGCAACCTGGAGAAAGAAGGAACAGCCATGAACAGGGAGCTTGCACGGCTCCAGGAGGTTGCCAGTAGAGTCAAGGATATGGAAAAAGAGAAGAAGGACCTGCAGAAACAGGTCACCATTGACAAGAAGACCTTGGCCACACTTCGAGAGGTACTACGTGTGATAACGACTGCTTTTTATCACAAACGCTTTAGTACATCGTGATAACCCCATGCTGTGTATCTGTTAAAGGAGCTGGTAAATGAGAAGCTGAGGGTACAGCAGCAGTGTAACGAGCTAGAGAAGCTCAGTCATGAGTTGGAGAAGATCGGCCTGAACCGAGAGAAACTGCTTCAGGAAGAGCACAGCTGCGAAGACAAGTGAGTGTGCACACCACTGTGATGTTTAGGGCATATTCACACTTGCAATTTTTGCTTGTAAAAGTCACTCAGCGAACATGGGTGTGGTCCAAGGAAACAAGGAACCTGAAAATTGAATCCATGTTAAATGAACTCTGGTGCAGATCATCTGTGAAAGATTGCAAGATTGCTTCTGCTTCCAAGGTTTGCCCTATAATGGGCTGTACATAAAATGAAAATAAAAAAATGCAAGAAGCTGCAGAATAAAAATGGTTAGAATCCGCTGAAAGATTCCATTCACACTTCAAAACACAAACTATGAAGACACTATTTGATCATTTAATTACATCAATAATCATAAGAATAGTAAAGGGAATTTGCCTGTGCTCTGCTGTCATTGTGCAAAGATTTTGTACCTAGCAGAAGTGATGTAGAAAATAGAGCCCAGAGTCAGTCTTAGGTGCAATCTTGATAAATTCAGAGAAGCTCAGTCATATATATATATATATAAGTTTTTTTTTTATTTATTTATATTTTTTTTACATAAATTAATTACATGTTCACAGTGGAACAGTTTGAGTATGCATATTGCTTAATGTGTTTGTTGTTTCTGCTTTAGTAAAATTAAACTACATTTAACCAATCAGACTGATTGTGTTTTCTAGTAGACTATGTGGATGAGATCATAATGGCATGTCTGTTGGGCTCAATTTAAAATGCCCTCTTTTCTTTAGTTGCATAAAGAAAATGCAGTGCATGTCTGCCCTGGCTTTAGGAATGGAGATTATAGCTGTGTCCAAAAAGTGTATATAACATTTCTCATGTGAAAATAGTTGAGACAAACACAGCACATTGGAAACCACACTGCTCTTTTATTAATTTTGTTTGGAATGTACCCTGGAGATTTGTCTCGGGGGAGGAGTTATGGATTATATTTCTTTCTTTCTCTTTCTAACTGTCTCACCCTTTCTCACTGTTTTTCTGTCCCTCGTTATCTCACCTTCCTTCTGTGTGTTTTTTTTTTTTTTTGGTTGCTGTTTTGGAAATTGTGATCAGAAAGGATTAACAAGCCTGGACAGTAAGATTTCTCAACAGTTCCTTAGTGCTTACTGAAATTTAATCTGCCAAGTACGTTCACTATTACCTTTCACATTCCATTAGCTTTTCGTAATGTGTGCATGTGTGCACTGCTTGAGAGCTCTATAGTCTTCGTAGACTCACAGTTAAGCAGAATTGGTTATCGTTAAAACTAATAAAAGTATTATTAATAATATTGGAAGTTTTTAACAAATCATTAGTCAGCATATAGACAGCAAAGCAGAACTTGGTCTTCTCATTGAAATCCTTCCCTCACCCTTTAGTAAATACAGGATCCTGGAGACAAAGATTGAGTCAGCTTTGAAGAATTCCCTTGAACTAAAGGAGGAAAAAATTCAGGGCCTGGAGTCACGTCTTGAGGAGAGCAGCAGCTTGAACCAGCAGCTACGTACTGAGCTCGCATTGGTAAAGTCCACAGTGCACCTTAATGCACAGACACTAACTCTATGTGGTATTCATTATTCATCTCCTCTCTTGTTGCATGCTTGTATGTTTGCTCATCCACTCCAGGTAAAGAAGACATTGGAGGCCTTGAGGCAGAGGCAGGAGGAGGAGACGGCCCACTCTGAAATATCCCAGAAGGCTGTGGAGCAGGGCAGGTCTGGTACCAGCCAAGAGAAATGGGAGACGGAGCAGCGAGAAATCACAGTTGAGCTGCTGAAACTCAAAGACCATCTGATCGATGTGGAAAAGAATGTATGTTACTGTTTTTGTCTAATTGGGTTCGGTTGTTTCTTTTCAGTTGTACTCTACTTGGTGTGGTGACCCCAGCGTTTGTCTGTCTGTTTTTCCCAGAATGCATCCCTACAGACAGAGAAGCATCTATTAAAAGAGCACCTGAAGCAGCTGGACTCGCAGAACACACAGCTGAATGCTCAGACACTGGCGCTGCAAAAACAAGCCACGACACTGCAGGAGCAAAACACTGCACTTCACAAAGACACCGCTAAACTACAGGTATTAAAACCAGCATTACAGCATGGAACTTTAGTATGTAAGTTAAGCCTGCTTTTTAGCATGTGGTGCCAGCAGACTTATGAATGTATTGCCTGCTATACAGTATGAGCTGATATAATACAAACACTTCTGACCTTTTTTAAAATTCTGCATCAGTCCCTGATTAGCTAGACTTGCTCTGAGTGAGTGAGTGAGTGAGTGAGTGAGTGAGTGAGTGAGTGAGTGAGTGAGTGAGTGAGTGAGTGAGTGAGTGAGTGAGTGAGTGAGTGAGTGAGTGAGTGAGTGAGTGAGTGAGTGTGTGTGTGTGTGTGTGTGTGTGTGTGTTCGTTCTCTTTCCTGAAGGCACAGGTAATTTTGCCCTCGTACCCCCAGCCATGGACAATGTCACATCAGATGGCAGTATGTGATGAAAGCTTTTCTGTTGCCCCACCCAGGAGCTACAATGAAATGTTTAGCCATGCTAAACATCTAATAGAGTTGTGAGGTCCCATTTCTTGTGCCTCAGTTTGTCAGTTCTGTTGGGTGCACTTGCAAAAAGCCAGGGTTTTTGTCAGGGGTATGATTAACCAGTAATACCAAGCAGGTGTTAATGATAATCAACTTCACATGTAGGTTGAAACACAGTCATTAACCGTGTAGGAGGCGTAAAAGCAGCTGAGGAACAGTCAAACTCTGCTATTAAGATGAGGGTGTAGAAAAAAAAGTTTCATGTCGCAGGTCATACACCATGGCACGACACAAGGTAGTTATAATGCATTAACAAGGTCTTTCCCAGGCAAAGATTTCAAAGCTGACTGGAGTTTTAAGATGTGCTGTTCAAGTTGTTTTGAAGAAGCCAAAGAAACGGGCAATGTTTACACATTGTAGACGCAGTGTTCAGCCAAGAAAACCTAATGCATCAGACGAAAGACACATCATTCTTACTTTTCTTTGATAACGAAAGATGTCCAGCAATGGCGTCAGTAAAGAACTGTTGGAAACCAGTAAGACCCAAGGAATACCCTTCTACTGTCTGAACGTCCAGAAATGGTCTTTATGGAAAAATTGTGGACCAAATTGTGGCCAAACTCTGATATGGAAACAAGGCTTAGCAACTCAACTATGGATAAAAACATGGGGTGCAGATAAATGGCAGCAGGCGCTCTGGACTAGTGAGTCAAAGTCTGAAATATTTTGAAGTAGCAGGAGGCAAGTTGTTCACCAAAGAGCTGGAGAGAGATACAATAATGAGTGTCTGCAGGCAACAGTGAAGCATGGTGATAGTTCAGGGCTGCATTTCTTCAACTGGAGTTGAAGATTTGGCCAGGATCACTGGTGTCCTCAATGCTGAGAAATACAGACAGATACTTATATATCATGCACAACCATCAGGGAGGTGTCTCAATGGCCACCAAATTTATTCTGCAGTAGGAAAACAACCCCAAACATACTTGTGAAAATTAGCTTATAGGCAAACAAGGAATAATGGAAGTGATGATTTGGAGCACGCAGAGCCCTGATCTCAACTTTGAGTCTGTCTGGGATATGAAGAGAGAAGAAATCAGGGCAGCTACAGAAAAACTGTGGATATTTGATATTTGGAGCAACTACCTGCCAAATTCTTTCAGAAACCGTGATATTTGGTGATCACACCAAATATTGATTTGATTTGGATTTCTTTTCTGTTCATTTACTTTCCATTTTGTTAATTGATAAAAAATAAACTATTAATACTTTCTATTTTCTATTTCCACACCTGCCTAAAACTTGTCTGTCTATATTCCAATTTCTTGTTTACTTTTACAATATCCTTGTTTACTTCAAAATGAACCACCAACTCTATTTTTGTGTCTGTGTTTAGGTTGAGAACTCAACACTGAAATCTCAGAATTCGTCTTTGACTGCTCAGTACACAGCATTGCAGGCTCAGCTGCAGACTCTGGAGGCAGAGGCAGAGGTTCTGCAGAGGCAGCACGAGGAGGCTCGTGCCAGATGTGAAAACATCACTCAGGACCATGAGCGTCTGCTCAGCGTCCATGAGAGACAGGCAGCCGAATATGAGCAGCTCATCAGCCAGCACACTGCATTAAAGAGCAGCCAAAGGGCACTGGAGCATGAACATCGGAGTCTGGAGAGCAAGTCAGTCTCATTTTATTGCTATATTGGTTATGGTTATTCTGATAGCACATAAAATGTTCCCTGTAGTCTCTCTCTCTCTCTCTCTCTCTCTCTCTCTCTCTCTCTCTCTCTCTCTCTCTCTCTCTCTCTCTCTCTCTCTCTCTATTATTTATTTATTTTTTTGTATAAATTATTTAGGCACTTGTGAAAAAATGCTGTAAAGTAAAAATGCTTTCACTAAAATGGAAAGTAAATGAGCAGAAGAAAAATCCAAATCAATATTTGGTGTGGTCAACCTTTGCCTGAAAAACAAAATACATTCTTCTTGGAATTGTTCTACTTCCAGGTCCAGTTTTTGAAGGAAATAAGTAGGTAGGTTATTCTAAACATCTTGGAGAGATAACCACGGATGTTTGTTGGATGTTGGCCTCACATCCTTTTGTCTCTTCATGTAATCTCAGAGAGACTTGATTATGTTGAGAGGACATTGGTGGTATGTTTGGGCTTGTTGTTCTGCTGCAGAATAAATTTGGGGCCAATCAGATGCCTCCCTGATAGTAGTACTTGATGGAAAAGTATCTGCCCGTATTTCTCAGCATGGACACCATAAATCCTGACCAAATCTCCATTTGCAGAAATGCAGCCCCAAACTTGGAGGAAACCTCCACCATGCTTCACTGTTGCCTGTAGACACTTCTCTACAGCCTTTAGGGAAGCAACTTGTTCTTTTTTTACAGCCAAATATTTTAAATTTTGCCATCATTCGTCTGCACCTCATTTCCTATGTTTTTGTTATGCGTAGTTGAGTCACTTAGCATTGTTTCCTTGTTGATGGCACTGCTGGACTGCTTCCAGGTGTCAAAGGGAAGAGAACAGGACACATCTTTCATTCGCTACCTTAAGTTTCCATAGCTGACCACTGCGTCTACGGTCCTCTACATTACCCTTTCAGCTTTTTCAAAATAGCTTGAACAACACATCTTGAAATCCTCAGTCTGCTTTAAAACTTTTGCCTACTAGAGAGCTTGCTGTTGTTGTATAATTAGCTCGTGTTTGGTTGCTGTGCTCAGTCTTGCCATAGTGTATGACCTGTGACATGAAACTTTCTTCTACAACCTCACGTTTAACAGTACATCACTCAGTTTTAAACCTCCTGCACAGATTTGTTTTCTATTTGACTTAATGACTATGGTTTTAACCTACATATGAAGTTAATGATCATTAGCACCTACTTTACTAGAATTGGTTAATCCTACACCTGGCTCTGACCCTGCAAAATCTGTACTATTGACAAGTGTGCAAATTGTACAGATGTAAGAACTGAAAGCCAAAAGGTATTTACACCAAGTATTGGTTTGATTTGGATTTTGCTTGTGTTCATTTACTTTAAATTTTCAACTAATAAAAGTTAATTAAGATTTGTATTATTGAAAGCACACACACACACACACACACACACACACACACACACACACACACACACACACACCCCTTTCCATCTGCCTAAAAGTTTTGCACAATAGTTTCTATATAAATTGATGATCAGGTTCTTGTCTATTAAAAAGGACCTTTGCTGTTCATGGTACAAGGTGAAAATGTGAAAAGAGCTCAGTTATTTCCTGACTGTGGATGTGTTTTGCCAATGTGTAACATGAGAATGTGTGTGTTGGCTATACAGAGACGCCAATGTGGCCGTTAGTCCGGACGTCTGCTTATGGAACAGTAGTAAAGCATTGTCTGGCACACCAAGAAATATAAAATGTAAATTCAAACTTTTTTATTTTTTTTATTTAAATGGTTGTTTTTAAAAATTAGAAATTGGTTACACACGGATCAGCCAAATCAGACAATCACATGGGAGCAGTACAGTCATGCTTCAGTTGACCTTCAGATCATACATAAGCATTGCTGTTGTAACACACCCACTTCAATTGTCAATATTTTGTGCTGAGATGCTCTTCTACTTTCTCCAGTTTGAAAAGAGAAATTATTTGAATTACTCCACTCTTTGTGTCAGAGTCACCATTCTTCTCTTACCTCCATCATCACCATGACAATTTTACCCAAAGAATGACACCCTACTTGATGGTTTTTGTTTTTCATGTCGTTTTGTGAAAGTTCTAGAGATAGTATGTGCATGCATGTTGTGTGAAATTTTTGAAATACCAAAACAGGCCTTTCTGGAGCTAACCTTCATGCCCTTTTGTAGCTTAGATTTGTCACGTGTAGAGTTATCAGTATGAGTAATGGACCACACGTTATGTAGGTGCTTGTTGACCAGCTGTCTCTGTCGGGGCTAAAAGTGATGCCCTGTTGAAACAATGTTCCATATCGCTTCTTATTTGTTACATTCAGATACGCAGTAATCATTAATGAGCATGTGCTGACTCTCCCGTGCCTGTTGTGTTACTTTTTTCATTTGTTCTTCATGGAAAATGTGCATAGACTTGTTGTGAAAAGCAGACCAGTGTTCAGTCAGGCTTAGAAAGACACGCACACATACACTCATGAATAATGCAATAGTGGGCCTCCAGAGGCCTAGGGCTTGAGGTTAAAGCAGACAGCTGTCACGTGCCCAATCAGCTGTAATGCCAACTGTCTAGAAGCATCAAAGACCTAATGGGATACCATTCCTTATTCTATACACCACATGTCACACACACTTAATATTTTATGGATCGTTCAGTCCCCCACTAAAATGTTCCCCGTTGCCTTGCTGTGGAGACGTATGACCAATATGAATGTATTCTTGTGAGATATAGACAGTAAACGTGTTGTTCACTTTTTTTGTGTGTATTTTTGCAGGTATGCTCTGCTTCTAAAACAGAAGGGTGCTGTGGAAGAGCTGGAGGCATCTCTGCAGAGAGAGAAGGAGAGTTTGGAGGAGGAGATTCGTAAGAACACTGAGATTATGGGAGAGAACCGCAGCCTGAGAGAAGAGATGGACAGGTCAGTCTTTACAAATAAGTTCACACGAATACTGGTTCATTTCAATGTGACACAACAAGGCAAAACATTTTTCTGGTGCTTTCTTAGACAGCTGATGCTGCCCTCTGCTGTTAAAACTTCGTAACTCTGCTCATACATATAAATCTGTGATGTTGCAACAGTGCAAACCTAAGAAGATTATTACATATGCTTTTCTGCTCACCACAATTATGTTTAGAGAGATTGTGTGTGATCCAAATCCATGGTGATCAGCAGGTTCTAAAATTCTCAACAAGCCAGTCTAGCATCAACCACCATATCATGGTCAAACTCTGTAATCACTTAAAGTGGCATGTGTACATCACAGGAGTCTTTTGTGAGTGAAACCATTTCACCTAATCCACTGTCCTTCATTTGTATTATTTCCCCCTTTTTATAATATCTGTCTACATATCTATTTGAGCACTAATGTACGCTTTAGTGTCATAACTTTGATAAACTAGATTTATTTGGCATATAAGCAAAGCGAGCTTGTTCTATGGGGTTTTTTGTTTGTTTGTTTGTTTTTTCCCCCCAATTACAAGGACTGAGCTAAGATATGATGTCATGGTTGCATGTATTTCTTCTATATTTGCAAATAGAAACTAGTTGCCAGCAGAAAATACAGTTATAAGAAGTGAGCTGGGAATGGGACCATACACACCACAATACTTTTTAAGTTAAAGGTTAAATCTTTTCCAAGATAGTATGCTAGTTTTTAAATTGATAGAATTTGCAAATTAAGGACTATAAGCTGGCTTTCTGTTTTGCAGGCTGTCACAAAAACACTCATATTTGCGTCAGGAGTATGACGGACTGCAGCTTCAGAGCAAGGAGCTAAAGACCTCTCTGAATGAGTCACAGCTGGAGCTAAACCGCTGGCAGGCACGCTTTGACGAACTCAAAGAGCAGCACCAGGGCATGGACATCTCCATGACCAAGCTGGACAACCACTGTGAGGTGAGAGAGAGTGACGGGATTTTCATGAAATTGCAATGTCCACTTATAAAAGCAACAATCATTATACAAAAAAACTTGTTTTGGTAGAAAGAAATCTGAGTGGTGGACCAACTGATGATGAGCTTTGCATAAACTGCCTTTGCTTGCCTTATTCACATGGGCTTGTTGATCGCGGATAGGAAGAAGTAGCTGAGTGTGAAATTCTGTCTGTTTGTGCAGCTGTTGACTCGGCTGAAAGGGAATCTGGAGGAGGAGAACCACCACCTGCTGAGCCAGATCCAGATCCTGAGCCAGCAGAACCAGACCCTGCTGGAAAGGTCCATGGAGAGCAAGGAGCTCTACCACGAGGAGCAGAAACAGTACATGTGCGTGCGCACAACAGTGGTATGGTGTTAGTGATTGGTTTCTCTATGAGTTGAGATGTATAAATTGAAGCGTGTCTTTATGTGCACTGCAGTGATAAGCTGAATTCGTTACGGAGACAAAAGGAGAAACTGGAAGAGAAGATCATGGATCAGTACAAGTTCTATGACCCGACTCCTAAAAAGTGAGCTTATAATGCAATGCCATGACAAAACAATGTGGAATAAAATTATGTGGAACAATTCATTTAGGCTTAACTTGTGTTCAAAAACTTAATTTCTCTCTGTTGCATTTTCAATGTATCTAACACAGGAGGAGCCACTGGCCAGGAGCTAAAGCTATTGCCAAATTAATCAAGCCCAAGAAAGAGGGGCTACGTGACAGGTTGGACAGCCCTCGTGAACGGCTCCGAAGTGCCCCAGACATCCCTCTTCCAGAGATCCCTCACCCTTTAGATTGTTCCCCCAACAGCCCAACGCATCCTCCACCTTCACTGCCGGGACGCCAGACTTGTCTCAGCCTGGACTCACCAAGCAGTATCTCCGGGGACGAAAACCATATCCAATCCTCCCCTGTCTCATCCATAGCATCAAACAACAGAGGTGTGTATATTCTGCTTTGAAGAATGTGTAGTTTCCTTATAGCAGGATTGTTCACCTAATGCACACTCTGATCATTCAACCATCTGAAATGAAATACAAACCATTATTATTACCACCTTATTCCACAGGATGTCTTACGTGTATGCTGTATACCAGTGTATTACTCCAAACCTCTATTCTTTCTTTAATCTCATTCATTCATTCTTTATGCATCATTTAACATGTCTCTAATACCTTTTAAAAACCTCTTCAAATGAATATGAATATGTTTATAATCTTGCATGCTGTTCATCTAAATGCTGTTATTTCTTCAGAGGGTGTTGGACATTAATCATATCTACAACTTTCTGACTCGTTCCTTTTCTTCCACTGATCTCTTTCTTCTTCTTTGTGTTTGTATGTACAATAAATCCACACACACACACACACACACACACACACAAACACATACACACACTCTCACTTAGCAGGCAAGCGGTTCTTTTTTCGGAGGAGTAAAAGCCAGGATAAAATTCGTGTTACACCGACATCACCTACGCGGCCCACTCTATCCAAACGCTTTCGTTTCTGGGGCTCCACAGATGTCATCATGCCTCCTTCCCCCCCCAAACCGCTCTCACAGATCGGCCATTTTTAGAACATTTGAATATTTCTTTTAACACAGTCATCATCAGGACCATACTATTATATGTTTTAATAGGATCTTTCCTTGTTGAACATAATGATAAAATATTAGATTTAAAAGAACTTATTTATGCAGTTCATTATTTTAATAGATTTGACAACACAGCTATATTTACATATCAATAAACAAACACCAAGAACTATAGTGCTTAGTGACCAAAATTCCATATAGGACACTACTTCCATTTTGAAAATCTGTCCAAGGAACCTCATGTACACATACACACAACCACATGCACATAAACATACACACAACACACACACACACACACACACACACACACACACACACACACACACAGGCTGAACTCTGCAAGAGTGCTCTTATTAGGACTGCTGGTGCCAGACCAAGACACTCAAAGTAGCAGTAAGTAGCATTGTGTTAAAACAGAGTCACCGAATGCATTTGGCTTTTTTGCTCTCGTGCCATTAATAATGTGTGCCCCCGCGCGCGCGTGTTTGTATGGATCAATACTAGCCAAGGGTGAGGAAGATAAATGGGACGCTGTGTGACAGCCATCACAGAAACCTGTGGCCTCTGTGTTAATGAGGCCAGTCGATTATAAATCTGATTGAGCGTGTTGAGTGATAGGGGATAAGTTAATCAGAGGAAGGGTCTCCTGATAGAGATATCAGGATGAGTAATGGCTTATTCCATGTCCCTGAGCTTTGATTTGCTCTGTATACCTGCACTCATCCAACCTTTGCTTTGCCCTGCATCTGCCAGAGTATAGACATGTATATTCACACGCTGATCAGAAACTCAACGCTTGTCTTGCTTTCATTGTTAGAACCCTTTAGTTGACAGTAGGAATTAATAAACTAATTAAAGCTTTGTTATAATCCAAGCCTAACCCTTTTATAGGGGGTAATTGGTACCCATAATATAGAGATGTACAAACATTCTCCCAATCACTAGCTCTAGACTATCTTGTACATACCATAAAGTCACTCGTCCATTCTGCTGCACATCGCTTTGATCGTGTTGTCCCAACAGTCTGCTTTTCTTTTGTAGCAAGTTAGTGCTCTGCCTTTATTTTCATAACTTGACACAAATAAGGTCATCTTTAATTATATTTGATGCTGCAGTATATTCGTCGTCATTTGTTCTGCTCGCTGAGAGATGTACTGGATGTCATGGGAGAATTACCAAGTGTGATTTTGTGTGAAGCAGAAGCCCAGAAAAACTCCAAAACCTGCCCATCCTGCTGGAACCTCTAACTCAGACTCCTCCCTCTTTTTGCACGAGTAACTCTGGTATTTACAGCGTTTCCCATCTGTCCACTGACAACCCATCTGTCTAATGCTCACTGATGTGGACTTTACAATAATGGCAAAGAATTAGTGTTGGGCAAGCAGACAATTCCAGCTATCCAAGTGCCCAAGCACAGTTCACCGATACTTTGATTCGGTGGGAATTGTTGTTACTGTAATTCACATTTACATCATTTTTGCTAATTTATTACTTTGTTTATGGCTGGACTTTTAAAATCGTGCACTGCTTATCTTACTTTACCTCAGGTTTCTGTCATTAGGTTAGATATCAAGCTAAAAAAAATAACATATTTTTTTGGCTAGCAGAATAAACTAACACCTAATGAAACTAGCATATTTTTACTAGATGATTGTGTGTGTGTGTGTGTGTGTGTGTGTGTGTGTGTGTGTGTGTGTGTGTGTTGCTTAAAGCTACATTCTTACATACAGTGACTTGTGTCATGGAACGTCAGCAACCATTGGTGACCAGATGTGGGTGTGCCAATGTATTGAAGTTGGGAAAAGTCTAACTTAATGTGAATTGGTCCATTGATTACCCATGGCAGTGAAGCATGCACATGATCTGTCTCCTGATTAATGGTCAAAAGCGAAAGGCTAGTTGTGCCCCAGCTATTAAGTTACTATGGCAACCAGTAGTAGGAACACCTGCTGGAGTCTTTAATACAGCATCTAATGTGGACGAAACTGAGCTTAGGTCATTTTCTGATCAAATTGCCTCGCAAGCTGAGGCAGAATCATTGTGCTAGAGCTGAATAGATCACACATTTACAGGCCAATATGGGCTGAGTATTTTTTTTCGGAAATATTAGGTTTTGTGATATGCTTTATTTGCAACGAATATATTGCATTTTTTACTAAGTTATGACTGTGCTCTATGAGCATGTACTTGCTGGAAACAGTGCATGTACATAGTCCAGCTGTTGCTATTAAGAGAGGAATTGTCAAGTTGCCAGGTTTTGGCCTGCTTAGCTGCAGAATCCCTCAGCCTATATCTGTTTTAGAATGGTATTTGAAGATGATCCTGCATGCTAAGTGCGCAATGTTTTACACGTTCTCTGCACTAACCTTCACTCAACCCTATGCCCTAACATGCTCTCCAACGCAGCCGCGTTTGTTTTTGCTGTGCTCTTCTGCTTTCTCTTGTAAAGTGTGTAACTTCGCTCCTTTGCTTAGGTCTGAGCTACAACAGTGGCTCCAGAAGTTCAGAAAGCTACCGGCCAGCAGGTGGCAGCACAGAGGACATGAACGGATATGAGGAGCTGGTGCTTAGACAGCGAGGCTTAGAGCCAGGGGCATCCTGCTCTACTCCATTAAACCACATCTCCCACAATGCACCGGGCTTCACCTCCTCTAGCTTGCGGCCAGGGCGCAGACCCAAAGGTACTGATGTCAACGGCAGAAACTGCACATCTGTTCACTAGGCACACTAATTTGTCCAAAAGGGAATACTTTGTGGAGACCAGCACATTTATTAATATTACTCAGATATTGCCTACACTAATCACAAGTGAGAAAGGCATTTGACATTTTTTTGTTTTAACGCTGTGTTCAAAATGATTCATTGCAATTACTTTGCAGTGTGTTTATTTTTAAGTATTTGAATTTGTTCTTTTAAGTAAGCAACCAGAGCTGAAGCTAGGTTGGTAGTATACACATGAACCTATATACATTGGAATATGTATGATGTTTTTTAGTATTTTTATGGTATGTTAGATGAGAAGGTTTTAAAGATTGATTGCTCAGAAAAAAATGTTTAAGTAAAGATGCTGAGAACAATGAGAAAAAAAAATCCTATGTTGAATGACTGAGAAGAACTGAAACTTAAGTTTGACGTCAGTAGATCCAACGTGTAAGACATTATGGTTTTCCCCTCTTAGAGACCTTCACAATAAGTCTGTTGGCATAAGTAAATTGAAATGCGTCTTCACATTTTCTGAGAGGAAACCTCTTGTAAGGAAATGAGTCATGCAGATTACACACACAATCACACCCTTTGCTGTGCTGTACAGGATTAATCTCTGAGGAGGACCTACGTATACACTCCCTTGATGCCGGCTTTGGAAGCGGTGGCCATGGAAACGCAGGTACATGAAGAGCTGAGATCAATAGTTCTGAGCCTGATGCTCAATCTGCTACACTTCTTTGGCATTTGTTTACTTGTGTGTGGACAAATAGGTTTCACACTCCCCCGTCCCTCCTGCCCTGAGTGAATTCCTCTTTTTTCCATTGCACAGGACTTAGGCCCAAGTCTGCTGATTACAGTCGCAACACCTCCAGCAGCAGCTCTCCTGTCAACTCAAAAGGTGTGTGAACATCAAATCCTGTAAAAACAAAAATGCTACTGTTCTTCAGTGAGCCTAAACCTGGCAGCTGCTTGAGTAATTTTGTATTGACTCTCCGTGTTGATGCACAGTGGTCAAGGAAAGATGTATTATCTCTAGGGACAAAAAGGGAAAATGGCTAAAAGGAAAAAAAACAAAAAAACAATTGATGGTTAGTCAGTTAACTGGGCACAAAAGCAGTAATTACACTAATTGGTCATGACCGGTCAGAAGGTATGATGGGTAAAATGTATTTGTCAATACCTCAGGTATAATCCGTCAATACCATGACAATGAAACTATTAAGGTTGGGAAATGTATCCTGAGGTCTCATTAATGTGGAGGACGAGAATACACAATCTGGATGCATTTCTGGCCTGTCACTCAAAAATATTATTTTGGTCCATTTTTATTGTTGGGTTGTATTCCATAATTTCTCTTTTATCTATATATCCCATACGAATTGGCTCACAGAATGCCATCATTGGTATCTGTTGCACCATCCTTTATCTAGTAATAGAATCACGACCACGCATTTTGCTCAATGGAAAATAACAGTTGTCGTCATTTAATATTTCATGCAGTGAGCATGTGGGCTTACTGAGAAAACTGGTGGAAAAGCTTAATCTCTCACAGACCACAGAGATACACTGTTCAGACAGGAACCCATTTCTTTCATCTAATAGTGATAATATATAGCCTTGAGACGGTGTATATAATCGAACCAAAATATGTCATGCAGTATTTCCTTCCCCTCTCTGTTTTTTGTGTAGATTCCCTGGAGCGCCTGCATAGACATTCTGCCAGTCTCTTCAGTAATGATGTGGCTGGATTGAGCCATGAGAATGCCACACTTAGCCAGTCCTCACTGCTACCTCGTAGCTCCACCCTTCCCTACGAAGCCATACCTCAATCACGGTCTACACCACACACCACCTGTCGACGCCCTGGCTCCCCTGGCAGTGAGATGGTCACTCTGGAGGAGTTTCTGCAGGAGAGCAACACCCTGTCACCTCCTACTGTAAGAAATCACAAGAGAATAAATGCCTTTTCACTTACTCTTTACCCTGCATTCTTAAGTTTACTCTGTCA
Source organism: Silurus aristotelis (assembly GCF_946808225.1). NCBI lineage: Eukaryota > Metazoa > Chordata > Actinopteri > Siluriformes > Siluridae > Silurus > Silurus aristotelis. The sequence goes on from NC_139579.1 coordinate 17,788,143, forward strand.
TGCTCTCGTTCTCTTTTCTCTCTTAACCCAAATGACACTAAAGCTTTTCTGTTATACATTGAAATTGGTTCCTCAAAGGCTAATCTTGGTTGCCAGACAGAAAGCTGCTGTTGTTGCCAGGATTTGAGGGCATATATATTGAAATGTTTGCAGTTTATGGCTTCTGTAATGTTGAAGTTAATTTACACAGTTAATGTGCATTAGAGATGCCTCAGGAGCCAGGACATGAGACGATGCAATCATAAATATTACTGTCTTTGCGGCCAGCTATAAACAAAAATGTACCCGGTTTAGCGCTGCCTCAGGGCAACTGGAACGAATCAGAATAAAAACATTGTCAGCCTGTCTGCCTACATATCTTACAGTTCCTAATAATTCACGATGCATAAAGTGTTTAATAACTTTTATACTGTATATATTTTTTGTCACAAGTTGTTTTAATTACAAACACATTTGAAGTCAAATGGTACACAAAGCTTTATAAAGGTCAAAAACACTAAGTTAATCATTTAGAATAAATAAACAGGTTACCCAGCAGTGGCTTTGTATAATCGTAGCAATTTATGATTAAAAAATGTGCAAACAATTTTTAACTGGACTCTACAATATCCAGTGATTTAACTGGAAAGGTTGTCTAACTAACGTCAATAGACTTGGAAAATGCCGCAGGTATGCAGTGATGGAAGTGGTATGTCATTCTAGGGTGGGTATTGGAAAGGGTCTGTATTCTTTTGTATTATAACATCACTATGACTTTGTAGAAAAAAATAATAATATTTGTAACTAAAACTAGTGACTAATATTTTTATGCTTTATCAGTACCCAAGCTACCAATTTAGAAAGCTTTTGCAATTTGCTCACAAAACATGCATGTATTTGTCTGCTCATATACTGATCAATTTAAAAAATCCAAATGCCTAAGACCTTGTGGCAATACATTTTGAATGTAGTTAAGGCAAAGAAGTAGCAAGATCATTCAAGATCAATAGCGCCTCCTATTAATGGCTTTAGCGATTGATTTTGGACGATATTTGTGGTTTGGTGCTCTGACGCTTGAGCTGAAATTGCAGTGAGATTTTGTAATTGAGGGCCATTAAACTAGCATTATTTGGTGCTGAAAGATGTATGTTTACAGCACACAGACATTACAGTCAGGCATCACTATGGCAGCAGTCGTTATTAGGTGATTTAGAGCAAAATTTTCATCTGCTTCCGTCTCGTACCACATAAGTCTATATGTCTCTCTCTCTCCAGCTCCTCTCTTTTGCTTGCTTTCCTCTTTTCTCCAGCGCGTCAAACGTTATGAAATATTTAACAAGCTGCCTACATCTTGGCAGGTTTTTATGTTTGTGCACTGAAGCATATTATGGACAATGGATGTACACTGGGTTTATAGCAATCAGACACTGTTTTTGTTTAAATATTTGTATTTGTCTCGTCTAGGTGCACACAGGAAGTCAGGAGGACCTAATGACTGACTATTTCACCAGAGTGTCCAGGCCAACGGCACCAGCTAGAGATGGCGCCAAAACACCCACTAGTTATGTCACGCCCACCATCAAAGCAACAGCATCTGTACCAGATGGGCTAGCCTCGAAACCTGGGCACAGTGTTAAACCAAGCATACGACTCTCGGAAGCTTCCATGACCCTTTCTCAGTCGCAGACACTTCCTAACCGAGGGGGGCGGTCTTTGCATCTGCAGCACTCGGGGCATCGTGGAGGAACCACAGGCAGCAACAGCTTGAATCGCACTTTCAGCCTAGCCTCGGCCGACCTCCTCCAATCAAATGGTCCTGACAGCTACCGGCCCGAGGCGGGTGGCAAAAATCAGGCAGAGGGAATGACTAGGAGGGAACGTCCACTTTTAGCCAGGCTCTCTGGAAGCTCTGGACAGATTTCACTAGACCCCCGCCGCCTTTCTGTAGCTCCTCCCAGAGATGACCCACCCTTCACTTCCTCCTCCACTGCTTTGCATTCAGACCGCTACACTGGAACTGGTGGCCGCTCAGGAAGCTTAAATTCAAACAATTCCCACTATCCTCGAGGTGAGGTGGCGATGGTGACGCCGGTGCGTGCAGTCTCTGCCCTGAGACAAAAGGAGGTGGAGGAGCAGAAGGAGAGCAGGCAGGCTGAGCCATCTCCCTCCTCACTAAAGAAATCAGATAGTTCTGGCCCAGGCTGTTATGTAGAAGAGAGGCCCTTGAGTACACCAGCTTCACCAGACCCCAACAACGACCAGCAAACTGTTTGGTACGAATATGGCTGCGTGTAACCCAAAGTTCACCCTATGGCAGTTCTATTAAATCACAGTTCGCAGTTTTTTTTAAAGCACATCACATTAAGACAGCAAAGATGTTGACTTTTGACTGGAAAAAACACTAAACCACAAAGAACAAGAACTCTGTGTTCATAAGCCCACTTTGTAAAACGTGTACATAGATTGGCAAAGGAATGTGTTTGGGTTTTAATATGGCTTGAGAAGGTTTACCCTTCCGCAATCACACACCAGAGTTTTCCTCCAGCATTCTGTGGACGGCGTTCCTGGCAGCTCAAAGTTCTATTCTGAATGTAAAACTCAAACATTGGTCTTCACTTGAAGGGCCGCTCCCTGGATAATCATAGAGTAATTACAGCATCCATCTTTAGTAGGTGGGGTGAAAGAAGCGAGTTCATCATTCAGACAGTCTCAACGGGACAGGTTACTGGAAACAGCTTCTTATTCTGACATCATACTGACAAGCCAGTGCCTGAACGCTTTCTGCTGCTGTGGGTCACCATCTCTTTGATGCAGGACTGGGTTTTGATCATGTGTGGGACACGAAAACAAAAGATCCGGAACCACAGAATGAATGAGGAAGAGTAAAAGAAAAGTCAAAACAGAGCAGTGGACATGAAGTTGGAAGCGAAGATTAATGCGGAGAGCAGGACTTTCTACACTGAAGTGACACATTGTAACACAAAAGTGTCAAACTCCTCCCCCCCCCCCATTTACATTTGAAGCACTCATTTCAAGTACATTTCTCCAAATTTTGTGTCATTCTGACATATAAGTATCAGTCCTTTAAAACACTGTTTTTTCTTTTTTTCTTTTTTTTAAATATATATATATATGTAAATACATTGTAAGAGCACTATGTAAGTAGGACCAGTTAAGCCTTAACTGAAGTCTTAACACTGGACACATTCCCCAGTTTACTGCAGGAAATTAATCACAAGTAATACTAACAGCCTTTTGCTTTGGTATGAGTTTAGTATTTGGTTAGTTTTACAATTTCCATGTTTGGAGCGCTATTTATTGACTCCCCACAGACACTTGGGACTATTTTCCACAGTTTTGTTGTGTAGTTGCCGGGATTGTGTGTAACTGAGCTGTAAGTGTATGGTTCATTCCGAGAACAATTGCATTAAAATGGAAGTAACAGCAAAGGTTTTTTTTGTTGTTTTGTTTTTTTAGATGTGGTGTGTGCATATGAATAATAGAATCTTATCAATATTTATCCACATTAACATTATATAATTCTGTTATGAATTCTACCATAAATCTAAACGCTAGGGAAACCATACTGTATGGCTATACATTTACACTTAAAAGGTTAAAGTCATTGTATAGGGATCGAGTCTAGTTAATAGTTTGATTTATCAGTGGCATTTATCTTAACGTAGGCTACTTAGTGGAATGCAGCCGTGATGGGTTTTTTTGGTTCTGCACTGGACCATAGCCAAAAAAAACTTGACCATTTGTTATCATTATTCAATCACATGCCTGTAGTAGCTCACTGAACAAAAAGTGTTGGGCTTCTGATTGAAAATAAATGATTTCAAAGTATCATCAAGCTGACGTCGATAATTGTAATTATCGCTCTGGATAAGGGTGCCTGATGAATGCCGTAAATGTGAATGTGTTTTAAACAACTTAATATAATAGTAGCCATTTTGCAAATCGTTATGGCATACAGTGTCAGCAACCACATAGACAATTGAGACTACATACTGACAGTTGGATGATTTCTGCATGCAGTGTTCCATTTAGGTCATAAAATTGTCATAAGGATCCTTTAGCTTGCTCATTATTCACAATTACATTCCATACATATGAGGCAAGTTTACATTTTTAAACATTTCCCCAGAACCTCCTTTTAAAGTGATATAATGTGTCTGTTCTCACGCTTTCAATGAGGCACAGATGCACATCTGGAGCATGTGCTCCAAAGGATGTAGTGTGAACTATTTTTATCTGATTTACTGGCTCTTTTTTACCCACTACTTGCTAATATTCAAATAGATAGTAACATGAAGACTACTAGGTATATAAGGAAGTGCAACCAGGAAACCATGATCAGTCATGTAGAATTAATCTCTTAGAACTGAAAAGCTTTGTCATAGCTAACAAATAGATGCAAACAATACCTAGTTGGAACCTGGATACATGTGAACACATCACTCATCTCTGTTTTATTCCAGATTTTTGCCAGGATTTCAATCTGCACCCTGGCTAGGTCGTTCCAAATTGTTGATCTTGTTGACTTGAATTTGTGCTTTGGGTTGTTATTGTGCTGGAACTTGACATCTTTCTTTTTACTTCAATTGTCTAACAGATGCCTGTAGGTATTGTGCCACAATAGATTGGTTTTTTGGAGCTATCCATAATTCCCACTATCTTGAATAAAGCCCCAGTCCAAGCTGAAAAAATGAGCCCTATAGCAAATACTGCCACCGACAGCTATCTTGTTTTTTGATCAAAATATATTTTTTTTAATTATGCTCACAAAAAAGCTAAATTCTACCCTTTCCTCTTAAAGTGTCCATTTAGTCACCCTAGCCCACAGCTTAGTATGTAAAGAATACGAGAGATTGTTGAAATGCAGGGAGTGACCAGTCCTTGACTGCGGTACACCAATTTTTTTTTTTTCTTCTTCTTCTCTTTTCAGTATTAATAGGATTTCTTGTTTGTTCTACTATGGTGCTCCTTTTTTGTCTCCCACTTGATGTTGGCCTTCACAATCTTTTGGATTTTTTTTGTGTCCCTCTTCTTATACCTCTTGACAGTGAAATATACATACATGCATCACAACCTCTTTCCAACCCATGGCATCAGCAGATGGATGAAACCAAGAAGCTGTCAAGAAATAACTGACCATCATTTCTGAATCAGAATCACTTCAGTTAAAGTGTATGGTATTATTATTTATGTACAGAAAGAACATAATTTAGTAAATTAGTTAAAGCACAGTCACATGTCCAATTATTTAAGCTTGGGCAAGAGTATATTGTGATACTTTTCCCCCTAAAACCTATTTTTCCACTGGGATTTTGTTAGTGTTCTATATCATCAATAGAGGTGGGAAAAGTTTTGAATTTTTTTACTTCACAAAAATCTGCAATTTTACCAGGGCTGTGTAGAGCTTTCTTATCCAGACGTACCTAAGCACATAAGGTAATTGTACATGGTATTGATAAATTACTAAAAAACTTGAACACAATTGCCTGAAGGTTTTAATGTATGCAATTTTGCACATTTGTCTCCTGCTCATTTTTAATTTGTTGTAGTGCCTCTGTTAAGAGAAATAGTATCTCTACTGAAGCAGTTTATTAGAATATATCAACATACTGCTACCTGGAATTAAGTGAAGTACATAATAAAGTACCGATCACTTTTCACATTAGTAACTATTTGGTTATTTTTCAAGGGACATTTTCAAATTCTTAATGTGGAAAAAGCTCAACATTGCATAATGTTTGGAAAATAACACTAAATATCTTTATTAGTTTTAGATTTAGTTTTGGATTATTTTGTTACGTGTCACTGAATTAACGTTACACATTATGCAAAAAAAAAAAAAAATATTCATCACCTGGGAATTATTGTTGTTTAGTTTGTCATGCTGGCAGTATATAGTGTTTATAAGGTGTGTGTGTGTGTGTGTGTGTGTGAGAGAGAGAGAGAGAGATTTCACATCATTTGGTTGCTGTTTCTGAACCTAAATCTTTGTTAACCTTTTATTTACATGTTAGGTGCTTTTAGAATGTCTGCATTCTCAAATTTCTGAGCAGTAATTCATAAATTATACTTCAGAACCAAGCATGGTTACTAGAAATGAGAAAAGTTCATAAACTACTGTATATGACCTAAATATGACTACTGTATATGACCTGTGTCTACACCACAACATCATCTATGTAGTAAACAGGTACGCCTCCAAATCAATTCCTCTTTTGTTGCTGTAATAAACTTCATACCTCAGGGAAGGATTTGCTCATCTGATCACAAAAAAATAATAATAATTTGTGAGATTTATTCAGAGACTCTGAAGTTAGCACTTCATATATTAATTGTCCTTCATTGTCATTCTCCATGGTCATGATTACTTGGTCCCCTTAGTTTACAGTTTGTTGAAAGAATATTTATGATTTAAAGTGATGGTTAGATGTCTGAAAACTTTGCTATATAATGTTATTTTTATCCAAAAACATTCAAGTTTTTTCCGGGTTGTATAAAAAAACTCCAAAAACCTTCTCTTTTTTATATTGTTGCAATAAACATGTTATAGAGGAGTTGCCTCTGTTCGTGACACATGGTGATGCACACCGGAAAAGACTATTTTCCTATATGTGTCAAAGCTACAACAAGCCCCCTCAAGTCACGTTTATTAGACGTTGAAAAGCGTTAAAAGAGTTAGTAATTGGAGCTTCGTTTATTACGAATTGTAGTTAAATGTGAAGAATGTGTGCTGCCTCGACAACTTTCTGAAGCGTGTGTTCGGCTTAGATGTGTTCGTGCTGAAGAGAGCGCATGAACATGCGTAGGAGGGACGGAACCACTTTCATCACTCTATCGGAATTACACACACCGATCAACCGCTTTGCTGCTGGCTGTCATTTTTTTTTTCTTTTTTTTTTTACAACCTGCCTTTTCCGTTACCAGAACGACCACGTGCTTTATTCTCCTCTGTCCTGGTCATTTCAGTAATGTGCCAGTGTGTGAGTGTGTGTTTACTCTTAAGGTGCTCTTCCACACAGCGGCTTGTATTGAGCGCGTCCGACTGCATCCCTATAACGCGACTCGAAGCGTCGAGGAGAAGCCACAATATTGCAAATCAAAGTAAGTACTATTTCCCTTATAGGTCATATTATTTTATTATTGTTTTGGTTTTCAACTGAACTGCATTGTATCAGTGCAGGTGTTTTTAAACTGATTAAGCGAAATGAAACGAAACTGGGCTGCGATCTAATTCGAAGTCAAGTGCACTTGTGTAGAAAGGAGCTGATGGACAAGTTTTTCTATTTTATAATAAAAAAAAAAAAAAAAGAATAATTTCTAAAGAATGTAGACCTTATTATTATTTTTTTTTTTTAAACACGAATCATCTATCAACCGTACTTTTAGGTGCTTTAATAAATAGAAATGCACCTTGGGATAATTTTGTAATTTTTAATTTTAATTAGTAGTTGTAGTGAAATACAATTAGTAAAAAACCTAAAATGAAATATAAATTAAAAAACATGATGATCACTGAAATGATTGCGCAAGAAAGTCAGCATAAAGAGTCATAAAAGAGTCTTATAAAAAAAAAAAAAAAACATGCTCCATACAAAAAGCAGTTACCAGATTAAATCTGAAAGAAAAACCTTCTCTTTAAAGTAATTTGAGCTCATTTCTAAGTAATCATCTGATCTCAAGCGAAATCAATGAACTAATCCCTCTCTCTAATGTCTTAAATGCCTGGTATAAAGATGATCTCAATATGAATACGTCTCTGAGTGAGGTAGGCTAGTTGTGATGAATTGGTGGTTGAAGTGTATCTATTCCTTCCAAGTTTCTTCAGAGAAACCTCACGGCATGCACACGTTTCCTTGTGGCTCTGCAGTGTCTGGAATGTTGGTTTGGCAGCATCCAGGCCGTACCCTTGCGCTGTACGGTCAGTAATGCCACCTACGATCTCCTGTTCTGTGCCAGTCTTCAGAGTTCGCAGTCACAGACTGATGACAATAACCCACAAAATGATTCCCCGTTCCTCGTTTTACCCCTTAATTACGCATCCAGTATCACATTTGAATATACTATCCTGAGCATCATGAACGATGTAGGACTTTTCTTTGACATTTGCATCATTCAGCGAGTGTAAAATTGACATGGGTATTTTTTTGAACGAGAGGTCCTGTGTGTGCGTCGGAGATATGTGCCTATTTTTAATTCACTCTTCAATGACGGTCAAGAACCTGCTTTGTTTACTGAAAGGAAGCAAAGCTACAAAATTGTGTGGTTGCTAGGAGCTTCGAATGGGTTGCGTTGGGAAGGATGCGTTCTTGTGGCTAAAAGACAAAATGTAGTGACAAAATGGATTAAAATCTGTGAAATGAAGTGTTAAAATATTTGCAGAAACCTCTCCTGGTTTCTTAGAAGTGTGAGCTTTATACTAAAGAAGCACAGAGGTGTCAGTTCTCAGTCGCCAGTAAAAAATCATTTCTATGACTTTGTTGTTAGGAAGGTGTGTTTGTGCTTTGAGTAGTGTTTAACAGCCTGAAAGGTTTTAGATTCTAGTACTGCTTTTATAGAAGAACTTGTAGCCCCTCTGCGGATCACAACACCGGTTTCATTAAGAGCAGCTTGTGAACAAATGCAGTTTGTCCTGTTTGAAAGTTTACTTTCCATTCATGTTTAACATGTTTGCCCAGTAAGACCATGTGTTAACACAAAAGACAATAGTGGATTTTGTTATCTGCCTCTGAGGAAAGAAATTACATTTCAGTGTGGAAACTTTCATTGCAGACATAAGCTGATTCCTACTGCTCATCAGTGTCACCCTGCCTCTGTAATGCTTCTGAAAAATCCACATAAACCTTCATAGTGAATGAAACAGGAGCTGGTTTGAGCTGCCTTGGTATGAGCTGTTGTCACAAACATAGATCACATTTACTAGCTTTTCATCAGTTTATCGGCACCTTCTCAATAACTCAAGTCCTGACCTCCACCAAACATTATTTTTCGATTAACTGGACTGATGACTGCACCCCCAAGCCAAGCTGAATGAGCAAATCTCTATAGCTATGCTCCAGAATGTCATGGGAAGTCTTCCCAGCAGAGTAAAAGTTTTTATATAGTAAAGAAGGACTAAATCTGGCATAGGATGTTAAATTGCATTTAGATATTACAGTCAGGTGTCAACAAACCTTTAGCCAAAAGCATTTTTTATGCATCAATATTTGCATTGATGGCATTTGGCATGCAGCCTACTGAGTAGCTAAGGGTTACAGGCCCAGCAGTGGTAAACTGGCAGTGCTGGGATTTGAACTCACAACCTTTCAATCAGAAGTTCGCCAGCTTAACCACTGGGCGACCACTACTTATTCCCCAATCTATTAGCGCAGTCAATAAGATGAAGCTGTTTATTCTCAATCCGATGTTTTAAACCCCTGACCAAACTCAAGTGCTTTAAAAATGAATTGGTCTTTACATATTACTGAGATATTGAAATTAATATTAATATGAACCTGAGCTTAGAAACATGTCAAATTAGAGATGGCTTTAGGAATCTGCTGAAAAACATAAAGAGAATAATAGAAATGTAGAATTATAAAAGCAACGATGTGAAATACATAATTAAACCTACTTACAAATGACACATGTAGTACAGTACAAAATCCTTTCTCTCTCCTGCTCCTATTTTATTTTATAATACTGTACTAACTTCTCCAGCTGTGATTTTATACCGATAGTGCTCTAATTGCTGATCTAGTGAACTAGCATGAGAACGTTGTTAATATTCTGCAAAGCACCTAAGTATTTCTACTGTGTAGAAAGTGACTTTATCTTACATTTTTTCATTTCTTTTTTCAGATTCCATGGAAGGATATGTGTGAGAATGAATCTAGGGGCCTTTGGGTGCATGGTCCATCAGAAAGACTCGTGCTGAATATGTCTGAACAAATGATCAACTGTACAATTAACCACAACATTCACCAAAACATCTTTTCTGGAACCTACATCCTGGTCTTATTGGTAGGATTTCCTATCAATGCCTACTCACTTTACCATGCCTGGCTGCAGCTGAGGGCTCGCAATGAACTTGGGGTCTACCTTCTTAACCTGACTGTGTCTGATCTTCTGTACCTGGCCTCTCTGCCTGTCTGGCTGCAGTACATCTTTAATGGAGATAACTGGATATATAGTGAGTGGGCCTGCAAAATCTGTGGCTTCCTGCTCTATGACAACATATATATCAGCATCGGCTTTCTGTGCTGTATCTCGATAGACCGTTACCTGGCTGTGGTCTACCCCCTCCGCTTCTCTGCACTCCGCACCATGAAAGCAGCAGCATTGGTTAGTGCTGTAGTGTGGTTTAAGGAACTTGCTGTAGGTATTTTCATTTTCCAGCACAAGGAGCTAAGCCTAGACACGACCAACCAGTCGGTGTGCTTCGAGCACTACCCCATGCAGGAATGGGAGAAGCCAATAAACTACTACCGTTTTCTTGTCGGCTTTCTGTTTCCATTATTAATCCTTTCCGTCTCGTACTTCCGGGTCCTACGGGCTGTCGGCAAGAGTGCAGGGACGCAGACGGCCCAGAAAAAACGCATCAGAAGCCTGGTCACCATCACCATCATCATCTTCCTGGTGTGCTTTTCACCATACCACATCTTTCTGCTGGTGCGGACAGTCATGGAAACCGATTGCTCTTTTGTCGTGAAGATTTTCTCCTATTACCACTTCTCGCTCCTGCTCACTAGTTTCAATTGCGTGGCTGATCCAGCACTTTATTGCTTTGTCAGTGAAAGCGTCCAGAACAGCATCCAACAAGCTGTAGAGGCTTGTACCCATGTTTTCTGCTGCTGCTCCAAATGCGGGAGCAGCTACAACACTGACCCTGGCAAAGCAACAACAACCAATGACAATAGCACAATTGCCCTTGTGGTCAAACTGCAGCAAACCAAGGTGGAACTGTGAAGTTATTTATTCGGGTTTGCCCGTTTGCCAAAGTGTGTTATTTCTGTGTTTATTTGTCTTCATTCCATCTGTGTGTATACTTTACTTATGCCTTTTTTTAGGATACATGCTTGAATTTGTCATTGTTTGAACGCTTTTCTATCTGTTTCAATGATGAGTAACTCTCAGGGACCTTTAGTTTTAAGGGAGGAATTAGCCTTTAAAAAGTCAGACCAAGTCAGCTGACTAAGCCTACAGACTTTCCTTAAGGTACGTGAATTTCTTCTTGAAGTTCTTTAACTTAGCAGAAGGAAAATAGATGTTTTCTCAGTTGCAATATGTTTACATTCTAGTACGTACTACCTTTTAATGCATGTTTGAAATGTATGCATTGTATTCTGAGCGCACAAATCTCTAATATTTACTATAAGTTTATAGATCAGGTATACTGTATTTTATATTTCATAATATTTAATGTTTTCTTTGATGCAGAGACATTGGAAAAATATTCGTTCAGTGTGTGTTACCATACAATATCTACACATTTTGAAATCTTAAATACATTTCTTAAGGTAGGCCTCTTAGTATGTGCATGCATGTGCATTAAAGTATGTGCCTCTCCCAATAACCTTGAGTCCTTCCTTTACTTTATTTTATTTAGCTTCTTACTATTAGCTGGAACTTTTCTGCAACTGCATTAAGCAGCATTTTAAATCTGCTATATTTCAATATATTTTGGGGTAGTTGTTTGTGATATTTTTTTCTGCGTTTTATTTATTTATTTTTAATATGTGAAAGAAATGACACACTGAACTACTAGTACTGCAGAAAAGCAGGAGTGGCTCATGACCACAGATTTTGGTGGGGCAGGAAAACCTTTAATAATGCCTCATAGCCTCAAACAAATTGAGTTGAGACGCTATCACGCTTGACACTTGAGACCAAACGTATAATAGGAAGTTGAAAGTCAATAAGACTTAGATGAAATAAAAGAAACTAACACATTTTCAATGAGAGAACAGATTGTCAAAAAGAGAGCACCCAACAATGATGAATAGCAAAAGGTCCAACACCAAACCTCCTTACTTGATCAGACTCTCTGACATAACACTACCATCTAAATGTTGAATTTGCTATTATCTTTATTGAGACCAGACAGGTGCAAGTTGAATAGCTAGCTAGACAAGTAAGATAACAGTGTCGATTAAGCTAATCCATTCTAATCGAGAAAAGAACCGAAAAGCTAAGACTAAAAAGGTAGAAACTTTTTTTAACAGCAGATCTATATATATTTCCTGTTATTGTGCACAGTTTGAAACTAGCACTGGTGTTTCATTTCCTGGCTTTCACACACCAAAGACGTAGACTAGTTTATGAAGCTCACAGTGAGCAAGACAGAAGGCAAGAAGTCTGGGGTTAACACGGATGAGACAGAGGGAGTCAGTGATGTAAACATGACTAAGAACAGAAACATTCCTTATCACCTGATCATCATCATCTTTTATCTGCTTGTGTTCTATATGGTGGATGTTCAGCCTGGATACATTCATTTGGTAACACAATTTGAAATTCTTTTGTATTAATATATTAATTAGGGCTGTCACAATTTACGCGTAAACGCAAATACATTTTAACGGCACTTATTTTATTAACGCGTGATTAATGCAGCGTGCATTTCTGTTTACCCATTTTTATAAAAAATATAAGTAGAAAGAGGCGAAATATAAACGTTTAATTACTACGCCCTTTCTTTACTCAGATATATATTTTGATTTGCCAAGTCTCAAATCAGAAACAAAATCTGCCACGATTCAAACAATTAACCCTCTTGGAGGGACAAACGCGCCGGCGCGTTTTGTGGCATTTTCTGCTCATAACGCCTAAAAGAACTTCAATTACTTTGTCTTTTTTGATTGTGCAGATAAGAGCAATACTCCATTCAAATGTGTAGAGGGTTTAATTTTATTTGTATACACTTACCACAACAAACACTGTGCTTTCGTAAAATTAACTAAACAGACAGAGTGCGCGCTCTGTCGTCTGTCACCTCTCTTCACAGACACGTAAATAAAACAACCTGAATCTCAGTGAATACTTGCCTGGCAGAGATAATAAATATATGAATAGAAAGCTTGAATGTCTACTTTAAAAAAATTTTTTACATGGAAAACAAATATTCTCTGATTATTTAATCTGTATGAAAGTTAGAAAAGTTACAGTTTCTTCAGTATCACCTCATTAACCATCCATGTGGAAACAGAAAAGGTTTCATTTGGTGTCCTTAAGATTTACATAATTTAAAACACCATAATTACTTCAAAACCTTTACAAGAAAATTTTGTCTCCATGCTCTATGTTGAGTCTGGTCTCACTAATAATAAACATAGATTTTTATAAAGCATTCATATTTGTTCATGCACATATTGATTAGAGTATTAAAAACCCGAAAAGGATTAATTGAAGGTACCTTTAGAACAGATCAAAATGTGTGATTAGGTTGTGATTAATTGTGATTTGGCTCATGGCAACCATGTGTTGAATCGTGATTAAATATTTGAATCGATTGACAGCCCTGATATAAATGATGTGAGGTCCAGTTACCGGTATGACTCTAAAACAGGTAGTAGTAATGGCTACTTTTTACTTAAGTACATGTCAGAGCCCAAACTTATTTACTTTAACTTGAGTAAAAAAGTATAGTCACTACTTCAACTTTTACCAGAGTATTTTAAAATATGATTGAATATATTTGCACTTCTACTTAAGTGGAGGATGTGTGTATTTTTTGCACCTCTGTATGTATGTATGTATGTTTGTATGTATGTATGTATGTATGTATGTATGTATGTGTGTGTGTGTGTGTGTGTGTGTGTGTGTGTGTGTATATATATATATATATATATATATATATATATATATATATATATATATATCTGTATATATATATATATATATATATCTGTATATATAAATAAATACACACATACAGAGGTGTCATATTAGTATACTTCATATATATGAAGTACTGAAACTTTTTTCCATATATACAGAATTGGAAAAATGTTTGTGGACAGCTGACTAATATTCTTATGTACTTTTTAAACATCTCATTTCATATTTAATCCCTATTTGCTTTTGTAATAATTGTGTGTTCGTTTAAAAAGATTAATGTGCATTCAAAAAATCTGTTCTGATACTAATGATCTATTTTGTGTGACCACCGATTTAGAAAATGTTGATTTTCAACACAGTGACAATATGGACAAAAGAATTGGGAAGTACTATCTAATCAAAAGTATGTGGTTCTTTCCCAAACATTTACCACAAAGTTGGAATCACACAATTGCAAACTATTGTGTAATATTAAATTTTCCCTTCATTTAAACTCCTGCCACACATCAAAACCTGTTCCAGTATGACAATGGCCCTGGGCACAAAACATGGTTTAGAGTGGAAGATCTTGGGAGGCCTGCTAAAGACTCTGACCTCAACTTTACTGAACACATTTGGGATGAATCGGAGCATTGACTGCACCCCAGGCTTCTTCACTCTACATTAGTACCTGCTTATACCAACGGCTTTGTGGCACAAATTTCCACAACCACACTTCAAAATCTAGTGGACCATCTTCTTAGAAGAGTGGAGATTATAATAACAGCAAATGAGAACTAACTGTGGAATAGGGTGTTTAAAAAGCACTATAGTCAGGGATCCACAAATGTTTAGTGTATTTAAATCATAGTTATATTTAGTGTTAAGTCCCAGTCTAGGGTAAGGCCGCACAGAGTAACTAACTCGGGAAACCAGAAACCAGACACACTCAAAAGGTATATTGAAATTGTTGGTATATTTATAAGACAAGTGGAATTATTTACATATATACACACATCTGTACAATGTCTTGTCTCCAGGGTGGGCCAAGAACAAAATAAATGTCTGAGTTAGAAGCTTCCTTACCTGAAAGAAAATAAACAAAAATACAATGGCAGTGTTGGTAAACTAAGTGAATATGTATGTGGTATCTATATACAGAAACGGTAGCCAAGTCCAAAAAGCCAAACCAAGCTTAGGGTCGAAATACAGGCCAAAGTCAAAAGCCCAAACAACCATATATCATTAAGCCAAGAAAAAGCACTACTACTATACCACACCAAACAACCCTCCTCTGGTGGCTTTTCTTCCTCTTCCTTAAATAGGGCATCAGCCTTGAGGTCATTAATTGGAGGAGGGACCAAGGCAGGCTCCAGCAGTCTGGAAACTCTGGGTGGGGTTGGGACCCAGACAACACAACATACACAACAGAATACAGGCACAGAAACATAAAGGATGTAACATTAGTCACTAAAATATTGTATTTCTTAATAACTTAACATTTGTAATTGTTTTTTTTTTTAATAGCACACTTTAGAGTTGTTTAACATCTAGAAATTGTAACTGTATTGTATTAGCGGTTAAAGTAAAAATAATAATAAACTAATAACAAACTAAAAACTGAGACAAAACTAAATTTTATGTTAAGTGGCAGCTTTAGATTTTTTGACAGAAGATGACAGAAATGATTCATCTTTTCTTAACGTAACCTTCAACCTGTTTCTGATGAGTAAAACATTAATAGTTTGAACATTACCTCAGGTATGCAAACTGTTTTAGTAAGACATGATTCACAGGATATCCCTTTTGTGTAGTCAAACATTCCACTTTAACACAGATAAACCAAATCAAAGCTTCTCTTATTAAGAGCTGTATAAAATAGTTCATAGGCTACAAGGTATCTGACTATTTTGCTTGCTGCCACATTGTTTAGGTAAAAAATGGTCCAAACACCCAGGACTCCAAAGTAAAGTCTATGCAAGGGGGATTTATGTGTTTAAGAAGTTGGAATGTCGCTCTTGTGTCCCGTCTCCTCCCTAGTTTGCGCTTTTCATCTCTCTCTGTACAAGTATCTTGTAAACCAAAATCTGAAAGCTGAATTACACATTGGAAGTGGGTCAATGCTAAGTCGGGTCTTAAGTTGTATATTTAGTTTATTCTAAATTCAAGTGTATTTTTCTGTCTTATGAAGCAGTTTGGAGCAAAATATCCCAGCAAAAATTCCAGTTTAATCACATTATTTTCTAAAAAAGGATAAAAAAAAAAAATCCTAAAATAGCATACTCTAGTTTTAAATAACGTGTCTTTTGAGTCAGCGATTAATGTTGTTAATGACCTCTTCTTCTATTGTCTACTTCCGTTACTAACGGAATATATAACGGAATAAATACTATTTATTTTAATGCTCTCAGAGTAAAGGGCAGGCATTGTTGTGTGTTGTGTATGTACTGTACAGGGGGGATAAGGGGGATAAAAGGGATCCACTCTATGCATTGAAATGCATAGCACAAATGCAGAGCAGCTTGTTTTACTTTTAGAACACAAGCTTTTATTTATGGCCCTGTGCGATCTTGGCATGTGGCACCATTTATCATGAACGGTAATTGTTGATTCAGGTGGCGTGGGTGAATCAATTGTTTGTAAAGTTGTTCAGAAATTTGGCAAAGCAATTCTAATATGTTAGGCAATTACAGCGAGTTACCTAATAGCTACAATTGAATAAATAAAGAACCGTCCCAGGAGCGACATACCATATTGAATAAAATGTCTCTTCGTATCAGCCTCTGGTGAACAGAGGAATTACAAGAACATTTTCATTAATAACTATGATGTATGCGATTTGAAATTACAGTTTTGAAACATTCATGATTACCTAAACTTATTACTGCTTGCATAGTTTTATAACAAATAAATATTTCATAATGTGAGTCAATGAGACTGCTGATGACTCTGGAAAATCTGGTTCATACGGTATATGCATAATTTCAGTGTCAATCTCACTGCTTTTACTTCAAACCATGATTCATGGAAAAATACCGAATACTGAACTGAATTAAATATTAACGTATCTTAAAATCAATCTAATAAAAAAACTAGGTATAGGCAAAAACAAAAGAATTGCACAGTGACTGACTAGTAGAAAGTTCTATGGACAGATGAGTACCAATTTGACATGTTTGTCTTTAACAAAAGAACTTGTAATGTAAGTCATAGAACAGGAAAGATGTTACCAGCCTGCCTCATACCACATATTAATGTATCAATATGTTTAATTGTAATAAAACATCAGATTGAGATCAAACTAAAATACCTCTATTAAGCTTATTTCTACGATTTCTGTTTAACATTAGATTGTTTTAATTAATTAATTAATTTTTTTTTTAAACAAATATTTTATTAATTATTTTCTAGAAAGACGTAAGAACATCTGCTCACTGAACAGGAAAATTTTAAGCTCGAAATAAGCCCTATTTTTAAAGGGTGTCATTTAATCACTAAATTATGTGAACATGAATAGGAACCTACATGAGAACTGCTATGTGGAATATTTCTCTCGCAGCTTTAGGCAATTTATGTGTTTTGAAATATCTTGCAGTTGCAACATTACGTTGCTTTCACTTAATGTTAGAGAATTAATTTAGATCATTTTAACAGAAATTATTTATTAATAGAACCATTCATCTCTGGGGATTGATATTGTTCACTATGGTAGAAAAGTGTTTAATGTATTTTTCGTTCACACACTTGTTGATAGATGATTATGATAAAGGGGAAGTTGAGATATTGTGCAAGATAGCACATTTGCAAACTAATTCTAACTTCAACATTTCCTCTGGTTTTTACCAGAGGAAGTTTAAAACAGACATGAGAGGTCACATATGCAATTGTGACATACTGATACTGTGTCTAGGCCACGTTTTATTATTTTTTTTTAATTTACAT
Organism: Silurus aristotelis; assembly: GCF_946808225.1. Lineage (NCBI taxonomy): Eukaryota > Metazoa > Chordata > Actinopteri > Siluriformes > Siluridae > Silurus > Silurus aristotelis. The sequence continues at coordinate 17,805,879 of NC_139579.1, forward strand.
TTATTGGTTACTCATCAGATCAACTCTTAGACGGGTCATAATTCAGTGCATAATACAGTGCATTATGTTACAGCATTATTTGCAGCATCTACAGAGATGTTCAAGTCTGGGTGTTGGCTGGCGCACTCAAAGACATTCATGGAGTTGTCCCGTAGCCACTCCTTTGTCATCTTGGCTGTGTGTTTGGTGATGTTGTCCTGTTGGAAAATGAACCGTCCCACCAGTCTGAGGTCCAGTGTGCTCTGGAGCAGGTTTTCATCAAGGATGTCTCTGGGATTTGGTGCATTTATCTTTCCCTCGATCTTGACCAGTCTTCCACTGAAAAAATTCCCTAAAGCATGACGCTGCCACCACCAAGCTTTACTGTAGGGATCGTACTGGCCAGGTGATGAGTGGAGCCTGGTTTCCCCCAGACATGAAGCTTAACTTTTGTTTTATCAGTCCTGAGTATTTAGTTTTTCATTGACTAAGTCTTTCAGGTTCCTTTTGTCAAACTCCAGTTCAGCTGTCATGTGCCTTTTACAGGGGAATGGCTTCTGTCTGGCCACTCTACCATACAGGCCTGATTGGGGAGTTCTGCAGAGATGGTTGTTCTTCTGGAAGGTTCTCCTCTCTCCACAAAGAAATGCTGGAGCTTTTTCAGAATGACTATACGTCGTGTTGACGTAGCTACCTGTGTTTGACTTGTTTGCCACAAGTTCCGTGTTTGTATTTCTGTTGGGGTTTTCAAATTTAAAACTTTAAAATTTATCTTTTTTTTCCCTCCTTTAATAATCCTAAACAAGGCGGTGGAGAAATAGATCTGCGACCTAAATGCAAAGCATGCTCAGCTATGAGAGCGGAAAGCGGCACTGAAAACATTCCGGGAGGACGCTCGCTCGTCCCAGGTAAATTCTTGGGTTGAGCCCAACGCTCCCAGCACCTCAACTCCGCAAGTTTCAATTACACACACAGCCCAATTTATAGAAACCGTGTCTATTTCTCGTCTAGTAAAATTAATAAATAAATACACAAGATCCAGAAATAATCTTATTACAGTTAAAACTGAAAAATGCAAGATAAGCAAACACTAAAAAGTTCTAAAATTTGGTCTTTTAAATATTAGATCACTTGCACCAATAGCACTTATTGTAAATTAGATCACAGATAATAATCTCGATGCACTCTGTCTCACGGAGTCCTGGATTAAACTAGGTGATTATATGGGTCTAAACGAGTCTACACCGTCAGGATATGCTTATAAACATGAGCCCCTCAGACTGGTCGTGGGGGTGGTGTAGCTACCATTTATAGTGCCCTTCTTAATGTTAGTCAGATATTAGGATTCAGGTTTAAATCATTTGAAGTGCTTGTTCTTAAAGTGGTACTTTCAGACACACATAGAAAACCCCTACTATCTCTCGCTCTGGCTACCGTGTACAGACCCCCAGGGCCCTACGTTGATTTTCTTAGAGTTTGCTCATTTTCTTTCAGACTTATTGATCAATTTTGATAAAGTGCTGCTTGTAGGAGATTTTAATATTCATGTAGATGATGCAAATGATGCCCCAGGACTCTCATTTGTAGACTTATTAAACTCTTTTGGGTTAAACAAAATGTCACTAGACCGACTAATCATTTGAGTCACACACACTAGACTTAATAATATCCCACAGAGCAGACGTCACTGATATAAATATTTTACCCCAGAGTAATGACATCACAGACGATTATCTCATACTGCACACACTACCGGTATTAATATTATTAACTCCTCACTATCTTTAGGTCACGTCCCTAAACCCCTCAAGTTGTACAATGTCTCATTAAGAAACCTAATTTGGTTCTGAACACACACACTAACAAATTACAGACCCATTTCAAATTTTCCGATTATGTCTAAGATTTGTCCAAGATTGTGTCTGCCCAGTTCTGTTCCTACTTACAAGAGAACAATATATTTGAAGAGTTTCAGTCAAGTTTTATTCCCCATCATAGCACAAAATCTGCTCTAGTTAAAATCACTAATTACCTTTTTTTAGCTTTAGACTAAGGCTATATCTCTCTGTTAGTTTTGCTAGATCCAAGTACTGCAATCGACACAATAGATCATGATCTTCTCCTAGATTGCTTAGAAAATTACATTGGCATTCAGGGAGAGGCATTAAGCTGGATTAGATCCTACCTGTCTGATTGTTACCATTTTGTAGACTTAAATGAAGAGCTATCCAGGGTAGTGCAAGTAAATAATGGGGTGCCACAAGGTTCAGTTCTAGGACCCCTGCTTTTCACAATATAGATGATTGGGAAATATTATTAGAAGGCATGAGATCAGCTTCCATTGTTATGCTGATGATACCCATCTATATATCTTATCGAAACCAGACGATACAGCTCAATTGGCTCGGATAACTGAGTGTGTCAAAAAATGTAAAGATTGTATGACTCATAACTTTCTATTATTTAATTTTAATAAGACAGATTTTTTTCATTGGCCCAAATACTGTAACTACTAGTTCAACTGAAAAAAAAACCTGTGAATTATTTTAGACAGCAACTTGTTTTTTGACAATCATATCAACCATGTTACAAAAACAGCCTTCTTCCACCTTAGAAATATTTCTAAGCTAAAAAACATGTTGTCTGTATCTGATGCAGAGAAGCTCGTCCATGCTTTCATGACTTCCAGAATAGACTATTGTAATGCATTACTAGGTGGATGTCCTGCATCATTAATTAACAAGCTACAGTTAGTCCAGAATGCAGCAGCCAGAGTTCTCACAAGGTTGAGAAAATATGACCATATAACCCCAATCTTATCATCCCTACACTGGCTTCCTGTTAAGTTTCAAATTGACTACAAATGACAGCTACTTACTCACAAAAACACTAAATGGTTTAGCTCCCATATATCTATACAGTCTTCTAACACGCTACAATCTGTCACGCTTCTTCAGATCTCAAAACTCCTGACTTCTAGTAATTCCTAGTATAGCAAAGTCCACTAAAGGTGGGAGATCATTCTCACATTTAGCTCCTAAACCTTTAAATAGTCTTCCCTACAGTGTTCGGGGCTCAGACACACTCTCCCAGTTTAAGTTCAGATTAAAGACGTATATTTTTAGCAAAGCCTACACATAACACACATCACATCTGTCAGGCGGGAACGGAGGCGGAAGCCAAAGTGAAAGCAAACCGTGTTTTATTCAAAACCAAAATGCAGTGCCAACACAAATACCTGCGTGAGCAGGGATAATCCAGCTTCTGAAGGGGGCGTGGCAGGGGGATTCCTGACACACACCCCCCCAAAGGGGCGGCACCGGACGCCCCCAACCCACCGAACGCCCGGAGGGCCGGGGCACTCGGAGGAGGACCCTCCTGATCATCCAGGGCCTGAAGGGACCCGGCTGGAACCGCCCAGAAGCCGGGGAAAGCCGGGAAGGACCCGAAGCGGAGTGACCACCCCTGAGGAGGGGACCACGGACACAGCTGGACCCAGGACCGGAGCATAGCCCAACGCGGCGGCCAGGAATGGAGTGCAACCCTTGACGTTGACCAGAAGCGGGGAGACGTCACCCACGGAGGCCAGGAGCCGAACAGAGCCCACCACGGAGGTCAGGAGCAGGACGACGCCCTCAGTGGAGACCGGAGGCGGAGAGACCTTCTCAACGGAGGCCGGAGGCGGAGTGACACTCTCAGCAGAGGCCGGAGGTGGAGTGATGCCCTCAGCGGAGACCAAATGTTGGAGGACGTCCACCACGAAGTCCTGGGGCGGACCGACGACACCCCGGAAGGCCGGGAACGGAGCCTTGCCCACCACAGAGACCCGGACCGGTATGACGACCTCGGTGAGGACCGGAGGCTGAGTGACGACCACCCTGATGCCCTGGGACGGAGCGACGTCACTCCGGATGGTCTGGTCAGAAGCCTTCTCTCCCACGGGGACCTGGAAGGGAGAGACAACCCTGGTGACTGCCGGAGGCAGGGTAGAGCAGTTAGCGGGGCTTACCGGCAACGGAGCCCCGTTCTTGACGAAGACCGAAGGCTGGATGAAGCCCCTGGCGGGCCTCCAAGGCGGAGCCACCTCCACGGCGGGGAACCGAGACTGGTCGGCGCCTTCGGCGCCGACTGGAGGTTGGAGGACGTCCCTTTCGTATAGTCCTGGAGCCGGGGTGAGTGCACAGGGAAACCCCTGGGCTGAGAAGAGCTTACGGGGACGTGCTCGGGCTTAACAGATCTCTCCTGTGTGCTTTGGAGCGGATCTGAGCTCCCATGGAGGCCGAGGAGCGGCGAGGAGCTCGCCTGGGGACCCTGGAGCGGAGAGGGGCTCGCCTGGAGATCCACGAGTGGAGAGGGGCTCGCCTGGAGATCCACGAGTGGAGAGGGGCTCGCCTGGAGATCCACGAGTGGAGAGGGGCTCGCCTGGAGATCCACGAGCGGAGCTGAGCTCTCCTCTGGACACAGGGGGCCGAGCGTAGCACACCTGGAGCGGAACGGAGCACACGGGGTCGCTCGGAGGCGGAGAGGAGCTCACGGGGTGGCTCGGAGGCGGAGAGGAGCTCACAGGGTCGCTCGGAAGGCGGAGAGGAGCTCACGGGGTCGCTCGGAGGCGGAGAGGAGCTCACGGGGTCACTCAGAGGCGGAGTGAAGCTCTCTGGAAGAACCTGGAGCTGGGCTATAGTCACTAACGCACCATGAAAACACGCCCCATTCAGCTCTGCTGCCGGAGAAGTGAGCCGGGAATCCCATGACGTCATCGAGTGGGCGTGGCGCTACCGCGCATGACCGAGAGGCGGCCGCGAGCTTCCGGGTTTTCCTGGAGGCGGGGCTTGCCCGCTGCCGAATCGTGGCTGAACGCACCCGACCGCCGAGGTGCGATTCGCGTCGGGGCCACGGCGTCAGTCCGATCATGTCCTTTCTTTTCCCCCAAAGTGAAAGCAAACCGTGTTTTATTCAAAACCAAAAGGTAGTGCCAACACAAATACCTGCGTGAGCAGGGATAATCCAGAAAACAGAGTCCGAGTCCGAGTCAAAAGGCACGTAGCGGAGCTGAGCATACGCGAAGACACCGGCACACACGCGGACGGGCATGAACACGCACGCACGAACATACAATAACGGACCCAAGTTCATGTGAGTGTGAGGCTTTTATAGGTGGTGTGATGGGTGCATGAAACTAGTCCCAGGTGATCGGGATGAGCCCGATTGCAATGAGCCTTGTGCGGGCGGGGCACGCACGAGAGCAAGAGCGAGGTGCATCGGGGAATCCCGGGGTATGACAGCCTCCGAAGGGGGCGTGGCAGGGGGATTCCTGACAACATCATAACCTTGTGCTCCAGAACATCTGATCACATGCACATTATCAACTTGTGCTGTTAATATTATGAACAGCAGCTACACTAATTCCTCTCCACTGCTTCTCTTTCTCTACCCATCCCGAGGCATCCTGAGGTTGCTCCAGCCCCAGTCACGTCCCACCTCATGAGCTCAGGACCTTTAAAGAAGTAGATCCCGACCTTGAAAAAACATCCCGAACCATCTAGAGACTTACCAGAGCCATTCAGATTCCACCTCATGTGGAGTTTGGACATTGGACCTCTTTGAGTGTTTAAAGGCTCTGGTATGGAGAAGCTGGTGTTGGATCTGTGATGATTGCAAATGTTGAGCTATTTTATGAGTTGCACAGTAGCTCCTGGTTCAATAATCTCAATTACTTTATAAAAAAGGTAAGGGCATTACTCATGATCTTACATTCCAGCGCTCATGTTAGTTCTCACTCTCCAGTGTTCTGTATTGTTTAAAGATTTAGAATCACACTCTTGATGTCACCCAAATGAGGATGGGTTCCCCTTTTAAGTCTGGTTCCTTTCAAGGTTTCTTCCTCATAAAATCTAAGGGAGTTTTTCCTTGGCACAGAATTTAACAGTTAAGTTGAACAGTGTGTATTTATAACGATGAGCAGCCGCTCATTTTATAAATACACACTGTTCAACTTAACAGTTAAATTCTGTAAAGCTGCTTTGAGACAATGTCTGTTGTGAAAAGCGCTATAGAAATAGACTTGACTTGACCACCAGGGTTCTTGATCACCTTCCTGACTAAGGCTCTTCTCACTGATCGCTCAGTTTGGCCTGGCGGCCCACTCTAGGAAATGTTCTGGTGGTTCCAAACTTTGTCCATTTACGGATAATTAAGGGCACTGTGCTCATTGGCACCTTCAATGCTGCAGAAGTTTTTCTGTACCCCCTTCCCAGATCTGTGCCTCGATACAATCCTGCCTCGGCGGTCTACAGACAATTCCTTGGACTTCATTGCTTGGTTTCTGACATGCACTGTTAACAGTGGGACCTTCTATAGACAGGTGTGTGCCTTTCCAAGTCATGTCCAATAAACTTAATTTACTTCAGGTGGACTTCAATAAAGTTGTCGAAACCCATGATCAGTGGAAAAAGGATGCACCTGAGCTCAGTTTTGTATGTCATGGCAAAGGCTATGAATACTTATGTGCATGTTCATTTTTTTTCTTTTCTTTTGTTTTGTTTTGTTTTTTTATTTTTAATACATTTGCAAAGATTTTAAACAAACATTTTTCCAGTGTCATTATAGGGTCTTATAGAATTATAAGGAATGAAGAATTATAAGGAAAATAAAATTTAATCAATTTTGTAATAAGGCACTTACATAACAAAATGTGGAAAAAGTGAAGCACTGTGAAAACCTGGGCGAGGTGGAAAATTAAGTAGGTTACTGCCATAAAGGTCATAAGGGTCCCCTGGTGGTCTAGTGGTTAAGATGCAGCGCTCTCACCGCTGCGACCCGGGTTCGATTCCCGGTCAGGGAACCATCCCCAGCCACTCTTAGTGCCGGTCCCAAGCCCGGATAAATTGGGGAGGGTTGCGTTAGGAAGGGCATCCAGCGTAAAACGTGCCAAATCAAACGTGCGGAGGATCCGCTGTGGCGACCCCTAACGGGAGAAGCCGAAAGAAACTTACTGCCATAAAGGTCATACTTAAAAAAAAAAAAATCTACTTCCAATTTATTACAAACACCTATATATTTTTATACTTATATAATGAGCCAATCATGTGACAGCAGCACAATGCTAAAAATCAGTTTAGTTCATCCTTTTTTTTTTTTTTTGCTACAATTCTGTGTAAACACTAGAGGCTGCTGTGTGAATCATCTATTGTGACATCATAATTTCCTGAAATGCTTAAACCAGACAATTTGGTACCAACTACCATGCTTCAATCAAAGTCCCACAATTTTCTCAAATGTGATCATTATATTGATGATTTAAGGGAAGCTCTTGACCTGTATCTCTATGAGTTTATGCATTTTGCTGCTACATTGGGATATTTTACTCCATAAATGAGCAGGTGTATATGTGTTCCTAATAAAGAGGACTGTTAGAGTTATAAGCAATGGTACAGCACAGTGTTTAATCAAGAACGATTTTGTTTTTATATGAATGCTGTTGTGTTTTATAAGAATAATAGGAATAAAAGTGGGCAAAGCATGCAATTAATTTCAATTGAGTTTTATTTTACTATTACTTAACAACATTAAGTCCGTAACATAACATTATATCAAAGCAGCATTGCAGAGATAAAGCAGTTATAAAGTTGTATAAAAGAATGTACAAGTTTTTGTGCCTGCCAGTTTTGTTCCTTATAATTGTTAGTTTGTCCCTAATGAGCAAGCCAGCGGTTACTGTGGCAAGAAATATCTCCCTGAGATAGCACAAGGAAAAAAACCTTTAGAGGAACCAGACTCAAAAGGGAGAACAACTGGGTGTCACCGAATGTCTATTCATTACAGTACTATCATTGTTGAGGTGTGCAGTGATAGGTGATTGAATGCAAAGCATGTGCAAAGAAAGACACAACATGCAGTTAATGCGTAAGAACCGCTGACCACTAAAGTGAAGAAGGCAGAGTGAATAAATGGGAAAAGGGCTGAGTAAAAAAGTAAAAAGTAGGGTTAACATTGTGGTACTTCAAGGCAGAGTTATAGTGGTTTTGTTGATTATATCTTTGCTTGAAGCAGGGTTTGAACTGGTCAACCACAGAAATAAATATGACCTGTTTTTCAGTGCTAGTTTATCCTCTAGAGACGTTAAACCTTTTTTGCTGTGAGCCAGTGGTCAGTGTGGTAGAGAGTAGGGCTGTATGGTACTGAAGAAAAATGTGATAATGCTAGAATGCAAGAAGATGCTATAATATACAGTGACACTGTAATAGTCAGGGCCACAAGGCCTTCTCAGAATCATTAATTTACATTTCAATAATGTTTTGTCCATGAATATGAAATAAAAAACATATTCCCAATATATATAAAACATCTCTTCATTTCATAGCATTTCTCTTGTTAGTGCAGTCCTTATGTTGGATCAGATTTCAGCCGTCACCTTCCAATCCATGTTGCTTGAAGCGGTTGCTTTAACCAATTTCAATGAGCTCTGTGGCTGTCCAGCTGTCATCAAAAAAGTCAACATTTCCACATCCTTTGATTGGATGGTCAGAGAGCATGCTAGTTAGAGCTCACAAAACTAATCTGTATCTACAATAACTGGAAAAGAAGAAAAAATTCATTTAGCAGCAGATATACTTATAAGGACATTTTGAAGACAGACATTTCATGGACATTGTGAGCAAATGTTGAAAACAGTTGCTAAACCTTTTCATGGGCATTTATACTTTTGCATTTTTTCCCCTGTAGAATTTGCACAAAAACACACAACTTGACCTCATTCATTAAAATTGTAACGCACAGAAAAAAAAGATAAGATAACATATACCTTTATTCATCCCACAGTGGGTCAATTTCTAAATGCACAAAAATGCACGGAAAACCCGGGATCATTTTATAAGGTCAGTATAGATGCTTCCGCCAGAGATGATGTATGCAGTCGGTGCAGATGTGGCTGCAGTGAAAGGAGACTTGTTGAATTCTGGCCATTAGGTTTCTTATTTTATTAATACCATTTGTTCACACTGCATGAGATACATGTCTGTGATGCAGCGCTCTGTTATACTGTGCTTCTGTATAATATTGATGGTTTCAAAAGCTGTGGTGTCAGTGATGCTATTAAAAGGTGGATTGATTCAGGTAGGACACCAATGAAGGCCTATGTGTGAAATGTATAGAGTGCATTCAGAACGTATTCAGACCCCCTTCACTTTTTTCAATTTTGTAATGTTGCAGCCTGATACAGATTGATTTTTTTTTCTCATTAATCTACACTCAGTACCCAATAATGACAAAGTGAAAACTGAATTTTAGACATGTCTGTATCTTAAAAAAAACAACCCAAAAAAACTGAAATATAACATGCCAAGTATTCAGACCCTTTGTGTAACAACACTTAAAAATTAGCCCAGATGCCTCCAATTTCTGTTGAACGATGTTGAGATATTTATAGACTGTAACAGAAGTAAAAAGGATTCAACCATTTCTGTCCACACAGGCTGCAAAGGTGCTTGTTACTGCAACTCTCTGCTGGCAGGTCTTCCCCTGAACGCTTCAATCTGCCCAAGTTCTCCCACACCACCCCACTGCTGCGCTCCCTTCACCGGTTTCCAGTAGCTGCACGTATCAGATTCAAAACACTGATGCTTGCCTACAAGGCCAAAAATGACTTACCTCAGAGACTTCATCACATCTTGCACTGCACCACGCTATCTGAGATCCTACAGCACTGCTCGACTGGTACCACCTTCTCTCAGAATGAGAGGTAAGTATACTTTAAGGCTCTTCTCTGTTCTGGCACCGAGGTGGTGGAATGAACCTCCCCTAGATGTCCGTACAGCGGAGTCCCTGGCTATCTTTAAGTGACAATTGAAGACCTACCTCTTCACGAAACACTTAAATTAGCACTTTCCAAGTTTGCTTTGTAGAATTCAAAAGTTATATTTATATTAAGTTTGTAATCTAGCATACCAGTGTAGATTTATTCATTGCTGGAGACTTAAAGCACTTTTGTATGTCGCTCTGGATAAGGGCGTCTGCTAAATGCCGCAAATGAGAATGTAAATGTAAAAAATTGATTGATTAAACATAATTAGGAAAAGCACAGATCGCTCTATAGAAGGTCTCACACCTGACAATGCATTTCAGAGCAAAAACAGTCATGAGGTCAAAAAAGATTCCCTTTTGAAATGCTGTGTCACGCTTTATCTCTCGCTTGTACTATCATGCCATCTAGTGGTCAAATAGTGTTTACAAAAAGTTGTTTAGAAAGTGTATAATATTGGGTGAATTCAGGAAAATCACTACAGCAGCATTTATTTACTTTTCTGATAATATTTTGTTACTATGTCTTTGCATTGTTGCAGCAGGGGATGGAAATATACAGTGCCTTGAAAAGGTATTTGCCCTACTGCTAATTTTTTTGTTGCATATTTGTCAGTTAAATAATTAAGATCATCAATCAAATTGTAATATGGTGATGGACAGGTTGACGGAGGAGGTCAGACAGGAGTCTCCCTGGACTATGATGTTTGTGGATGATATTGTGATTTGTGGTGAGAGCTGGGAGCAGGTTGAGAAGAACCTGGAGAGGTGGAGATATGCGCTGGAGAGAAGGGGAATGAAAGCGGGTAAGACAGAGTACATGTGTGTGAATGAGAGGGAGGGCAGTGGAGTGATGTGGTTGCAGGGAGAAGAGGTGGAGAAGGTGGTGGAGTATTATGATTATTATTATTATTAGTAGGAGTAGTTATTGTTGTTGCTGTTGTTGTAGGAGCAGTAGTAATAGTAGCATACATTTTTTGTAAATGTCTAGTTTGAAATTATGATATAATCTAAAAAAAAAAAAAAAAAAAAAAGGTAATTTGAAATGCCATTAAAATGTAGGCAGAGGGGAAAAATGGGAAAAAACCCACAACTTATTTATTACATAGTGCATCAAATTGTGTTTTTTGAAAACATTGTAATAAGAAGGGGAATAAAGAAGTCTGGAAAATGCATAGTGTTGTTTTGTTCTGTTATTTAGTATGCAAAGATATTTTCTGAATGTTACATAAGATTGATTATGAGTTTGGAAATTTGCTTTAGGTGAAAATGATTCCTCAGGCTAATACATTAATATCTAGTAAATTGTTTTAGGCTACTTTTTATACAAAAATGTGAATATTTTAGTCCATTTTAGTACTATTATATATAGTACAATGTATAATTTTCATTGTAATTGAGTATCAAAGTAAATACCTAATTCATTTAAAATCCATATTACCAATATTCAAACATGCCTATGAAAAAATAACTCAAATCTGTTTTTTTTTCCTTACAGAGTTAATTTAGATGTTCGTCTATATTTAATATTTGTGCTATCTGGTAATACTGTTTTTTTTTACTTTTCAGTTTTTTAATAATTGACAAAAAACTAATATTAACAGATTTTTATGCTTCCAGTCAATGATAAACTTCAGATCCAGGCCCCTTTTATAATAGAAATATACAGCAACCAAACTGACAAAAATAATCTCAAGCAAATACCAATTATTGCTACCATATCTGAACGAAATAGAAATATAGCAATGACATATGTCTAGCCTTTTAAACAAAGATACTCCATTGTGCTGAAATATAAATGTCAAAATGAGAGCAGGTTTGTAGATTGTGTTCATCTACAGTATAAATTAATAATAATAATAATCTCCGTTAAACAATCAGACAAATGTGTATCTGTTTGTTGTACTTGTGGTTGTTGCAATGGTGGTAGTGTCTTGTGTTGTCCTTGCACTAGGTTGCACACATGCACTTTATGTGAATGGAAGAACAGAATTTTATTTGTCACATATACATTACAGCACAGAAATGAAATTTGTTCTTCGCATATCCCAGTTTTTTGCTTGGAAACTGGGTCAGAGCGCAGGGTCAGCCATGATACCGTGCCCCTGGAGCACAGAGGGTTAAGGGCCTTGCTCAAGGGCCCAAGAGTGGCAGCTTGGCGATACCGGGGCTTAAACCCCCGACCTTCCGATCAGTAATCCAGCGCTTTAACCACTGGAGCTACCACTCCCCAGTGACGAGTGGCGAAAACACTTACTATTCCTTGGCCCTGTGTATTCTGTTTCTGTGATTGTTGTTGTATGTAGCATCAGGGTTCTGGAGCAATATTGTTTCATTTCACTGTGTACTGCGTCAGCTACATATGGTTGAAATGACAATAAAAACTTCTTGACTTGAGTAGCAGCTCTGATAGCTGTTGACAGTAATACTGTATGCCTCACCTTTAGCTCAACCTAAGTTCTTTGTATGTTAATTTACAGGTATAGTACCATTTGCAACATATTAAGTCTGATATATAACAGGAGGGCAGAGGTTAACACTTTGGACCAACCTCGCATAAATGTTCACATGTTAGGGTTCATTTTTATCAACTAAATGATAATTAAGTATATTAAGTAAATTGAGATAATTGTAAATTGTTACTGGATAAGGAGATCTGCAAAAACGATTAAAAATGTAAAAGCAAATGCAACACATATTGGCCCATGAGTGCATTACAATGATCAAACACACAAAGGTACTAGAAGAGCACACTGCACACCATCAGCTATTTATAAACTGTAGAAGTTTAATTTGTGTTCATACAATGTTTCTCATGATTCAAATATGAATGATAATATTTTGAATAGTTTATTGCTTCACAATAAAATGCATTGGTTGGATACATCCATTTATAGCAAGACAATACATTCAAGCTAAACACTGTTGTTATACAGTATCTTTTAAGCTTTTAAATCTTTTTAAATTCAGCGGCTTGGAAAACGATCCAGCACAGCTTTTCTTCCTCCACAGTGCAGCAGGTCACAGTCTACTGTGAAATAAGATTGCACATGTATGTGTGAACAAAAGTGAGTGCATGTGTCCTTTATGTGTGCACCAACATGCAGGAAAAATAAATGTACTGTAAAATATCCTCATTCAACTCCAAAGTGTTTTTTCCTGAAAAGGTATACAGTGGGGTTTCCTGTGCATACAGAGCCGCCCCCTGAGTGATCATTACCCCCGAAAGGAAGAAAACACTAATCTGGTCACTCAGGTGGCTGTGCACAGTTTATAAAATACAGCTAAGAGTCAAAAATACTGCTCTTTCTTTTAAAATGTAGTAATAATAACCACTCTCATAATAACAGACATGCCACAGGAACAATTGACTTCAATTTTGATTGTACAAATGTATTATTTACAGTGATTTGGTATGATTTTTCTTAATTAATATGTTATATGTAATATAGTAGCCTACTTGCTGTTACAATAAAATGACCAAAATCTTGGCTCAATAACAAAATAGGAACATTTTTTGCATATATGTCCATAAACAATTAATCCCATAGTAGAAAGTGAAGCAAATCAACAAATAAGTATATTTTTGTAATTCCTTCTCTTCCTTAAAACACTTGAAACAAAGCTTGAAACAATTTCAACACATTATATTGAAAAAAAAATTCAAATAAATCACGTCACACCACCGTACTGCACAGCACACAGCATGTACAAAGAAAGTGCAATTCCTTGTAGCACTAATAATGAAGAGTATGGATATTTGCATGCTTGAGCAACGAGGGTATTCAAATATAACCAGCCCTTCCTTTTACAGCCTACTGGTTACAGTTTTTTTACTTACTGAGATTGCATATGTCCTTATACACTGCAAACATCGACACACACTGCACACGCCTGCCTTTCCACGCGAATAACGGCAACGCCACCACTGAACGACAACACCTGACATTTCCACAACTGACAGACACAGACACAAACACATCTGCCCTTTACACAGGTTACGATCTCCTGAGCCTCTTGGGTTTGGTGCAGAATGGAGTGGTAGCTGCCATATAGGGAGGTTTGCTGCATCGAATTATGCATCACGCACAAACAGTACAGAGCGCCAGAAAGGGGAGATGGAGTGAATGGCCCAGAAAAGAAAAGAAAAGGAGAAAAAAAGTGACCATGCCAGTCATGGATGTGCATCCACTTCTCCTCCCCTGTACCTGGAAGGAAGCACTGGTTCGAATAAGAGATGCCATATTTACATATAAACTATAAATGCAACAGTAATATCTGTGTTTGAGAACTCGTCTGTAAATTCTGATATTTGTCTTTCACACCACCCAGTTTAAATAAATTCGACTGGTTCTTTCTGACTTTATAAAGTCCTTGACTGTGTTGATGTGCAGAAGTCATGAGCAGACAGAAACTCCTACTTATTAAAGAATGGAGATTCCACAACAGGACTCACTGATGAGCTGCATGCGATGTCTCTGTTCACACATGTTGCTGTCACAGTCCTACGGTATTGCACTGCTGCCTTCAAAAAAATAACCCAGAAATCTCTTTCCGCTTCAAAAAAAACCCCAAATCTCTCATGTATCACTGTCATTAAACAATGCTTCTGTCTTTATTGCTCCTTATTGCATTACAGCAGAATAGAGCTGAGGTCTTTCCTTACTGCAATTATAGTGTGACCAAGAGTCTTCACCCTATATGTCTAAAGTGCATGGTTCATTTGAATTTTTCTTCCAGGGAAGACCAGAGAAAAGAGCGTAAATATGATGCATTGCACTGTTGCAGCATTCCTCTTTTTCCTGTGTATATAGACATAGCCCATGAAGGTCCAATTTAGACATGCTATGCTGCTAAGGTGAGAAAGTCCAGTCGGAGTGAGTGCTGCCAAAGACATATAAATATAATTGTCTGAAATCCTGGACAGAGAACTGAACCCTTGTCTCCATGGACTTTGATTGCAACAAACACATGATGTGGGACATGCTGGCTTTCAGCAACAATAAAATGTAAAAAAAAAATGTATCTGTAAATGTGATAAGGGTCTGTGGGCGGTAGGTCCAGTCTGGATGTGATTCAGGAAACAAAACTTTTCAGATCTCCTGACACATGGGCAAATTTACAAAGGTAAAAATGTTGTACTCAATCAAGATGGAGAAGCACAGGAAGACGGCATACAGCAGCAGCACATACACGCCCAGCTTTGAGTCCAGCTTCCATCTGTTGACATGGATCCCCAGGACCTGGACAGAAATGATGTCCCTTTATAAAGGTCATACAGATCACTTAGTTATAGAAAGAAAAGACACTAGTCTTGGGGTATGCTGAAGTGCATGGCATGTTTCTGTTGCTCTGATGAAAGTGTCTGTCTGAATACTGCTATAAAGTCCATATTGTTAGTGTTTTGAAGTGATGTTTGTCTTCTGCAAGTTTTCCCTATCTCCACACATGATGTTTGGGGCTCAACCAGACAATCAGGGTTCTTGGTCGCCTTTCTTAACAAGGCCTTTGCCATTGATTGGTCAGTTTAGCCAAATAGTCAGCTAAATGAAGAGTCCTTGTAGTTCCAAACTTCTATTTCAGCTATTGTGCTCTTGAGAACCTTTAGTGCAGCACAAATGAAAAATGTTTAACCTTCGCCAGATCTGTGCCTCAAAACAATCCTGCTTTAGCTCTGAAGGCAGTTACTTTAACCCCATGGTTTGGCCAAATAAAGAATAAAAACTTCTCAAAGATGATTAGGAGAAATGGGATGGACCTGAGCTACATTTCAAATGTCATATTAACACGTGTGAATGTGATTTCATGAAAATAAATTGCTAATGCAAATTCATTCCAATTCTTTTTTTTCTTTGTCATTATGAGATATGGAGTGTAGAGTGTAATCTAGAGGGAAAAAGGCTTTTAGCATTAGGCTCCAGCATAACAAATCGTGAAAAAATGAAGGGGTCTGAATAGGTTCTGAATGCACTGTATTCTGATTCATCGAATGGCTATATCACTTGTTCATGGTCATCAGAATTCCCTTTGTGGCAAAACATTCTTTACATTATACAAGTTCAGCCACCCTTTTCATTTCATTATGGGGAAAACCAGGAAAGCTGTGAAGGTTGAAGAGGTTTTGGGACTTTAAATACCAAATGAGTCATTTGCAACTTAGTAAATAAGTTAATATTACCTCTGTTATGATAAATAGTTTGGTCTGCTACATTTTTCTAGTAAGATCCTTCACACTTTTGTGGCAAAAAGTGACCCTTTGGCTACTAGCTAACTTATTAAGAGAGTTCTTTTAAAATGATTTCTTCCATGTTTTACAATTAAACTTACAGTCAAAGCCACTGAGCCAAGAAGCAGCACCACAGAATACACCAATCCTCTACTGTTGATTTTCACCTGAAACAAAAGTAGAGAAATCAAATTTACCATCGCAGTGCTTTTTTGATAACAAGTAATGTGCAGTGTATATAAATGATCATTTATAAAGTAACTATCCTGTGTTCCATCCAGTTCTATATCTAACTGAATGTGTGTGGGTGGGAGTATATTCGTAAGGGAGTAAGAGAGTGACAGATACCACAGATCCATAGTTGACAGCCATCGTCATGATGCCCCAGGGAACACCGAGCCCAACCAGGATATCAAAGACGTTACTGCCGATTGTATTGGAGACAGCCATATCTCCCAAGCCTGTGGATGTACACACATATCATAGATAAATACAAAAACCTGGAAAAAGAAGTTGTCAAAATTGGTCAGCTCCTTTATTTTAGAATGTACACCAATGATACCTTGTCGAGCAACTATAAGGCTCGCTATACAGTCTGGAACACTAGTGCCGGCTGCAAGAAAAGTGATACCCATGATAACATCAGGTATTCCCAATGTGTATCCAATAATGGTCACCTGCACATTATAATAAACAAACACTAGTAAATAAACATTATTATCTTTTTACATTGCACAGTGGATACATACTTTGGCAAAGAAAATGTAAATTAATACTGTCTGTTCCTTGCTTCAGAGACAATTAAACAGACAAAACTCAAACATGCTCACCATCCAGACCATGAAGTAGGAAAAGACAGCGATCCACAGAGTTGAAAGAAAAAAGGAGAGCATAAAGAAATTCTCCCAGCGTGGCTTCCCACAGTTCGGCACGGTGAAGTACAGTAACACCAGTATAGGCCATGAAAAGATGAACTTCACTCTGTTCATTGTGCCCCCTGCAGGTACAAGGAAAAGGAATAGCAACTCATTCACGCGTCATTATACTGTAGTAGTTGGCTCAATCTTCATTTGAATAGCAATTTTAACATTGGCAGAAAAAAGCATTATGTAAATACATCAATTTATTACAGTAAATGTTTCGCTTTTACAAGCACTCACAGGTAAATCTTTTTTGCACAGAAATACTGTTGATCATATTTTATACAGGCCATGTGGACTGTGCAGTAGCTTAATACTGAATGCCTGGCTCATAAGAAAACATGTGCAATGACTGTATTAAATATGGCTGCCATTTCCAGAAGATCTATTAATGTTAAGCTGATAATCTTTAAACAATAAGTGCTGAGTTTCTTTTCTAAATCTTTTTTTTTTTCTAAATCTTTTCAAAGAAAGATCAAACAGTTATTACCTTCGTGTGTAATCTTTTTTCAAAGAATCCTTTTGTGACTACCTCTTATCTGGCTTACACAAAAGCGTTAATACAAATTTACACATGAATTCAAATGTTTTTATTGTAAAATTATTGTATAGAACTGTTAATGGATGTCCATATCTTTTTAGATCTTTTGGTCTGTTACAGTCTCTTTATATTGTAAGCCAGATATAGTTAGACTTATGTATAATGTAAAATAGAATTATATTCACACAAAAGAGAATATTTTGTCTGACATTGCAACCAACCCACCACACGCTTTTTCATAACCAGTTGGCAAACTTGTAATTACCACCAAATGCTGTCATGACACTACAATGTTTAGAGAATTCATGGAGTAGCATTGTTTGTTTACTTTTTGGAAGCTATTGGATGTATGTGTGCTTATACAAAACTGCGGATAGCCAGAGTGCCACTGAAGCGTGTTGCCCGTAAAGTGTGCAATATGCATTGACCTTCTTTCTAAGCAAAACTCTAGTAAGATCATAAAAACCAATTGCTAGTCATAGTAAAGACCTGTAGAGGTAGAGACAGTTTATTTCGAAATGTGGAATTTGCTTATGCTATATAACATTTTACTGAATAAGGAATAGTGTGCATTTGTGGGTGACTTTCTAACCAGGCATGGTGAAGGGTGAGAACAGCTCAGTATCCTCATCCTCTGATAATTTGTCCTCTGGTATGCAGCCGTTCTCCATCGTTTCTGCCCTCCCATCAGCCACAAGTGTGCTTTCTAGTCCATTAGAGGCCTGCATTAGCCGCTGTTGCTACAACAAACCAAAATAAAACTTTAGTAAATGAAGAAAAAAAAAACGGATAGAAACCAGATTCATCGTAAAAACTGCACCATAAAAGTAAGCATGATACTGTTTTCTTAACAATATGGTTTTAAGATTGACTGTTTGTCAAATTTACTGCCCTTATATTTATATATAAATGTACCAGTATTATCATATATATTCAGTCATAAGGGCACTTATGTCAGGTAAGGAAGCATGGAGCACAGTTAGCTTTTCTGTTTATCTCATAGGTGTTCAGTGGAGTGGAGGTTAGGGCTCTGTGCAGGCAACTCAGGATCATACACTCCAACCTTGGCACACCATTTCTCCATGGAGAAATTCCAACTTCTAGCCATGTGGCCCACACATTGGAATGATGGTTAGTTGTCTACAAACATTTGGTTTTATAGGGCTTACTTCTGTAATAACATTAAGTACTGAAGTATTATTCACAACTGGCTAGTCTTTCACTCATTCAGGAGTTGGTCTTAGTTAAACCATGGAAAATACTAAAAGAGCTCAGTTTGCTTCATTTAGGAAGCCTTAACAGGTGATTTCTAAATCCCAGTGGAAAATCCCCAGTGAATGGAAACTCTATTGTATTGTACTCTACTTCTGCTGTTTCTGCGTCACCCTTAAATTCCATTCTATTAGTTTCAGTCAGTGGAAAATCACAGCAACCTGCTAAATCCCTTTTTATCTCATTCTTAGGATTCCTGCTGGCAACATTTGGCAGTTACACTTCTTAACACTGACGTGCCTGAATTTAAGGCTGTGCACCTCATTAATGATGAGTCGGCTTGCCATTCGCAGACGGGTTTTAGGCCCAAAATGGTTAGTGATCATGACTCTGAGGCCGGCCTCGGGAAAGCGGTAGTTTGGAGGACTGGAGTTCATCATTTCATCCACCATCACAACTGAGCCACGAGTGTACATCTTATTGGGTTTTACTGTAAACAGAGAAAGATGTAACTATGCATAAAATTAAAAAATACATACAAGTCTTTCATATTAGTTTGTCGAAAACAAAAAATCATAGAACTCTGAACAAGAGTTTTCTGAAATTCTGTGTGAATGGCTTCCTTTTGACGCCAGAATACTCACCACTGCTACCATTTAGACATACTGTATTCAATTTTAATAGAGGGAGAAAAAGCTTACTATTGGATCATAGCATATGTTCCATTCTAGCTCTGTTTGCTGTCTCTCCATAAAATAAAACAAAACTTTATATCATGCCACAACAGCTTTAATCATGCAGAGAGCATGTGGTCATTTTGCAAACCCCAAAGTGTCACACTGTCCTATCTCAACTGACTTCTCTAAAGCACTTATCTTACGTTCAAAGACGTGATGCAATGCAATCTGCAAATGTGAAATCAAAATAACACAGTTTTGATTTGAACCACTTTGGGAATATACACAGTGGCACACACTCTTAGAAGAAACAATAGAAGGTTTTGGCCTACTAATGAGAGATTTTGAGAGTCCTTGAGCAACCCTCAAGTGCTCAGCAACCTGTGTTTATAATATAGTTAATAAAGTTGCAGTTGTCTCTAAAGAATCATGTCTTTCCCTTTCAAATTGTAATCACATAGAAACATAAATAAATATATACATCCTCAATCCCCAAAAAGTTAGGATGTAAAATCTAAATAAAACCAGAATGCAATGATTTGCGAACAACTAGTAAAAAAATTCAACAAATACAATTCAAGTAAAAAAAAAAGGGGGAAATTTGATGTGAATTTAAAATATAATTCAGCTAATTGCCATTAGGTGAGTCATTGAGTGTAAAAAAGAGCATCTAAGAGAGGCAGATTCTCTTAGAAGTAAAAATAGGTGGAGGTTCACCAATCTGCAAAAATCTGTGTTAACAAATTGTATAAACATTTCGAAATCAAGTTTCTCAACATCAAAGAACAGCAAAGATTTTGAATATCTCATAATCTACAGTACATGATAAAAAAAAATCCAAAGAATCTGGAGAAATTGCTGTGCAGAAGGGACGAGGGCAAAAAATAAAATAATGGACGCCCATGATATTTCAGGTGTTCAGGCGCCACTGCATTTGAAACAGGTATGTTGGAAAGTAAAAAGACAGTTTTTTGGTCAGATTTGTGGTCAGAATAAAATTTTTTGGGAAATCAAATCCTCTGGACTAAAGAGGAGGTGGCTTGTTATAAGCACTCAGTTCAAAAGCTTTCATCTCTGATGGTATGAGGGTGAATTAATGCTAAATGGGCAGCTTGCACATAGGGAAAGGCACCATCAATGTTGAAAGGTATATACAAATTTTAAAGTGTCATTTTTAGGGATTGCCTCACATATTTCAGCAAGACAATGCTAACCGCATACTGCATCTATTAAAACAGCAAGTCTTAACAATAGAAGAGTCCAGGTACTGTAATGGCCTACCTGCATTCAAAAGCTTTCACCATTTGAAAACAGTTCTTGCATAATGAAACAAAAAACATGACAAAGAAGACCCAGGACGGTTAAGCAGCCTCTTGCATTCTGTTTTCATTTACATTTTGCACAGTGTCCAAACTTTTTGGAATTTAGGTAACATCTTTAAACAGCATGCTAAGGACAGTGTGAAACCAAAGTGCCCTACTTAATGTAACAAAAACACCCATGACATACCCTGACATTAGGTGCACCACCCACACCAGTTTAGCACAGTAGGTCATGAACATCACCAACTGATAGTTAGACCTTATTATTCAAACATACACACTCATAGTCACATACTGTATGCACATAATACAAAGCAAACCATGCAAATACAAACTTTACACTCTTCCATTAAAAAACAAAACAGGACTCTGGAGAGGAAAGTAGAAGTATTTAGCAAGGCTAAGCAGACAGGCTTCAGAGTAAATGTTAGAGGGTCACTAATGACACAATTTGAAATACAGAGTACACAGAATCTACACAGAAGGCAAGCAGTGACTCTTTCTTTACAGTATACACTATTAGCATTTACATCTAGTGTGCACATCTACTAAGCAGACAAGCTCCAGACTGGCAAGAAAGAGGCAAGAACATGTTGTTAGTCCCAGCTGTAATTTTTGTGAGTGTTTGTTGATTTGAGTAGAGACAGAGCAGAAGGCAGGAGCTACTGTAGGTAGAAGCCTGTCTAATTACCCTTACCTGAGCTGAGTAATGGCCAAGAGGGATCATCCCAATACTGCTCATAATATGTATTACCGTCCTCCAGCTCACTGATCCCTGCATTACCGTTGACAACACCCTTATCGTCTTGCCCAGAAAAGTAATTCTGAATACTGGTGTTAAACCTGAGACAAAAAGAAATTTCCAACTGAGTCTTTCAGTTTATACACATTCAGTATTTATCAGAATTTGCTGCAGATCTATTAATTTTAATAGATCTGCATGTATTGCAGATCTGCATGTAACTGTATATATTGCTTATTGCTGCCATGATACATCTTTACTTGCTTTAACAATTTTTCCATGCTTAAAAATAATGTGCTCAAATTAAATCATGTTGAATTTTCTTAAACATTTAAGATTTGTATTTATCAATTAATGGCTTACCTTCACACGCTGTCAGAAATAACATTGGGGTAGGAGCCATTTTAATAAACAACCCAAGCTTAGTGTGTTAGCTTTGTGTGTATATGACAGGTTTCATTTAATCTCCCTTTTTTTGTAGAGATGTGTGTAAAAGTATGTGCAAGCCAAACCATACTAAAACTTTCCACCACGTTTTTCTAATGTTTTGGGACCTCTGGCTTTTATATTTAAATATTCATTTATATATAACAGCATTAAATGCGGTGAAAAAATATAAAGATATCTAACTTTTTTGGTAACTCTTGACAAAAAAAATCCCTTGCACAACCTCCAGTGTTGAGAAAAAAAAAAAAAAATGGAAATAAGCAATTGGTTTGAAGCACACTAGAGACTGCAGGCAACACATTGCAGCTTGAGACCACAGCAGTCACATATTGCTGGTTGTAATAAAGTGTCACAGAGCATTACATTCCATTAAAAACAAAACCGCCTTATATGCACCCTGAGCCAGTACCTATGGCCTTTCTAATCGCATTAATTGTTTATTTGTCTTAATTCTAGAATATTTTGTCTTGCTTTCTTAACTTTTGAATATTTCTTTATAGCATTATGTCAGTTATTAATAATACTAATATTGTTAGATATTTTACTTGACTATTCGTTGGGTAATGCATTCCATATGAAAAGACTTGGCGACAGATTTTAATTAACATTCATATGTAATCATATGTAATATTCATAGGTTCATATTTATATGCATAAATATCCTAATGGACATGAGCGTATTATATTAAGTTTTCAATCAGATAACAGCTGTCAAAATGTCAGCAACTTCACAGAATCAAATTGTGTCACATTTTCATTATTGTCTTTGTTCTTGGTACTTCTCCTGACAGGTCATTTCTGGTTTTGTTAACATTATATGTTAATAATATTTGTATATGCGCTAAAGATACAATGAACATGCCTGGGCTAACTGCCTGTAATGCCTTAATAACCAGAGAATTATAAAACAATCCAGAACTCACTTCATAATGATTATGTAGCCAGCATACATGACCATGAGCACCAGACTCTCCCACCTGTAGACAAGAAGAAATAAACACTCATGATCTATTCTGCAACTGAAAACAAGCCATGAACCCAGATTTTATAGTACTGAGACACTTACCACATAATCTGCCCATCATAGATGAACTAAAAAAAAAGGGACACAATTAAGTAAACAATCATCAAATAAGCGCATTTTCTGAAAAATACATAATTAGAATGACTATCTTTTTAAAGCAGATTGTGTCAAATTTGTTAATATTATACAGAAGAACATGCGTGCAAAAATAACAGACTTGTACCTGTTTGCTCACAATGTTACAAGTCCGTTTTTTTTTTTCAAATATATAAGCATATCTTACATATATAATACAAATTTACTTGATTCTACAGCTGACAATAAACCCAATTGACTGAAATATCATACTTACCACTATAAGTGCTACAACAGACAGTGTGTAGTAAATAGAGTCCCGAAACACAGAATACTTGGTAAGAAAGACAACCTTCACGGGACAGAAAAGAGGAAAAAGTAATTGTTTCTCACTATAGATGTTATATTTATTTAATAATTAATAAAAATGTTATTTTCCTGTAATATGGTCATCTGACTGGTTATAACAGGCAGGTAATCCTTCTCATCCAACAGCTACCAAATAGGGAGGGTGGCCTATCCTATATATACCTGTCCAGCAAAGATTCCACAAACACCAATAATGCAGAGAATGTTGAAGACAGCTGAGCCCACGATCGTTCCCACTCCCACATCTCCATGTGTGATAAACACACCTGCAGAAATATTGTACAAAATATTTAGCCCATAAAGCAAACATTACATCGATGTTAATGTGTGCGTATACAGTATGTGTGTTTGTGTGTGTGTGTGTGTGTGTGTGTGTGTGTGTGTGTGTGTGTGTGTGTGTGTGTGTGTGTGTGTGTGTTGTCTCACCAATGATGGAGGCAAAAAGCTCAGGAGCTGAGCTTCCAGCAGCCATAAATGTTGCACCAGCTACATCCTCACTTAGATGCAGTTTCTGGCAGATGAAAAGAGACGAATACAAAGATCATAGCACAGCTTTTACTGAACTGTCTGAGTAGAGGTATGGCAGTGAAGTGATTCTAAGTGTATACTGGTTTTAGAGCAAGGCTTCTCACACGGCTTGTGAGCTCATTTTAAAATGCCCAAGTCAAAATGGTCTACCTACATTAAAAATGCTAAATATATATTTATTTGAAGTATAGTACGTATATATACTCTAATGGCTTGCACTGAATAGAGTCTCAGACTTTTTTCAATGGCATACTATCTACCCATACTACCTTTGAGATCTACCGGTCGTTCGTGATCGACGTATAGTTTTTCTAGCTTTTCTTGCAATTTTTTGGCTTTGGGATGAATTTATAGGGATCGGGATGAATCTATCATTAGGAATGAATTTATAGGGATTGAAATTTTTTATCTATTTATTTCTGTACTGCTGCTTTGTTACAATGTC
This sequence comes from Silurus aristotelis, assembly GCF_946808225.1. Lineage (NCBI taxonomy): Eukaryota > Metazoa > Chordata > Actinopteri > Siluriformes > Siluridae > Silurus > Silurus aristotelis. The sequence goes on from NC_139579.1 coordinate 17,830,181, forward strand.
AACTATTAACATAAAACAACTCTATTAACATAAAGCCTCTATAATCCCACTTACTTCACAAATCTTCTCCAGCGATGTAACAAAGTAGTCATCACACACAATTGCTAGAGCCAGGAACATGTAGACAGCCTAAAGCCAACAAAAAAAAGGGAGAAAGATGGTTTAATTAATGTATAAAAACCAATGAAAAAAATGGCTAATAATAAATAACACTATATATACTGTATATAAGCAAGTGCTTGTGTCTGTCTATATATACAATGGAGTGAAAAATTTTTAAAACCACACTTAAAATATGGGCTTTTTTCTTTTAAAACTGGAATTGAATTTATTTTTAATATAAAAAAGAATAAGGAAATGTAAATCAGTGTGATTATTCAGCTACGGTTTTTATGGAATTTCTAGGTCACTAAATAAATCTAAGCAAATTTGTAATATTGATAGTTCTTTTGTACAAATCCTATATCCCTTCTATTAATTTACTTGTTTGGATGACACTCTGATAGATTTGGTATAACAAGGCTCATTGGGTCATACTACCAATAAAGATTTGGAGGTAATATCAAATGTTAAACCATTTTATATGTAATTTAGCAGAATTGTGCCAATTTGAAATGTAATGTGCATAAAGGACCTCCAAAGTCACTGAATGCTTCTTTGTGTTTTCATTCATCAATATCTCAAGGCTCTGCTGCGGTTTTCCAGGATGACCGGTTACATGGCAAAATGAACATCTGACATGCAATTTATGATGATCATAAAGTTGTCAGAGCGGCTCCATGTATTCTGGATCACAGGGTCAAGTGTGGCTTGATTACGCTTTGACACCACAGTCACAGACAATGAGTTTACCTACAGCAAATATGTGTAGAAAGACAGCTCCTCGTGTTCTTTCGTAGTTTGTGAAAATATCCTGAGGGAACTCATGGATGCCTGAAATGAAAATATATGTTAAATTCAACATTTATGCATTTCCATGGGATTAAAGGACAACTGCCATCTTTTTATGAAATAAGAAAAGTGAATAAAAAAAAGTCAATAATATACATAATGTAAGTTATTACTGATAATTAGAGTTTACAATTTATATACACAAGAAGGTATGCAACTGGTATGGATTTTTTACTTTTGGTTTCAACACGCACTGTTGTGTGGTACAAACCCAACCCAACCCAACTTTTTCTTGTTGGTGCTCTCGCTCTCTAATGCAAGACATTTTCAGTTCCTCTGTGTTTTGCCAAATTTCTGCTTTGGGTCTTGTTTTTTTTATTATTTTTTTATTTGTAAAGCACTAATTTAGGGTGAGGTTAAATAATTAACTGTGGCAGTTGACATTGGTGAACATTCAACTTTTGGCTTTTAAAAACCCGATGTCTATTTCAGGTTTTAATAAATTCATTTAAACACCTTTACACAATTAAAAATGCTCTTTAAATTGATATTCCTGATCTGCTGTCAGTCACCATGAATACAACATATGCTAGCTCAGATGCAACAAATATTGTACACACCTGAATTTCAAGCATGAGCTAGTAAGCAATCAAAGGAGAGAGAGAGAGAGAGAGAGAGAGAGAGAGAGAGAGAGAGAGAGAGAGAGAGAGAGAGAGAGAGAGAGAGAGTTCCTTATAAAAAATTAGTCTGAGAGTGGGAGACAAACAGCAGCACATGTGCAATTGTCTAAATCAACACTAGATAGATTCTTATCTCTCTTGTGCAATGATGTGCAAAGGCACAGCTGGCTAGGAACCACCTGAGCATATACTGTATCCGAGCAATTACTTTTGGTCTCTTGAAATGAGGTCATTGTAAAAGAGAGAACAAGAATTCTACACGGTTTACACTTTTATGGCACCTCATAGGCTTAAAATAAAGCACAAAGTGTGCACTTTAGTATCACTGCTATTTTTATTTTTGCCAAAAAATGTCATCTGTATTGCAGAAATCAATGCACCATTCTTTCATTCATTGGGATGCCAGTTCTTCACAGGACACTATCTAAACACACTTACACACAGGGAGACAACTAAAGCATGGCCAATCCACCCACATGAACATGGAGAGAATATGCAAAACGGCATAGACAGTAACTCGGGAGCTGTCACGCTGCAATACTTTCTGTTGTGCTGTCAAAATCAAATGAAAAGTACCCATCAATACAGTTTTACACACAGAAAATTACAGATCATTGTGATGAAACAGCATTTACAGATTCAAGGTTTACAAAGCTTTGACTGTAAGGAAGCAACACGACTGCATCATGGTCATTTGTTCAGTTTTATGACTGTTAAACAAACGTTTTAATACAGATAAAGATAAAACATAGCTAATACAATACACATTTATGAGATTTTTGAGTTAATAACAGAAACTAACTGATGCAGAAATAAATCAGTCTCAGGAGGAAGCTTTTTAGATGTAACTCCAGCCTGAGGTTGTCCCTATTGGCCCCTGACAAACTGAATTGCACTGAACCGAGTTTGGATGCCTCCGCTGTCCATCTGTCACCCATGGCTCTGGCCCTCTGAGGTCTGGAACCCCATGTGACACTGTGCCTATCTGCATCATCCCTTTCTGACAAAGACCCCACTGACTCCAGTAGTTCTGCAGTGTACAAGTAACATTATTCACAGCCTCTGATGTCTTTCTATAACTACTAATATCCTGTTGTTTTTTTTTTTTTTTTTACAAACAATAGTCTTAAGAGATTACTTAAAAATTGTGCAGTTCAGTAAAAAATCTCCAGTTAGCAGTGATTCTATCGATGGAAATGCTTTGTTGAGAAAAGAGATCAACTTCAAATGATCAGACTGGTTCAAACTGACAAAAAGGCTATTGTAACTCTGAAGAATCCATTGATTTTTTTTAGCCTGCCAAGTGTCAACAGTCCAGACTGGTGGATGTGGTGTAACAGTATGAAGAACACTTTGTGCCTATTAATACTAATCAGGCATTACTTGAATGCCACAACCTATTTGAATATTTTTGTTGATCATGTGTGTCAACATCAACTTCTAATGGCTACATTTAACATAATAATGCAACATGTCACAAAGCAAAAGTCATCTCAAACTGGTTTCTTCAATATGACAGTGAGAGCAATGTTCTTCATTCTGCCTTTCTACTCAGTAGATCTAAATCCAATACCAGTATCTCAAAGGAATGTTTCCAGCTTCCTGTTTGAATCCATGCTCTAAAGAATTGAGGCTGTTTTGAGACCAAATGAACGCTCTACCCAGTAATATATTGTGTAATAAAAAAAAAAGGTTCCTAATAAAGTGCTCGGTGAGTGTATGCAGTCCAATGCCAAATGACCTTTTACATTTCAGCGAGTCCCACACTTAACACATATCATAACCTTGTGCTCCAGTACATCTGATCAAATGCTTGTGCTTGTTAATATTATGAACCGCAGCTACGCTTATTCCTCTCCACTGCATCTCTTTCGCTACCCATCCCTTCTGCCTCTTTCTGACTGGAAAGAGCAACAGGGTGAAGTACAAGACATCGATCACATGCTCCGATCATATTTCTCTATACAAAGACAGCCCCACCTTATTATAGTGAGGGAAGAGGAGAGGATGTGGCTCGGAGGACACCCTCAAGGTCATAGCAGGGAAAGAGGATCTCATACATCCACATATCATTTAAATGTGCACAAAATGTAAGGTTTTAGATATTTGCATGTTCACAGCAATTAGAAACACTCTTATGGAGCTGGAATGTTTTCCTGCCTGTAAATAGATGTCATCAAGTTCAGTAATCTTGGCTGGTTGATTGGTTTTTATGCTAATTTCCTCTTTATAGCATGTATACATTAGAACAGAATGTAATTTTGGTAACATGGTGCAATACAGTACAGTACGCTACATTACAAAAAGGTGCAATACACAACAATGGGAGGTGTGTGACAATAAACAGAACAGTGGGTGCACTGGACAACAATACATAAACAATAAGATATGTATTGTATACATATAACAATACAGAACATGTCAACTGTATACTACTGTGTAGTGTAGCAGCTATACATTTAGTTACTGATTATAGTTACTGTTAATTATTATTCTGTAAAAAAAATAATAAATGAAAAAAAGGTTTCAAATATAGCATTTTAAAATGTCCTTGGATATATAATAACAAAAAGTATATCACTTGAGCATTTGCAGTCAGAGCTCCCTAAATGCTCTGCATCATTCAAGACATGTCAATTAGACCTTTAAGATAAATGTCAGGAGCTGACAAGAGCAACCTTGCCACTGAGCCTTGGCTTTCAGTCTCTGATATTTATGACTATTGTAATTACCTCCCTCCACACTAATGAAATTACTCAATCTTCAGTTGTACGATTGTCACAAGTGTTCATAAGCGCTAGCATTCAAGTTTAATCGTTATCATACAACTGAGCAGGGGAGGGTTGGGGGCCTTGCTCAAGGGCCCAGCAGTGGTGGTGGTGGTGGTGGGATTTAAACTTGTGACCTTCCGATCCAAAGTACAATGCCTTAACCACTAACCACTGAGCTCCAACCTCCCCCTATCAATGACCAGCATGTTCCAATGCTTCAAACTGTGCCATAGGTCACTATTGTATATCTTCATTAATCAAGATAACTTAACACCTAGTGGAAATGTGGGTTTCTCCAAAAGCAAAAACCTATAAACAAAACACAGATTATAACTGGATAGTGTGAAAAATGCTGTGGTCTATAATATGGAATACTATGGACAAAACTATAGAAGAAACTCTACACAATCTGTTTTACAGTGGCTAGCATAATGAATGCACACACACACACACACACACACACACACACACACACACACACACACACACACACACACACACACACACACACACACAATCACATGATTATACCAGCATTTTTCCTAAGTACAGTAGGTCTTAGAGCTCTATAACCTAAGCCTGACAGTGCATGACTGATATCTTGACAGCTACAATTTATAGCATAACACACATCTATATTTTTACAAACACACAAAATCCTCAAAGATGGTCACAACAAATAGACTGACTGCCCTTCACTCCCCAGATTTCAAGCACAGAGCATGGGAACACTGGGCAGCAAAACTACTTATGTCACCTCACTTATGACAAGGTCTTTCTTTTTTTTTTTTTTTTTTACAAATAATCTGCAATTTTTGACTCCACATATATACTGCTAAATATTATAATGCACATCACAAAAACAACCTTCCATTAAACTGTGTAATGACTCTTCTTTGAAAAACCTTCAGGGCTTTTCTTTTTCTCTCTTTTTGATGAGCAAGTGAGAAACAGTTATTCGATACAGTTAAGGTCACTGCCGAGATGGAAGACACAGCTAAAAATAGCTTTCAATACCTCCAATTATACTATGCATAAGGCACTTTCAGCTCCAGAACATTTCTTTGCCCCATGACTGCAAATCTTTCATAATTACATTCACAGCACACTGGATCATTAGGGAATAAGTCATAGGGTAATGTACGACAGGCACTGGCTTTATTTTGCCAAGGAAATGGTATAATGGACATAAAGTTAATCCTATTTATAATCTAACGGACATCAGACATACGTTACTTTAATTTAAGTAAATTTGGTAAAATTTCAATATTTTTTCTTCTCATTGCGTGCCGTTTTCAGCGCAACAACCTATTTCCTGTCATTGCACGGCTTTTACAGTCTACCTACTCATCATTTCCTGGTTATCGCACACCACAAACATAGGCTAGTTTACGAAGCTAACAATGATTCAAGACAGAAGGCAACAAGAAGTATGAGGCTAACATGAATGAGACAGAGGGAGTCAGCGATATAAACATGACATGACAATAATTTTTAATCAGTAAACATTTGTTTTACTGATGCGGCAATATCAAATCAGCAACAAAATCCGCTATGATGCACAATCCGGCATTGAACCCGCTGAGGTCTACAAACGCAGTGACGTGCTTTGTGGCATTTCTTCCTCATAACGCAGAAACAAACTTAAATTACTGTCTTTTTTCAACATACAGATAAGTGCAATACATCATTCAAATCTGTAAAGGGTCTACTTTACTTATTTGTATACACTTATAATAACAAACACTGTGCTTTTGTAAAATAAAGAAAGGCTCTCTGCTGTCTCTCTCACTGTCATCTCTCTTCACAGAAATAAATAGCAGCCTGAATCTTAATCTCAGAATACTTGCCTCACAGGCATAATAAATATATACATAGCTCGAAATATCTACCTTCAAATAAACCAATTCACATCGAAAACAAATATTCTTTAAACACGTAATCTAGATAAAAGTTAGAAGAGGAAAAGTGTACCCGGTATAACTTCATTAACTGTCCGTTTGGAAGCAGCAAAAGTTTCGTTTGGTGTCCTGATGATTTATTCGTTTAAAACACTATAAGCACTTTATGACATTTACAAGAATATATTGAATATCTTCATGCTCTATGTTGCGGCACGATTACCGAAACAAATCTTGACTGATGAGAGCTACAGAAAAGTACAATTCATGTCCAAGTTTACCTGGTTCAGAACAGTTCTTCTCTATGGTCTCATTGTCTTCTTCAGTGGCCATTAGTCTACGGCCCAGATGGTCTTTTGGCCCAGCAAAGTGCTCCTGCACCATAATTCCATGACCTGACACACACATACAGAGACACAAACACAGGTAATATATAACTTAAAATCCCAGTTCTGATGATAAATACATTCATTCATTCTCAAATATTGATTATTGGAAGTTTTTGCATTGAGGGACATATCATGTTACATGGTTCCTAAACATTATTCAAATGTAAATTCTTTGAACATTTATTAAGAACTCCTTTTGACCTACTTATATATGCAATTATCTAAACAAACAATAATGTGGCTGTCTCCTTATTGGTAAGAAAGGCCTGACTGGTTTGAAATGACTGAAAGGTCACAGTAATTTAGAGAACCACTATATAAACTTGTGCTGATCAGAAAGGTATCACACTATGCACATAATTCTGAATCTTTAATGCAGATGGACTACAACAACAGAAGACCACAATGGATTCCACTTCTGTAAGCCAAGAATAGAAAGCTGAGGCTGCAGTGGCACAGGCTCATCAAAACTAGAAAGTTGAGAAATGTAGCTTCGATCTCAATTTCTGCTGACGCACGCAAATGGCAGGTTCAAAATTCTGTGGCAACAGCATGAAACCATGGGACTGTGGTGTATTGGTTGATGTATGAAAGGAATTTTTTGTTGGCACACCTTGAGCCTGTTAATACCATTCAATCATTACTTAAATGCCACAGCATTTCTAAGTATGATCATGATCATGGTCATCTTCGTGAATGCAATTTACCATTTTTTTATGCCTAATTCCAGCATTACAATGCACCGTCACAAAGCAAAAGTCAACTCAAACTGGGTCATTATCAATTAGTTCAATGTTCTTCAGTAGCCTTTTGAGTCACTGGACCTGACTCCAGTTAAACATCTTTGGGATGTGGCAGAATAGAAGGATGTAGAAACCAAATTTAAATTTTTTGTCTGCCTATATATAAACATTGGTATTTCGTAGATCCAGGACATATCCTGTATATAGGTCATTGCCAGTACAGAGTTTGTGTGCATGATTTTTTCTGTGTTCATATAAGTTTGTCCCAGATTTTAAATACCTTCCCAAAGAATGAAAGGTGGATTGACTAAACTGTTATTAAAAATTTGTGATTTTTGAATAAGTAACAGAAAATTTACTGTATACTGACGAGCATCATGTTAGAGAGTAAGTGAAGAAAGTCTGTTGAAGTTCTTGCATGAAAACTTCAAGATTAAAAATTCAAGAATAATAATGATTCAATTTACTAATCCAAATGCCACTGAGATGTTTAGGTTCACTTACCAACATGGAATGAAACAGCCTTATTTTATTGAGAATTTAATTTCATATTTGAACTGCAGAAACAGAAATTGCTTATACAGACGGTCTGGAGGAGGAATGGGTATTTCCAAGAAATGTAAGCTCTAAGTAAGTACCCGACTTTTGCAAAACTCAATAAAGCTGCAATGTACAGTACAATATGCCAATTACTTGGAAAAAGAAAATGACAGTGTGCAGAACGAAGAGTACAAAATGTTTTGCCAGTAATGTTTTGGTGTTTTTATTTCTTCCACTCCATTAGGAAAATTCTATTTGTACTATATAATATTTCAGCACAAATCATTAATGCTTGTTTTTTTTTTCTTTCTTTCATTATACACTGATCTTTTTCATATTGAACAAATAAGGCATATTAAGAAGATGCATCTTAAGCAAACATGGACCTAAAAGCATTCCATCGCTTAATCAACTTTCTGAGAGAATCCTTCTATAGTAGGAGATCTGCTTACAGGCATACTTTTTAAATTACCCCAGTAGAACCTCACTGGCAGGGTTCCTTGAGAGCATGTGCAGTTTTTTAGGCTTTGACTCAGCTGGTTTAAAAATGTCAGCTGTCTCAGGAAATCGAACAAACCTTTACATATTAAGGCCTTGTCCACCTTCAGGCCACGAACACTGGCAGAAACATCTACACTGTTTCTAACTTAGCTGGATCAACTGTCAACCTTGTTATAATGATTTAATACCTCATGTGATCATTACATCATTTTTTTCAGTTTAATTAAGTGTTAATAGCATACCAAAACAACTAACCATTACCCACTGAAAACACAGCATAGACCTGATTCCTCTTTTATTGACAAGAACTGAAAATTTTATTCTTTCAGTTCAGTTTTCAGTTCTTTTACGAAAAGCAGTTCTGTATTGGTGTCAAATAGAATTCTGTTGAAATACAAATGGTATTTTAATGTGTAACACAATAAGTGAGATTAGAAATGTGTTGAACTTCTTGCTTTGTTGCTATCCTTACCTTCCTCCTGCTCCCTACAAACACGTATTTGTATGTTGAAATTCCTGTATACTGTAGGCCCCTCACCCACTTTGTACAAATAGTTGATTAATTATTTTGGTTTCACTTGTTTCTTAAAAGGTTGGCTCAATGAAAATCAATACAAAGTGTTCTACTGATCACCGACCTTTATCCTATCAGGAAACATTTTTAATCATGGTGGGAATGGTTTCTTTCAATCTGACAATACCCCCATTCATAGGGCACAATGGCTTACTGAATGGGGTGATCTATATGAAAATACTGTCAATCGTATGCTATTGCCTTTGTATTAATAACGTTATATTTCTAAATAATGAAAAAAAAAATGATATTAAAAAAATATATATATAAATAAATACTGTCAATCGTGTTTTATTTCTATTGAGCTTTTAACAATTGACTGTCTCAATGTACATTTAACAATGGATATCTATTTAGACACTTTTTGGTGTTTGATTTAAAGTGTGAATGGACCCCTCATGTGTTTACCTGTACTAGGTTACTGCAAATCAAATGTTTCATGTTGTATATAAAATGTACATATATTAAGTTGTTTCTATGAAGCCATTATGTACAAAACAATATTTTGCAAATTCGTATGCATTTAAGGGACATGCTCAGAGCTATCTCAGTCTTAACAGTCCATTTCGGCACTTATTGCAAAAAAAACAACAAAAAAAACCATGAAGAAAAACAACAAAAACACTGATGAATGCACAGATAGTCTGGGAACAGTGTGTAATATGTCCTATAGGGGGTTAAAGCAGATCTGCTTTGTACACACTGCGGCACAGGTCAGAAAGGCACGCGCAGGCAGCCAACGTGCAATCTAATGTACACATATGATAATGAATTATGCAAAACAGCCGGAAAAGCCGGAAACAGGGCTAAATAAATAATCATTGCTCTAATCTCAGCAACAAAAATCTTGTGTCAGGATTTGCATTCAGTCAAAACCCTGCTCAATGGGATGAGCGTCCCGTAGACTTACACACCAGTACTAATAACAGGACGCTTGTCTGTGCATTAATTTGTCAATTAAAAATCGGATTTTTGCCTCAACACTAGAACTCTACAGACATGTGTAAAATGTAGCAGCTTCAACATTCCCATCCCCATGACAGTAATACTGTAGGTAAGGATGTCGCACATCCCCATGCAACTCACCTGTTTTGCTGAGGAGCGCTGACATGCACCAGGCCGCCAGCAGCACTCCGCACACAACACACACTTGCGCCAGGAGCATCTCCCTCCTCTTGCGTACTCGGAAATGCTCGGTGATCATAGTCTTCTTGGACACGGAGCTGCTCCGCTCCAGGTCCGACATGGCTGCCGCCGTCCGCGCGCCTTCAGCTCCAAAAAAGCCGCAGATGGCCGCGATCAGTGGGGATGCCGGCTGATAACGCGGTGTCACGCCGCGCAGGATCGGTGTGTGCGACTCATTTCGCGTCTAGTCAAACCCTGCCGTGAGCGGTGTGTGTCTATTTGTGTGTGCGTCCGCGTGCGCGCGCGCGCGTGATCGTGATCGTGCGGTCCCAGGCGCTTCTATAATGCAGCGTTATAGCCCAGAAGGAAGGACCATTAATCAGCCTGTGAGTACGATGTTCCAGGGCAATACAACCAGTTCAAATGTTCAATTACGATTTGAGTGCGAATCCCCTTGCCCAGTATGCACCAGCGCCCCAGGCTACCCAGACCGAAAGCCTCCTATGTTCCTCCTATAATTTATACAATGTTAAAAATCAATGCTGCAATGCCCACAAAAGTACGTCCATACATTCCTATGAAAGCTGCACGCCAAAGCCTATTACAGGAGGCACAGATGAACATGCACGCGCATCACTAACAGGAAGCTTTTCTCACAGCGCTCGCTCTCCGATCCTCCAGGTGATTGGCTGTTCTGATTGAACACGTGACCGGAGCGAGAAGCTCGTCTTCAGTGCTTTAAAAGCAGGCGCGCGTTCGACCTTATTGAACATTTATACGCCATTTAGACTACTAACGTAATCATTTAGTACACTATGGAGTAAACACTTCAAACATTGTGTGTGAACCGTTAATCAAAATAGTCGTTTTCAGTTTACATGACAACAGAAAAAGTGTCTACAGCTACACCATTCCTGTACTTTTCAGATTAATTAGTATTTTTTGTACCATTACTATGTGATAATAACTGCTCAAATATTTTTAATTACAGTGGAAAAGTAGTGTTTTTATACTGAGTAAAATCTATCTATCTATCTATCTATCTATCTATCTATCTATCTATCTATCTATCTATCTATCTATCTATCTATCTATCTATCTATCTATCTATCTATCTATCTATCTATCTATCTATCATTATACATTTTCTTCTGATCCAATTCTTTCAGCAATAAGGCATTTGTCTGACAATATGTTATTTATTTGAATTTGACCTTTATGCAGAGCTATTGTTGCCTCCTAATAATGTCAAAGCTTATGCACCTCTTTTAGAGTCAAAGCATGCCTAGTCAGCAGTCTGGAGCTGATTCCAGTAAATCATAGCAGTGGAAAGTGCTTTTCATCCTAATGATTTTTTGTTGAAAAATCTTTCTTTTCGAAGAGGCAATTCAATGTAATGAATTGAATAAAACCAACCTGGCATAAAAAAATTAAAAACAGAGAAGCAACACTATATTCATGTAGTAAGAAATCCCTATACATCAGGAAAATCATGTGAGATAGAAGCAGTGAAGAGGTCAAGTGCTGTTGTAAACCTGAGAGCAGAACAGAGGTTACTTCTTGTTCCAATTGAAAAATGCTCTACATCACCTCAGATATAAGGATTGAACGTTTTTATGCTCACACTGTGTAATGTACAGTATATGGACTCATTACAGTTTTAAATAAGAAAACACTTACTGAGGCAAATTTAATATTTTGAAGAAAAGCTAAATAATACAGCTAAACTCTCTCTCTCTCTCTCTCTCTCTCTCTCTCTCTCTCTCTCTCTCTATATATATATATATATATATATATATATTATACAAATCATTTTTATTATTATTATTTTTAAAAAATCTGTAAACTAAATTAATTTATGTTTGAGTTCATGTATACATTTTACAATACACTTGATAAAGGATCAATACTTTTAAATTTTGTCTGTGAATAATTTCAATTAACTACATGTGAGTTAGGTGTAAATCCCTCTCTCTTATCTTTTGCTCTGTATCTCACAGGATGACAGTCATGTGTTGGTCAGCCACATACTGAGACCGAAGCTCAGATGTTTTGTCTTTCCTTGCAATTCTCAGTAAATATTCCTATTATCCACCGATTCTAGAGAAAAGTTTATGTTGCATTTGACTTGAGGGTTGCAACTTGTTAATTCTATTGTCCAGATGGAGATTACAGTAAAAGAAAACTCTGCCTCAGTTTGGGGTAAATGTCTGTGGTACGAAAGAAGCAGTTCTATCTTAATGCCATTTGGTGGCATGTACTTTAACCAAACTTTATATAAACTTTGAACAAAACTTAAAACAAACTTTGAACAAAACTGAAACCTTGTTGTTTTGTTTGTTTATATATATATATATATATATATATATATATATATATATATATATATATATATATATATATATATATATATATATATATATATATATATATATATTCTTTATTCTCTATATTCTATATATAACAAAAAAGTTAAAACACTGTAGAAATTGTGAATAAAAAAGAATGCAATAATTTACAAATCTCAAAAAACCTAAATTTTATTCACAATAGAATATAGATAACATATCAAATGTTGAAAGTGAGACATTTTGAAATGTCTTGCCAAATATTGGCTCATTTTCGATTTCATGAGAGCTACACATTCCAAAAAAGTTGAGACAGGTAGCAATAAGAGGCCGGAAAAGTTAAATGTTCAAATAAGGAACAGCTGGAGGAACTTATTAGGTCAATTAGCAACATCATTGGGTATAAAAGAGCCTCTCAGAGTGGCAGTGTCTCTCAGAAGTCATGATGGGCAGAGGATCACCAATTCCCCCAATGCTGCGTCGAAAAATAGTGGAGCAATATAAGAAAGGTGTTTCTCAAAAAAAAAACTGCAAAGAGTTTGAAGTTATCATCATCTACAGTGCACGATATCATCCAACGATTCAGAGAATCTGGTACAATCTCTGTGCGTAAAGGTCAAAGCCGGAAAACTATACTGGATGCCCGTGATCTTCGGGCCCTTAGACGGCACTGCATCACATACAGGAATGCTACTGAAATGGAAATCAAAACATGGGCTCAGGAATACTTCCGAAAACATTGTTGGTGAACACAATCCACTTTGCCATTCACCGTTGCCGGCTAAAACTTTATAGGTCAAAAAAGAAGCCATATCTAAACATGATCCAGAAGCGCAGGTGTTTTTCTCTGGGCCAAAGCTCATTTAAAATGGACTGTGGCAAAGTGGAAAACTGTTCTGTGGTCAGGCGAATCAAAATTCGAAGTTCTTTTTGGAAAACTGGGACGCCATGTCGTCCGGACTAAAGAGGATAAGGACAACCCAAGTTGTTATTAGCGCTCAGTTCAGAAGCCTACATCTCTGATGGTATGGGGTTGCATGAGTGCATCTGGCATGGACTGCTTACACATCTGGAAAGGCACCATCAATGCTAAAAGGTATATCCAAGTGCTAGAATGACATATGCTCCCATTCAGACGTCGCCTCTTTCAGGAAAGACCTTACATTTTCCAACATGACAATGCCAGACCACATACTGCATCAATTACATCATGGCTGTGTAGAAGAAGAATCCGGGTACTGAAATGGCCAGCTTGCAGTCCAGATCTTTCACCCATAGAAAACATTTGGCGCATCATATAGAGGAAGATGCGACAAAGAAGACCTAAGATAGTTGAACAACTAGAAGCGTGTATTAGACAAGAATGGGACAACATTCCTATTCCTAAACTTGAGCAACTTGTCTCCTCAGTCCCCAGACATTTGCAGACTGTTATAAAAAGAAGAGGGGATGCCACACAGTGGTAAACATGGCCTTGTCCCAACTTTTTTGAGATGTGTTGATGCTATGTAATTTAAAATCAACTTATTTTTCCCTTAAAATGATATTTTTTTCTCAGTTTAAACATTTGATGTATCTATGTTGTATTCTGAATAAAATATTGAAATTTGAAAGTTCCACATCATTGCATTCTTTTTTTATTCAGAATTTGTAGTGTCCCAACTTTTTTGGAATCGGGTTTGTATATATATATATATATATATATATATATATATATGATGATATACCTTTATTCGTCCCACAGTGGGGAAATTGTTACCTTTTTTTTTTTTTTTTTTTTAGAAATTTTTAAAGTTCTATGTAGAATGCTCAGAGAAGTGTTCCTATTCAAGGAGCTTAGAAACCTTACTGTCAAAAGAGAACCTTATTCTTTCCATTATTAAAATTTTTTTGTTAAAAGTGTACTGTCATATTTACTTAGTTATACCATATAAGCCTAAACATGTTAATGCTTAACAATATAGAATTAATACAATCTTTGGGCATGTTTTATTAAAACAAAAAAAGGACAAAATGTATAGGTGTTTATTTTAACATTGTTAAGGATGAGGTCAGTAGAATCGACAAAAGCCTATATAGTTTAGTGTTTGTTTTTGCTTTCTGCTGCAGTCTGGGACATCCTTGAACCCCATTCCCAGTGTGCATATGCAAGTAAAGGATAGCAATCATTGTGCCAGAGTCTGAAAAGACTTTATCCTGCTAGAACACTTTACTTAATTGAATCTTCACTGTACTAAAACCTGTTGCACATATCAGTTGTTGATGTGCACTTATGGACTTGAGCAAACAACCCTAACACTACTCTTTTGCCATTATGTACTTCCAAGACTCTTTCAGAGTAAGGTTCAGACATTAATTGCCTTTTTGAGGCGAGGTAAATGGCAGTGATTTTGCTTTTAACACTTGAAACCTCTCCATACTTGTATTGTTGTGAAAAATGTGAGGGCTGAAGTACTTTTTATGAGCTTTTCATTAATACTGAGATACAGATAACAAGCATGAGTGATGATGTGTTACTATGAGGAAAGTAGGAACATAGCAGCCCAGCGAGGCCTGTTGATGGCTGCCTGGGATCACGTGAATAGTCTGAATTCTCCTGGAGCATGTAAGAGTACGTGTGATTAAGGAGTGTGGTGGAAACTTTCTGAGTCATTCTCAGTGGAAAGGGTCAGCTGACAGGGATTTGTATGAGGCACCGGATGAGATGGTCAGCTGAGGACCCAAACATCACAGAGGACCAAGGACAGATCACTTGTTATAAGTGTATATGAATATGTGTGTGTTAGTTTGTGTGTGTGTATGTGTGTGTGTGTGTGTGTGTGTGTGTGTGTGTGTGTGTGTGTGTGTGTGTGTGTGTGTGTGTGACAAAGTACTCATTCCAACACAATAAAAAAAAATATATTTTACCTCTAACCAGCGTTGTAGTGAGGGAAATGTCTGGCACTGAAAGCACAGATCAAGACCTTTTAGTTTTTTTTCCCACCTACTAAATTCTTAAAAATATATAGTAATTGGGTTAATTTTATAGCAATAGCAACATAGATAAATGATTTAGTAACATAGTGTCTCTAGCGTAGGATACATTGCATAAAAAAACAACCATTACAATATCTACTATAACTTCCTTTCATAGCTTTGCAGGCTAGTGCTTAAAATAAAATAAAATAAAACAAAATATAATATAATATATTTTGAAAGTTTTAAAGGCTGAATAACTGAGCCAGATTTAGTGTAATGTGGTAAATGCAGTGGAACAAATATGCTTCTACAGGTAGGAACTATGAGGCTTTTAGTCATCCTTCTCCATTTTGATAGAAGTAAACCACTTGTCACATTGACAGAGAAATTTCTTTACTAATAAGGAGTAAGTAAGAGGATTAAGGTGATGGTTGAGCTGATGGGAAGAAGAGTCAAACCCTGTATTCCAAAAATATTGGATAACATGGATAAATATATCCATGTTTAATAAGTATACAGTGCATGAAAGAATGCACACTTATACACAGGGTTAATGTAATTCACCACAAGAGTAAATCAGGCATAGCAGATATGAAAGAATACTGTAAAAAGTGCTTTTATTTGATTTTTATATTCTGCATATTTTGTTGCTTAGTTTTTAATCAACGAAAAATATTTTTGCTACCATTGTTTGATACCTTCAAACTTAATGAGAAGCTCATGAGCAGCATTTGCCTTCAAATAAAAGGATATATAAAATTATTTCAACATTAATTTGGAATAGTAGGGACAATGCACTAAAACATATAGATTAGAGATGTGTATGCTCTTCCCTTGTTTGTATTACTTTGGCCTGTTACTTTGTTATTTTTATATATTTACAATTTTTTTTACAACAGTGCTCTATGACTGAAATTGAACTAACCCTGAAACACCTGCAAGCAGAACACAGCAGAACACTGTATATCTGTACGGTCAGTGCTCAACTCTCCCTGTAATAGACCTCCTCTATTATAACTGTGCATCTCAGGTACAAAACAAAGTCCATGGCTTTGGATTAGAACATGGCTGAATCTTATACTGTATCACTAATAACATGGAAGAGAACTATCATGTGTTACACCTGATTTAGATTTCCAAAAAGTCTCTTAATTATACCGAAAGTAAATGATGCCAGTGTGAAAGGTCACATACCATCAGACTGTTTATACACTGCATGGCCAAAAGATTTTGGACATCTAGCCTGAACATCCCATACTAGAAGTAGTCTTCTTTTGCTACTGCAAAATCCTCCACTCTTTTTGGAAGGATTTCCACTACATTTTGGAATGTGGCTGTAGGGACTTGCTCATTCAGCCACAAAAGCTATGATCCCCAAAGTGATAAACCAGTTTCACTGAAGAGAAATTGTAATGCTACAGCATAGTATGACATGAAAGTGGAAAAAGATCCGAAATGATTATATCTTTATTTTTATATTTTAAAACGTTTTGCTTTTGTTTTTGTTTTTTTTTAACTGGGACGTGTGTACACGTTTAGGAAAAAAAAAATTAAAAAAAATAAGCTCTGTCTCCCCTCTGTGGTAATTTTGGGTATTTTTCAGAAAATAAAATATAAAAAAGAAAAAACAGGAAGGAGAAGTACCAATCTTGCTATGTGCCGAAAAATATACTTTGCTATATATAATAGTAAACTTTTTTTTGTTTTTTCTGGATATTTTTCTTTGGAACCGGTGGACTGTTCCTGTTTGCTTGATTCCTGGTTCTAATGAGGAGCTGGAAGTGGAGTCAAAGATGTTAATTATAGTAATCCAATCTTTTCTAATCTAAATACTGCTTTTGTTACAACCAACACTATCTGAAGGGTTGTTTTGTACATAAAATATCCAAATAATTACTAATCTCTTCATAAATGACTGTGCTGAAACAATTTGGTCATGTCAATCATCCAACTGCTTTAAAGGACAAACAACCAACAATCCTAAATACACAAGAAGCTGGAAAAAAACAAGAATTCAGACATAGGATTTTTGTCTGGTATTTTCTTATCAAACGCATGATTTGTCAAAAACATGATTTGTCTGAATTCCTGTAAACCTTTTTCAGCCTCTTGTGTATTCAGGTTTGTGTGATGTTTGTTCCCTGATCGAGTTGGATGATTGACATGTTCAAATTGTTTTGGACCTGAACATCTGTTGCAGGCGATTTGAGAGCCTTGATCTATCCGCAGCATAATTCTGTTAGTGACACCTGACTGGCTCTTCATCACCTCTTACACTGTACTGGTGGAATAAGAAGTGAAGCAAGCAGTAGATATGGCTTCTATGCCTACTGGGAAATAGAAAGTAAAGCATCTTTACAGAAACAGGTTGAAGACTCAGCTGGAGGAGGAAGAATGAATGCTGTTACTAGAGGAACAGATGGCATTGGCCAAACGCAAGAGCTGTGAAATTTAACAGCACAATGAAATATAGAGCTTGAGGGAGAATAATACAGATACCTTGACCTGATGCTTTTTAAGAGCTCTATCTCATTCTCTGAACCAAGGATTCCTGATAGCTCACCCTGAACATGCCAAAGTTAGGAATCTTAATATCCTCTTTAAATGGTTGCCAATCCTGCACTGCATACCATATGTGGCTGTAGATCTGAAGGATGTGCTGTCTGACATTCCAGCGGAGGACCACAGGCAAATCCTCTGCTTCAATATAAGTAGTGTTATACCAGATCAAGGTCTTTTATTTGAGTTAGATTTATCACCAAAATGTAAAAAAAACTAATGTGTGAGTTGTCATAGAGCCATGACAATGCAAATGTGTGTGCAGAACTGACTGCAGTGTAAACAGTCCCAGCAGCAATTGTCAAGCCAGATGGAGTTTTTGATCTTACGATTGGAAGCTTTATGTTTAAGTCCCATGACACCTGCACATACTGTGCAATTCTTAAGCATAAAGCATTACTAATGTTATGGTATAATGTGGTGTAATATGGTATGATGCTTTGTTACTCTCCAGCATCAAGACATTACCTGCTTTGATCTCTTTAATATGTTTGTTACTAGTTGTAAGGAAACGGTATGTCTTTAAGTTAAGTATGTAGAATAAATGGTTTCATATGTAACTTTTAAGGCCACCAGGGTACTCAGGATGTCAAGAAAGGCAAGGAGATGAGGA
Source organism: Silurus aristotelis (assembly GCF_946808225.1). Classification (NCBI taxonomy): domain Eukaryota; kingdom Metazoa; phylum Chordata; class Actinopteri; order Siluriformes; family Siluridae; genus Silurus; species Silurus aristotelis. The sequence goes on from NC_139579.1 coordinate 17,848,774, forward strand.
GTAGTGGGGATAATTGATAGGCTTCTCACATGGAGTAGAATGTTTTTTTTTTTGTGTGTGTGTGTGTGTGTGTATTTGTCTTGCACTGTCTTGTGTTGTCTTTGCACTTACTAGTCCTTAGCCCTGTGTTTTCTGTGATTGTTGTATGTAGCACCAGGGTTCTGGAGGAACGTTGTTTTATTTCACTGTGTAATTTGCCAGCTATATATGGTTGAAATGACAATAAAAGCTTCTTGATTTGACTCCTGTTAATGAGATAAGAACTTTAGACTCCGCAAGGAAACATGCAAACAGGGAAATTCCAATATCTCCAATGGAATGTTGAGTGGAGGTTGTCGCTCAGTCATGGGACCACCATCACATACATACTGTAGCCTTTGGTTTCACTTGTACTGTAGTCGAGTTCTTTAATACGTTATAAATTATACATGCATATCCACCACTGTTTCGACTAAAGACTTGAATGCCAGCAGAATTCAATGAGCAACTACTGCAAAGTCACGATGGAAAGAAAAGTTCTACTTTCCAATTTTGAAATGAATTATTCATTGTCACATAACAAAAATGCTTTTGTAGACTTTGAGCTGCTGTGAGCAACAATGCATCAGGAAAAAAAAAGGTGAGCAAAAAACAACACGAGGATGACAAACACACCTGTTCTTCCAAATCAGCACAAAAGCCATCAACTATTTAAAAAGTATTTATTGTGCTGCGAAGAAACAAACAAAAAAATACAAGAAATCGAAAAGATCTGCTGTGCTACAGGAATTCTGAGTCAAATCTTCATCTACCCTCTTTAGAAATCTGCAATATCATTACCAATATCGACAATTCTTACTTTTTTTTTTTTTTTACATTTTTTTATACATGAGCATACAACACCAGTAGTATACAAAGTTTAAAAAAAAGGCTCTGTGTGGTTTTCTGTGGACTGACTGAGTAGGAAGATAGAGATCAGGAGAGAAATGTCTCCAAATGTATTCTACTTATTTAGTGGAACAGGACCAGGCTTGACTGCTTTTCCCAAATGGAAAAAGCAGTGTTTCAGGAGAGGAATAAAATAGGGAGAGGGGGCTAAACAGTTGAGGATAAAGTGTGTCCCGTATCGTCAAATTGAATCATTCTTAAAAACCTTTTTTGAGGGAACAAGACAACACGGAAACTGTCGCATGATTTCAGCAGTGTCGTTGATTTCAATTCCTATATGCTCAATTGTTCTGCTTGAAAATAAATTACGAAGGTATTTAAAACAATAAATTAAAACTTTTCATTTTATTTGACCGCTTTCCAACCTTGTTTGTCTTTTTTTTAGGCGAGTGACACTCAAGTATTTACAACAATACTTGAAGGATGCACTAAACTAAATTTTTAAATAAAAATAAACGATCCTGCGAGACCATTTGAACAGGCAGAACGGTTAGAAGAGGAATCAGTCAATGTTTCTCCTCAGTCATTAGATAAGGCCACATGCCCAACTCAATATGTCTGCACTAAAACAGATGTCCAATTTGAAACGATAGTCAGTAGTGATGTAGCCAATACCTGTTCAGGAGCACTTAATATTATATGTTGCTTTGTAACAGGCAGTGTTGAATTTGCACTTGAATTTAAGCTGCATTCACCAATTTTACTACATCTTTCTCTCTCTCTAAATAAAAACCCTGTGTCACATCAGCTTTGTGGTTTTAGTCTACAGAACAATTGTTTACATCGCTCTGTTCCACTGCTTGTTTATCTCAAGTCTCTTTACTGGCCGTGACTGAGAGACAGAACGCTCAATAAGCTGCAGTGTTTACACGATGGAGAGAAGCTGTGCGATTTCACCAGAGGGAAGCAGGTTTATTGCCCTCTTTCTCTCTGTGTACTTTCCGAAGATAAAACGTAAATATTCCCATTTTATTCACTCAGTTCCCCATCACAACCCCAACAATGCCACCTGTACAAATAAGACCACATGCTTCTATAAAATTGGAGAGCCGGTATATATTATAAACAGCTCATTGCTGCACTGCAAAGGGTCCCGCAGGGTTTTAAGAACACAAAAGGGCAACATTTTATTTTTTTATATTTATGAAAAGCATTTGTAAAAAAAAAAAAAGAAAAAAAAAAAAAATGAAAAACCCAAAGGTTACTCATTAAACTATATAAAAGTGCCAAAAGTATAGTTCTATAAACATTATCCCACAAGATATTTTAGACACAAACAAAAAAAAACTATCCCTAGAGCCCTTCCTCTCCCCCACGTTTCTATAGCTTATAGTTCAAGCCTGATTGACCCCCAACTCATCATAATCCAACTGCATAGGTTATAAACCATTGGCCCTGTACCCTGTTCAGAGTAAAAAAAAAAAGGGCCTTGCTTGGGATTCGGCTTGTGTGAAAGGGTTCCAGTAGTTTTGACGCCTGCAGGGGCCCGTGACTGAGAAAACAATGGAGCCGCAAAAAAAACCAACTCACACTGTTAGATTGAAACAGAGAGCAAGGAAAGGAGCAAAGAGACATGACCTGCAGTCCAAAACTGTTTTCAACCTGCCCTTCTTGACCTGCACTTACCTATTATCAGGAATGATATGTCAGTGTCCACCTGTAGCACAAGAGTTGGAGCTAATAGCAATCTTTTTTAATTAAAAGCGAATTGTCCTTGGCATGGAACACAGTACTGTTTAAGCAATTTATATGGTCACTTTCCTCCTTACTGTGTATATTCATAATAGATCGCCAAGTAATAGTATAGTAAACCACTCTCATCATGTACATAGCCATGTATTGAGGGATTATCTGGGTCCCCCTAATAGCTGATTTACTTTAAAAATGCTGATTATATCTAATGTTCTACTTCTTTACATTCCAGATTGCCAGAATATTCTTCTGAGCTAGGGGAGCATTTCCATGTGCTTGTTTACTTGCCAACAGCCAAGTCTACACCGTGTGAGCATGACTGAATTTGGCCAAATTTGGGTGATGGTAATTTAAGGGGTTATACTTTTATACTATGGAAGTTTGTTCTGCCAGGCCCTGGAATTATTGGAATAATGGGCAGTGATCTGGATTTGGAATTTGAGCATTTTTCAGAAGCACCTTAAAAAGCATATTCGCAAAATCAGGCCAATGGCAAGTTCCTTTGCTGCGTTGATGTGAAAAAACTTTTATTTTTACGCTGGATGCCCTTACTAACGCAACCCTCCCTATTTATCCGGGCTTGGGACCTGCACTAAGGCCTGTGCAACCCTAATGGCTGGGGTCGGTTCCCTGACCGGGGATCAAACCCGGGCCGCAGCGGTGAGAGCGCAGCATCCTAACTACTAGACCACCAGGGAACCCTAACAAGAACAAAAACAGCCGAGTTCTTATCTGCTCAGTCCCCTTAAACCTAGTAGATGTACATATAGTGTCTTTCAGCTTTTTCTCAGCCATGACTATGACCAGATTAATAGAAGCCAGTGAATTGTATGCATTCACTGGTCAGAGCAATTAATGGAGTTATGTATTTTACATTGCTGCTGAATATGCATTGGCATCATGGCACATTACTTATGCTATCAGTTGATTTGCTCAAAAGGTGTTTACTCACTATGAAAAAAAAGTGGCCAAACTATGGCAGTTTGTCATTTTGTGAACTGTATTTGCATATTCAAAAACAGGTCACAAGCTGGAAAGTTTCTTGGACAGATGTTAAGGACCAACATGTAGCTCACCATAGTCTGTTGCTGCTGAGAATTTCAGTATTAAAGAAAAATATTAGCAAGTAAGAAAATATATTTTAGCAATTCTGCATTCACTCTAAGGACCAAATTTTTCGTTCCTTGGCTCTTTACGATAGACCACTCCATGAGGGCCAGTTGAAAACAGTATTGAATCGGGCCAGCTGAGGACCACTTCATTCGAAACAAAACAAAACAACAACAAATCAGAGGAAGGAAAAGAGAAAAGCCACGGAAAAACAAAAACGACAAAATAGGACACAACAAATAGAATGAGATGTTTGTCTTATTTTCTGCCTTTTTTTTCTCAGTGGGTCTGTCTTTCGACTTACTATGATGCATGCGAGGCAATGGAATGCCTGTCGTGATCAGATTTCTGCAGATAGAAATCTCTCTGTCTTAAAAAACAAACACACAAACAAAAAAAACCTCAGTCATAAATACATTCAGTACGAAAAAAATGAAACAGAGAACTTTACAGGTGAAGCAGAGTCAATGTGCGCATGCATGTGCGTTTGTGTCGCACACACGTACATACATGCTAACACAAACATACACACACATATATACTCACAATATCTCATGTCTATTCATTATATTGTTAATATGTACATAAAACGTTCCTATACGGTGTGTAGGATTTTGAAGCCAGATTTTTTTTCCTTTTTTTTTTTTTACTTTCAAGCAAGGATTAACAGAAGGTGCTTCAACAGCATTTTTAAAGCTTCCAGAGAAGAAAGCTGTTTCATAATCTGTAAGAAAGAAGGGAAATTGAGTAAAAGAGCATTTTTGGCCTCAAACAAAAGTCCTCTAGCAAAAGTCTTTTCATTGTATTGTTTGATTGTGTTTCCTTGTGCATGCTTCCCACAGATGTGATTGATACTACAGCTCAAACTGTAGAAAACAAGGCCTACAGAATCAAAGCAAAAAATGCAGCACTTGTAGCATAGACTCATCAAACCTGTATAACTACCTCTTATATTTATCCCATGTAACAACTCTTAAGTCTCCCTTTCTCACAATGTATATTGTTGCTGGGTGTGTGAGAAAGTGTCTACTTGTTCTGTCAGAATAAAATAATCAAAAAGACTAATGTGAAAGAGGGAAAAAGCTTATAAATGTAAGCATAGAGACCAACACAACAATCCACCTAAGCAGGAGTATCTGATTTCCACTGAACGGCTTTCTTAGTTGTCCTCCATTCCTCTTTTAAAGGGGCTTAAAAAAAAAGAGTTGAGCCCTGTCATTGTAAAAGGAGTGAAAATGTCCTAGAAGGATTGCTCTTTCTCTCTTTTACACCTTGTTCATCTCTCTTTCTCTTCTCACATTTCCCCACATAGTCCAGAATCTTCTTTAACCAAGGAGACTCATATACCTCCCAGAGAAGCTTTGGTTCAAAATTTATACCAAGCACTTGATTGGAGTCTTTCTCTCTTTTTTTCTTCGAAAATGTTTCAAATAGCTTTTTTTTTTTTTTTTTTGTAAATAAAAAAAAAAAAAAAAACAGGAATGCACAAAAAAATATCACTTTAGTCAGCCCTAATCCCAAATATGTATGTTTGAGCTCCTCCAACCACACAAACGTACACACACGTACACACGCACACATTCTCACTTTAACATACACATAAAATATCCCAGGAAATGCGCTCAGCACCTCCCATTCAAATAAATACACTCCTGCAGTGACTGACTTGGCAACATGATCATGTCCTGATGAGACCTTTAGTCGTCTGTGTGCGTTTTTGGAGTGGCGTTCGGGTATTAATGTGGGTATTATGATTATTGTGTTTTACCAGGGTCTCAACTCTGTTCTCTTTTCACTGCTTGGTTGCACTGTCCGTCACTGGATTTTCTTAGCCATGGTAATAGCTTCATAATTATATTGTCTCTGTTAATGTGCTCTCTAGTTTTTTGGCAGCTGACCCCAGTCTCTCTGTCTCTCACTCTTTACATCTCTCGCTCGTCGCAGGCTGCTTGCGCTCACGCAGTCTGGTAGAAGTTGTCTGCCTCCAGGTTGTTATGTTTCTGCATGCTGTAATAACCGCTGTAGCGTGAGTCGGGGTCGGCGATGCGCAGCATGCGCTGGGAACTGTCCACCTGCACCTTTGTCCCTTTCTGACAGTCAACGTAGACCAGCTGGTTATTCAGACATGTGGGCTATACCAAGAACACAAACAGACAGAAAAACTGTGAGTTTTTTCACGCCAAGTATGTATATTTTCTACATTGAACAGTGAAATAGTCACAGGAATCGAGCCTATCTAATAGTGAAGAGATATACTGTACAGTATGTTTCAAAGGTGGACAAATCGCTAGACATCTAGAAAAAGAAGATATAGTTTTTCATTCATAGGTGCCCTGCAGACCAGCATGTTCATTAGGGTGTAGGTAAAATAATCAGCAGTGGTATATATTTCACAATTTCAACAACTAGAAAAAAAAAACACAACTACACTCTATTGACTTTTGTAATGAGACATTTAATTATGTATTGATTAAGAGTAACACGCCACAACTCATATCTCAGAAAATAGTGCATAAATCTGACTCCTTCCACCTTCTGCATTACTGTATGGACATGAACAATGGAAGAAGCTCTATGCATATTTATTAGCATGAACAGTTGGCAAGCAATCTTTCATAAACCAGAATTACACTTCGGAATGTGGAATCAGTGAACAAGGTGAGCAAAATACAGATGAAATACTAGATTATAATCCATTGTCTCAATGAACAGAATTAGTGTGTTCATGTCATTGATATAAATTATGTGAGTAACTTTGAGTAGCTTTGATTCAAGTACATTTCTGGAAGGAGATCTCTCTCTCTCTCTCTCTCTCTCTTGCCCAGTGGGATACCTTATAGATTTGTGATTTGTATACCTCATGTCTAACAGTACTATATTCTTGCACTCTTACCTTAGAGGGTGTGTGGTAGCAAGGCACATGCATCCACTGCTTTTTCTGGTTGACTAGCAGCAGTGTGGCGATGGTGAGAACCATCATGAGGATGGGCAATGCTACCCAGGCCCAATGAAGGCTGGCATCCTTACTGGGCAGTGGTGCCTTTCCATCCAGATATGGCATCTGCAGGCTGCCAAAGTCACCTGCTACAAGCACACAGCAATTAACATACTTAAAGCTAGAAATTAATGCACTCATTGTACTAAATGTTTTGTTCAAAATAAATGTACAATTACAGGATGTAACCGAATAAATGGTCAAATTTGGAAACAGAACGTGTTTTACCCCCAAAAGTTTTTTTTTTTTGATAAATATAAATGAATAAATAAAAACAAATATATAAAAATATATATAAAAATATATGTCCTCATTTATTAATAAAAACCATTTACATTTACGGTATTTATCAGACACCTTTTTCCAGAGCGACGTACAAAAGTCCTTTGAGTCTCAATCAATGAATAAATTAACACTGGTTCACTACTGTAGGTTGTAGACGTAGGATACCTCAGTCTAAACTCTGTTTAAAACCGGGTAATTAATGAAGAAAATGCATGGGAATATAATTAAGAATAAAAAAATGTATGCAAGAAAAGGAAGAATGTATCATCATGTCATAATCTGTGAAGCCCAGTAGCTTTTGTAGTGTGTCTATGGGTTATTTATAGCATTACTAGTTGGTTTGAAAGAGGCAGATGTAGAGGACAGGGGGGTATGGAGACGGATGATCCGCTGTGGCAACCCCTAATGGGAGAAGCCGAAAGAAAAAGAAGAAATAGAAGAAGACTAAGAAAAAGCTGTAATATCAGGCAGACAGCAGGGTACACATTAGGAATTTCAGTCAATCTCAAAGGTGTATAGTTGGGTTTAGTTGGGTTGAGGTAAGGGCTCTTTGCAGACCAAAGGTCTTTTCAAGTTCTTGACCACCAACTTGGCACAGCGTGTCTATGAAGCTTGTTTTGTGCATTGAGGCATTGTTATTCTGGAAAAGATTTGGGCTACACACCTTAGCTTCAGTGAAGAGAAGCCTTAATGCTACAACACACCGAGTCTAGACACTCCTGTGCTTTTTAATATGTGGCAATATTTTGGGAAAGCCCATATATGGTTGTGATAATCAGGTGTCCACAAACTTTTGACCAGTATGTGTATGCCAATAAAATTATTAATGTACTTAAAAAGGTCATGTGTATTTTCAAAGGCACTGTTGCTTTCAAACTCCTGATCTGCAAATTAGGATCACCTATAGACAGGATGCCATTAAACCTCCAATCACATAAATTGTGCTACAATATTCTTTCATCTTAAAAAATCGGAACAATTCTGCTTAAGATGCTCCTTCAATTACAAATAACATATAAATACAAATAACATGCATTTTTAATGAATGTTATTTACAATCCACCATCGTTTAAAGGCTCAAACTGCTAACAATGTTATAAAGCATAAAGTACACACAGAACCGGATCTCTTTTATAATGAAGGTAAAATGTGTCTTGAAGTCTGACCTCTGAATTGGGGCATGATGTCGTTCTCACTGTGCGTAGGCCAAGCAGGTCGATGTTTCAGTCTGTCTCCATGCTGGTCTGTCTTCTCGATGGGCACATTGGTTGGGACAGTCTCTGTAACGGAAATGCACACTGTTTTATTCCCAGTTTTAACAATACTATTAAAAGTACAACTAACTAGCTGTTTGAAATAATGAGATACTTCCACATGCATTTCTAAATGCTTAGTACAAGCATCAGTGTGTACTGTGTCATAAAGCGAGAGTGAGAAGTAAGATGTAATGAGTACTTCTCATGATGTGGCTAAAAGTAGATTAAAGCAGAGTTCTAAAACAGGCATTACAGCAAGGTCATGGGTATTAAAAGCTAGTTCAATGATTCGGTCCTGCCATGTTAACTAAAACCTGACACAATTAGAGTAAACACTTCTTTATAAAAATAAGGAGTGACACAACAAGGAAGACTGGGAGTTCAGATTAGGATTTGTCTGAATGACAAATAAAAGATTTGAACTACAGGGCACCAAGTTATCCACGGCTAAGTCTTAGCCTCAGACATGGGCCATTTTTATCAGTCTGAACGTGAGACAAACTTTTCATCATCCTGACAACAACGGCATGAGATATAGTCAGTGGACTGGAAAAAGTTTGTGAGAGTCTCAGAAGCCAGGATGCTCAGTCTCAGATTCTCCGCCTGACTGGCTTTTGAGACTAAGCCTTAGTAAACAATCCTGTTCTCCGATATGTCTTATGATTTTTTTTTTACATTGCCAGTGAAATGTCAATGTTCTGTATGAATAGGCAATGCCTGACCATGTTAAGTGAAAAAAACTACAAGCTAGACGTCTGTCTGTCTTGATTCAGATGTCTGTTTGCATTTTCAGACACCTCAGCTGAACTGAATTTGAAGCTATGTGTTACATTTGGTCTCTTTTACGGTGACAGTACAACAGTACAAAGCAAAATCTACACCTGATAAATATATGGAATGCAATAAGAGTCAAAGTCAAGTATTATTTTATTCAATTTTACTTAATTTTAACCAACAGGGGGCAATGGTGTTTTGCATATATCTTAACATCACATTTCTAGAATAGTTGAGCTATAATCGCTTTTAATTAAAGGCCTAGCAGTAAAGACTTACTAGGAGTGAACACACAACCTTCTCCTGAGTATCAGAGAATGAACTACTGGGCTAACCCTAACCTGAGATAAACATATCTACATATAAAACACATGCAATCAATCAATCATTTAATCAATCAATCAATAATAATTATTTTTCTTCTTTCTTCGGCTGCTCCCATTAGGGGTCGCCACAGCGGATTATCCTTCTCCATACCCCTCTGTCCTCTACATCTGCCTCTGTCAAACCAACTACCTGCATGTCCTCCCTCACAACATCCATAAACCTCCTCCTTGGCCTTCTTTTTCCTTTTTCCTGGTGGCTCCATCCTCAGCATTCTGATGTACCCCATGTCCCTCCTATGCACATGTCCAAACTATCTCAATCAGGCTTATCTCACTTTGTTCCCAAAATCTTCTACATGCGCTGTCCCTCTAATAAACACACTTCTAATCCTGTCCATCCTCGCCACTTCCAACAAAAATCTCAGCATCTTCAGCTCTGCTACCTCCAGCTCCACCTCCTGTCTTTTGTCTCTAAACCATATCACAGGTCTCACCACAGTCCTATAAATGTTCACTCTTGCAGATACCCTTCTATTACAAATCAGTCCTGCTATCACTCTTTTTCACCAACTCCACCCTGCCTGCACTCTTTTCTTTACTTCTATAACACTCTCTCCATTACTTTGCACTGTTGATCCTAGGTACCTGAACTCCTTTACCTTCTCTAAATCCACAAACACACACTGCAACTCCTTCTGACCTTCTCTATACTTCTCCATCAACATTCTCAAAGCAAATAAGGCATCTGTGGTGCTCCTCCTCGGCATGAAACCATACTGTTGCTCACAGATGGTCACCTCTTCTCTCAGCCTGGCTTCCACTACTCTTTCTCATAACTTCATGGTGTGACTGACCAATGTTATTCCCCTGTAGTTACTGTAGGTCTTTACATCTTAAATATACAAACTCCACTCCCATCTCTCCTAAACATCTCCATGCTTCTACTGGTATGTCATCTGGTCCGACCGACTTTCCACTCTTCATCCTCTTAATCGCTGCTCTCACTTCCTCCTTACTAATCCTATCCACTTCCTGAATCATCATCTCCACATCACCCAACCTTCTCTCTCTCTCTCTCTCTCTCTCTCTCTCTCTCTCTCTCTCTCTCTCTCTCTCTCTCTCTCTCTCTCTCTCTCTCTCTCTCTCTCTCTCTCTCTCTCTCTCTCTCTCTCTCTCTCTCTCTCTCTCTCTCTCTCTCAATAAAGCCTAACCTAAAAAATATATGCTTTGAAATAAGATAAAAAAATATCTGAAGTCTTTCTGTGTTTGATATCAGCCAGAAAATGACTAAGCCCTAACTCTAAACTAGACTAATAAGAGACGAGGTTATGTTTTGGCATGTAAAGTGCCAAAAGATCCAAAAAACAAATCTTCTGGAGCCAGTCCTTGCAGAGCTTTATATGTAAGCATGATTTTTTTAAACCACTTCAAAAACCTGACAGGACGTCAAGCCAATTACTATAAAATATGAGAAATATGATACTGTAGATGCTAAAAATTTAACATACTGTAATTTACAATGTGTCTATAAAGAACAAATGCCTGTCAATACTGAACTCTGATTTAATTAAGCTTTCAAAATGAGGAAACTGACCTGGGCACAAGGGGCAGCAGCTGCCCTCTACTATGATTGGCTGGAGGCAGGGAAGGGCAGGGCAACTGACTGTGGAGCAAAGCGTCTGACCCTGCAAGCAGTAGCAATGTGTGCAACTGTCAATGTCCCAGCGCTCCTCATCCACGTACGTTTTCCCGTTGAAGTGGCACACTGCTCTCGGTGTGGCATCTACAAGCAAAAAACAGATGTTAAGAACTCGAATGTACGCTATGATCCATAAAGCCGAGAACAATCAACCTCACAGCTCTATTTGCTCTAGTGTTAATGCTTACAAATAGTCTAAAAAAGACAGACAGAGCATGGAATATCTGATTAAGTACCTAAGCAGTAGGGGCAGCACTGGCCCTTGCGCAGGACAGGTCGGGCACAGCTGACCAGAGGACAAGACTCTGAAAAACAGCTGATGATTCCATCCACACACACACAGCTGGAGCAAACGTTAGGCTTCCAGGACTCGGCTGCCAGAAAGATGTCGCCTTCGTCATTGCGGCAGTAGCTGGGCATGCTATTGTTGCTGGGGGCTGGCAGAGTGAGCGGCTCATCTGGAAAACAACGACATAGACAATGTAGAAAAAATTAATTGTTTATAAAAACACAAATCAGTGACCTTTACTTAAATTATCTGCAGCGTGCAAAGCATAAATCATAACTCAATTTTTTGGTTTAAACAAATGTAAAATAGGGCACAATTATACGCCGTTCAGCCAGTGAACCCACCGAGCCATAGCCAGAAGGAGGCACATATTGAGTGGCCTTCAAAAATGGCTTTAAATGTGCTCATTTAAAGCTCCTGTTTACTGATAAGTATGTTGTATCGGCTTCTGCAGCTCCTTCGCAGATAGAGAGCTTATCACCCAATAAAGCATGCGGTTCCTATCTTATTTTTATATCTTACGTTTATGAAAGAACATTTACTGGATTACAAGGAGCAATTAGGAAAAGCACCAGGACAAGGAAAAGAAAAAAAAACAAAAAACACAGCAGTTCAAGTATGTGATTTATTGCGTCACCCAGTGGAACAAATTTTCAGCACGTAACATTTTTCCTTCCTCTCACTTAAATGTGTTGTGCTAAATTGTTGTTTGATCTACAGGCGTGACAAATGATAACAGCTAAAATGATAATCACGATTGTTTTGCTCAAAAGAGAAGTCATGAATATTTAACATAATCATTCAGCCAATTTCAGAACAAACTATTATTTGCATATTATTAAAAAAAAAAAACCCAGACTTCTCTTTCGCACTCTGCATGATAATTCTATATTCATTTACATTCTTCAACAGAAAAAAACATTCCTCACTTACAATTAATACTTTTAGATCAGTCACAGAAAAAAAAAGTCTGAACCCGTAACACATTACATCAGCTAATTAGTTCCCTTCTGATAAGTAACCCATGATTAACAGTACATCCCTGAAGGCAGCCATGTTGGCATGCTGATGAATGTAAACCTGCCTCTTCCTTTTAACTTGCCTACTAAATGAGTGTAATACCACTAAAGCGGTACATGTAAAGGTTGTTAGCACACGACTAAGTGCGCAAGACCACGACTCTTCATCATTAAGTTCGCTCATGTCGCTCACGATCCGCCTGCCTCCATGTGTCTGATTCCAGCCCATCAATATTCATGCGCCCTCAGCGAGTGCATCGGCCTTTCTGCAGATCTTTATTCTCACGTTTCAGCTGGAGAGCACTGGCTTATCTCAACACAAGGAACGATGTCGAACAGAGTGGCCTGGGTAGGGGAAATTAATCGGTTTGTGCGATTTCCAGCTCCTATCCAGCAAGCTGCAGTATCTGAAAGATCTGTAAGCCTGCCATGTTCCATTTCCTCCATGTAGTATTCATAAGCACTGCTTATGCATTATGCAAACTTATCTTTTTCATAAACTTGTCTTTAGACCATGGATTACAGTGTGACAACACTGCAAGCCTTAAATAATGTGTTGACGTTTGTGACCAATATGATGTCCCTGACCTTGATGTATTGCCTTGGTGCTGTTTGTAGTTGAGGAAGTGGTGGATGATGGTCCTGTACAATGCTATTAGTATTTATTCCTGTCCTTTAGAAAATACAGAACGCTATAAACTGTAATATAATTCTCCTAGCTATAAAATTGGATTAGGACAGGGCAAAAGACTGGTGGAAAATCTTACCTGGGCAGTGTGGGCAGCAGGAATCCTGTGTTCTTATTGGGCTCTGGCAGAGAAGAGGAGGACACACCTCAGTCTCGCACAGCACGCGGCCGATATGGCAGGTGCACTGCGTACATGAGTCAATGTTCCACGTCTCTCCTTCCACAAAGTATTCTCCACCCGGGGCGAGACACACAGACGCCTCGCTCAGCTCTGGCCTATGAGAGCCAGACTCATCTAGACCAGAGACGATAAGTTTTTTTTTTGTACAGAATTTTTTTTCCAGACACCCAGTCACAGACCAAAAATACTCCTTGAAATGGAAAACATCTATAAGCAGGGTGAATTAGTTAGTGAAAAAATAATACAGCATAGCAGAATTACAATATCATTCTCAATATTGTCTTCCGTTGACCCTGATTATGTTGTTATCGAAATATGCTGTCATGCCATTGGAAGAAAATGATAGACCAGTAATATAAATTGAGTAGGGCTTTCATCTGTAACACATCATCAATGACAGAAAAAATCTACAAGTTTGGTGACAAATTAGTGCGTGTGCGTGTTACAGAAAGACATCAGCGCATCCGGTAAAATTATTAGTCTTCGAAAACTTAAAGGGTTGGAGAACTGCATAAAAACTGTATATCATGGTTTTGAGCTTATATCCTTTTAAGCTTCTATGACTGTAGCCTATAAAATAATATAGTTTATTATTAATTTATTTTTTCTTTTTACTATTTAGGTTTATTTTTTTATATATTCGAATCTATTTGAGTATTTCCATTCATTATTTTCTAGGTTTTGTTTGAAAAAGCATCTAATCCCTGAATAAATGACATAATTGTTCACATTCACATTTATTTCAGCTGAATGCAGCTGCCACTTAGTGGGTTGTGGGTCAATTCTTTGGTGTTTTGTTGCCATTTTTCAGGCAATTAGAGCATTTAAAGGTAACCACTACCACAAAAAAGTCAACATCATACAAACCCACTTATGAAACACACTACAGCAGTTAAGTAGAATGTAAATGCCATTATAAAAAATAGTAATAAAAAAAGAGTAAATGCAGGTTTAAACCTGGGCAGGTGGGACAGCACTGGCTGGCACGGATGCTTGGGTTGTCACAGTTAGGCACAGGGCAAGATATCAAGGCGCACATCTCTCGACCATCATGGCAGTAGCACTCCCTGCAGCCATCATGCCAGCTTTGACCATTCTCATGCCTCCGACCATCCATTGAAAGACATGAGCCCAGCTTAACAGAGGGGCCGAGAGAAGAGCTCTGGTCTAAAAGGAGCACATAAAAAAAAAAAAAAGAATCCACCAAAAGTCACTCATTAGTATGATTAAAACATGCAGCTGATTTCTGGAGGGCCCTTGTGCTAACTTTCTTCTAATAAAAGTCTAACTTAGTCATAGAAAATGCAGTCAGTGCACATCTCAATAATTCCTTTACATCCTTCAAAGACACACACAAACACACCCACACACACAAACACATACACACACACATGCACAGGTGTACAAACGCCCCCCCACCTGTCAGCTGTATTTATATTTAAATTCATGCCACTTGACCTAATCAGTCAGGTGCCTTCCGCTTACACCCGGGTTCCCAGTTCCCCTCGCACTCGCTCTAACCTCACAATATCTGCCTTAAGATAAACTTTTTATAAAATCAGTAAAAAATCATTACCAGTGGGAGAACTCGTTTTGATTAAAATCCAGCCGTTGAGATATGAGGCGGAGGTACATTTTGAAATTTTTGAAAGAAAAAGATTTTTTTGCGTTTTTTCCCGTTAATCAGATTGCAGCTTGAGGATTCTCATGAATATTTCATGTGCAGAAACCCATTACAGAAAACAGAGAACAGAGACTGGGAAAAAGAAAGCTCCTTATGAGCAACAGGTGGGTTTGTAAATAAAAAAAAAAAAAAAAGAGTGTGTGTGTGTGTGGTTGTCTATGTGCAATACACAATACGCTCAGCAACAACTCTGACTGCAACTGTCTCTCCAATCAAAAGTGTACAGCAATGACATCAGTTCACAACGATACATAAGGTCACTTTTATTCTCTGGATAATAGGACCCGGACATTACAAGGTTTTTTTCATGGCTGTTTTATTGGATTCTTGTAAGGTTACATAAATCTCTAGGCAACGATTTGGCTACTACTCCAAAGAACCAGGCACTTTTCTTTTTTGTGTTGGGGATTTATGACATGCACGTTACAATGTAACACAAAGAAGTGTCTCAGGTTCATACAGAGCAGTAAACAGAGAACAATTGTGGTCTTTATGAATTTTTCTTATTTTATGGATGTCTTCACTCATTTAGAATTAATTTTACTACACCTTTTCTTTATCTACATTATTCAATATATATTTTGCTACACTGCAATAACGTTTTTTTTTGTCTTTGTGCCCAATTTGAGGGATTCTGGCACACTAAATGGTGGTTTGTAAATTAGGATGTTTAAACTAACCATCAAATTAACTAATATTATAATTAAATAGAACACTTTTCAAATAACACAAGTAAATATAATATTATATAATATAATACTGATCTGATCAGTGGAGAGCCGTCAGGGCCAGCAAGGCCTGTTCTGCTTGCCGAAACTCACTGACTTATGTTTCAATATATTTTTCTCCATTAATATGTTTTCAATTCACCACAATAGTCTATTCTCAATATTTCATAGCGGTTTGTTCGGGTGGACTGCTTTCTGTAGTGTCTGTTTATGTTTGGAATTTCTATCCAATCAAATCACAGCCATTATATTACATGTTTTCAGTGTCAAAGAAACCGCTGATAGATGCTGCTTGAAGCCGTCACTTTAAACAGTCAGATTCGGAGTTGATGACACTGAGGCCATTTAGCAGGCGTGCAATAACGTCGGCATTTTCACGTCCTTTGATTGGATAGTCAGAGGTTGCAAACCACATCTGTAGCAAACTGCACAAGCTCAAATATATACAAATGGATTTAATAGCTAATAGCTAATAACTCCAAACTGGCTAACAGGGGAAAGGAAATTGACACAATTTGCCTTCATTTCAAATCCCCATAAACACATAATCCACTGAAAAAATACTAAAGAAATTTTACGCAAAACCCGGAGTCAGTAAGTTAATATTACCGTTTCTGCTAGAGATGATGTATGAATTGTGTTAATTGGGCTTCTTGCTTTGGTAATGACATTAATTCATGCTGTATGAGATACCTGTTTGTAATGCAATGCCTTGTTATACTGTATTTTTGTATAATATTTATTGTTTCTATAGCCATGGTACCCTAATGAAGCTACAGTATTAAGAGGTGGAATGATTCAGGCAGGACACCAATGTAAGCCTACTGTAGGTGTGAAATACACAGCCCACCATTGTTGCTAATACTGATGCATTAATGCTATGATGCATAAAACACCAGATGCTACAGAATGAAATGTACAATCTCATAATTGCTGCTATATAGTGGTTAAAGGAAAAAGACAAATAAATACTAGGGCTAAAACGATTCCTCAAGTAATTCTAATACAAAAAAGCATTATTTGCCTCGATGCTTCATTTAGTTAATTTAACTACCCACAGAGCACTGTGTTTCCCTACGGACTATTATTACTGACGTACCACCCACAAAAACTCTGGAGCACTTTGGAAAGGTAAACACAGAAGACTCCACAGAATTAAAAATGGAGGAACGGGGAGAAAACAGTGAGGATCGATGAGAAGATTCAGGCCAAAGAAAACAACAGAAAGTTTCTAAAGTTTGGGATCATTTCAAACGAAAACATGAAGAAGACACCGTACAGTGCGGTTACCCGCAGTGAAAATGCATATTTTTCTAAAAAGGAAACAAATTACTTCTCTTAAAGTATTTCTTTTAAAAAAAGAAAAGGTTTTCGGTTAATCAATTAATCGATGCAATAATCGGTAGAATACGCAGTCACTATAATAATCGATAGCTGCAGCCCTAATAAATACAATCATTAACGCATAGTTTTGCTTTTTAGGCAGTAAAAAAACCCTGTTATTTACCTCTACATTGGCAGATCAGGCAACCCTGTTCATCCTGCTGGAAGCCCAATGGACAGGGTTTGTCACATGGTAGTTCAGGGCATTTTTTACAGCGACAGGTATCACAACCATGCTTGTTTTTACTGTTAGAGAAAGAAAGACACAACAGAAATATTGTGATGACAAGTGTGCATTCAAAATTTTCTTCAATACACCTAAATGGCTCAATTTTATTTCTTTTCCAGCACGAAAATACTCATGCCTAAATTGGGATCAATGAAGCTTTGCTTTTCCAAGGTTGGAAACAAACCCTTGAACTGAACATCTTTAATGTGAATTGAAACAGCATTTCCGCAGAAATAAGTGCTCAACCTTTAGCATTTTCTCTTCAAACATCTTTAATGTGAATTGAAACAGCATTTCCGCAGAAATAAGTGCTCAACCTTTAGCATTTTCTCTTTAAATCTCCTGAGCTTTGTGAAAAGCCTTTTCAAAAGAGTGGGAACAAGATAATAGTAATTATCATGATTTTGGAATAGGATGTCCAAAACATCTGTCCACATACTTTTGGGTAGCATAAAATAAGCATATATTATTTGTAGTGTATTTCTCTATGGATTATTGCTCAGAAAAAGGTAAACTCTGACACATTTCAAAACTGTTGGTATGCATTCTGAAGCACTTATTTGTGAGAACCTTTAAAATGTTTTTTTCACTACCTGTTAAAAGCTCCCTCATAAAACCAAATGTAAAAAGCTGATCAAGAATACTGTGCAAATCTTTAAAAATACAGTGGCTTATTGAAATCTTTTTTTCCCCACTAATTTATTCCATATGCATTATTTTAGTGTCAATGAAATTAAAAACTAGCAGAAAATGTTTTTTTTTTTTTTAAATTTTAATAAATAATGAATAAACTTTTAATAAAGTCCTGTTTTTATCCTGTTTTTTGTCTGGTAGAACATATTTACTGTAAAGAGTCGGTAGGCACATGCATCTTTTTTCAACTGTTCTATCACTTATCTGTGTTCAGCTGTAGCTGTATAGCATATATGATTTGCAGTACAGTTACCTACAGTACATATCACATTTTCCCTATATAAACTGAATACATTTTCCCTTGTTTATGTGTTTCTTTCATACCTCCATATGTGGAGAATAACGGGTATATTCGAATTTTAGTACATTAAATATATTGTGCAAATTGTGTTGTAGCTGAAGGTAGCAGAGCTGAACAGGTTTTCGTTGGGAGTGACGAGGATGGACAGATTAGAAATGAGTTCATTAGAGGGACAGCGCATGTAGGACGTTTTGGAGACAAGGTGAGGGAGGCGAGATTGAGACGGTTTGGACATGTGCAGAGGAGGAACATGGGGTATATCAGTAGGAGAATGCTGAGGATGGAGCCACCAGGAAGGAGGAAAAGCGGAAGACCAAGGAGGAGGTTTATGAATGTGGTGAGGGAAGACATGCAGGTAGTTGGGTTGAAAAAAAGCCGATGTAGAGGACAGGGGGGTATGGATACGGATGAAGAAGAAGAAGAAGAAGACAGTATAATATACTGTATGCTATATAATGTATATGATATACACAATGTATTTTCAATTTGATTTTCTGCTTTTTTGTTTACAATATACACAAAGTGTTGAAAGCAAAATAATTGCTAAAAAAATAACTGCACTATTGAAAAGTAAAACAATATATTATACATGATTTTTTTTAAAGGAATAAAAGTAGTTATAGCTTGTAACAAGAGTCTATGTGTCATGTGTTCTATACTGATGAATGTTCACAAAGTGCCAGGAAAAGAACAAATTATGTTTATATATGTGATTTTTGAAAATGATTTAACAAAGAGGGAAAGCATTCTGGTGAGTAATACGAGTCTGACAGTGTTTTTAAATCCGGAAGAGAGCAGCAATATTTCAGAAAGTGTATTGTAATTTATCATGGCACCGATAACACATCATCGCAATGTCCAGGGCCTATACAAAACTAGGAATGCATTATACACATTGATGGATATTATGGTCGTAGAGAGAGAGCGAGAGAGAGGAAAAGAAAGCAGGGTTGTGGTTTCTGAGATCAGTGAGGAGATCAAGTTATGAATTATAATAAGCTTGCATAACCTTTAAGTTAGAATTTGTCATTGCTTATGTATATACTGATGCATTCATATTGTGCATGTGTAACACACCAGGTGCTGCAGACGGAGCCCAATGTCATCAGTTAACACAGGACAGAAAGGGAATGAGTGAAAGAAAAGGAGAAGGGTTGGACCTTTTAGGAAGGCATGTCAGCAGATGGCGCATTAAAATTGACTAACCAAAGAGACATGCCGCACATTCACTTCACCCGAGCGTCTTTTTTTCAGCACATACTTTCAGCTGTCAGTCTACTGGCTAAAAGCACCATGGCCCAGCACATCCACACTCTTCACTGGTCCATCCTTTCTCTTATCTCACACATAAAACCATGAAGTGCAACCATATGCGATGCGCATTTGGTCTGGTGATAAGGAGCTATCATGTGTGATTTCCCTGCTGCGGAATAGCAATAGATTTTGAGAGAATAGGTAGATTGCACGTCTCTTCATGCATTATTCACACCTGGTGCTGTGCAGGCCCGAACAACTGCCATCACTTTAAAGGAGCATAAATAGATATCTAAAATTAGAATCTTCAACGTGAGCATGTCACCTAACGGGATCCTATACAGAGACAGAACTGACTGTGCTATGTCGACGTAGCACATGACGACACTTGGACGAACAGACGAAGCAGTTTTACACAACGACACGGAGGGGAAACTCATTCTGCGAGAACTTATTGAGACGCTCGGCATCCTTTGTGGTTCTGGCTTTGAGTGGTTGTTTATCTATCATCCCAAGTAGTGACATGAATCAATAAAACAGCTGATCTTTTGTCAGGAATCTTTCTTTTTTTTTTTTACTTTCTTAAG
>NC_139579.1:17873873-18068873 GCF_946808225.1 Silurus aristotelis
GAACAAATCAGGGCTTAAAACGCCGGTGAAATATTTTCCCGCTGATCACCTTATATTAGATGTAGATGTTGATCCGGTGTATATTCGTCCAGTTTACACAAAAAAATTAATTACTCTCTTTTTGGAGGGTTTTTTGTTTAGCAATCCAACCAAACAATTAATCGTAAATGAAAGTGAATTTATTGAAATCATTACAGCAAATAGTGAGTTAACTGTGAAAAGACAAAATTTCAAGCTGTGTATATTGTAGTTATTTATACTCAAGTCGAAAGGAAACTTGAGGAAAAAAAGCAGACCAAACACACCTTTACAGAGATTTTTAAGTGCCTTTGTGGATGTAATTTTGACCAGCCTATCATTTCCCTTCTTGTCCTCTCTCACCATCTAATAGACAGAGTTGCTAAAAGCCTGTGGCGGTCTCACCACCTCCTCCCATGGCGTAGTCTCACACACATACCTTATGGAAATGAGTAAACGGAATGGACAAAGAGTTCTCTAGTCCTTGCCAACAGGTACGGCTATTTTTAAAAGACATCTGTCTGGGTGGAAGAGGGGGATATCGCTTCACCATGGCTTTATTCCTCACTTGTCTCATGCTATAATGGGCTCAGGAATGGTAGGCCTACATGCACAGGGGGCTTAGAGCAAAACACAGCCTGCTTCCGACCTCCTCTTCTCTGGGATTAAACGATAAATGGCTCTCCCTCTGTCTGTGTAACTATGTACAAAATAATTGTAGCAAAAGGTCAAAAGGCCACAGAAAAGCATTGCTCATTCGGTGCATAGGTAACATTCATGTACGCCCTGCAAAATCAACAGAACCTACCTTATATAAGATAGACTTACTGTATGTGAGTGCACGGATCTGTGCCTGCAGAGGGGAATATGGTCTTTAAATATGGGGAGGGTTATCATTATTTAAAGAGCTGTCTTTAGCGCCGAGCCCTACCCAAATACACGATGCGTTAAGGCAAAACATCAAATTACTGAGCAGCACAGAAACGGCTGGAGTCGGACGAGCGGTGTTACGGGGCGCAAAGCATGATGGGTCTAACTTTCCACTGAGCATAGTGATATTCTTTGATCTGAGCCAGGCGGTAGTTCGGAATTGGGGAGAGGGAGATATAGAAAGGTGCCTAGATTACTATGCAATTCTACTACTGTATGTATGAAGTGTTCTGCGGTCTGCCTGTCAATCTGTGTGTTTGTGTGTGTGTATTGTGTGTGCGTGTGTGTGTGTATATGTGTGTGTGTGTGTGTATATGTGTGTGTGTGTGTGTGTGTGTGTATGTGTGTGTGCGTTTGTGCATGTGCTCATATCGTATATGTGAAGGTGCATTACACAGTCAGTAAGTCCCACATTTCTAATTGCTTCATGGATGGACAGCTGCATAAAAGATTAATTGAAAAGGGGTTTAGAAGAGAGAAAGAGAGAGAGAGAGAGAGAGAGAGAGAGAGAGAGAGAGAGAGAGAGAGAGAGAGAGAGAGAGAGAGAGAGCAAGAAAAGGAAAGAGAGAGGAAAGGAGACAGTCAGAGAAAGAGAGCGAGGGAAGGAAAGAGGAAAGATAAAGAGAGAGAGAGAGAGAGAGAGAGAGAGAGAGAGAGAGAATCGATGCTGCCCACGCACATAAAAGAGGACGCCTGCGGCCATGCTGCTGCCTCCTTTCATTCATCCCTCTCTTCTTCCCTCCATCCTTTCTGCCAACCAGAGTAGACCTCAGTGAAGCAGTGCATTTCTAATTGGACCCTTTGCATCCTGATTATAGCGGGAGGTTATGAACAAGTGTAAAATGTTGCTGACGTGTGCCGCAAGTGTAATATTAATTTCCAGGGTTTCTTCATAATGTATTGATCTGCACAGTAGTCTACTGCACATTGGTGGGGATCTTTAATTGGTAGAAGCAGACAAAAGAAGAGACAGACAAGAAGCCTATTACATACACCTGCCCATAGACATTTAGGCAGGAGCAGGGCTTATAATGAGACAGATCCCAGCAGCTGTTGGCGGACGTTTTAAATACACCACCAGGTCCCTCCAGACACAAAGCATTATAGTCTTTATTCTTGCTTATGCGCTCAGCTGAAATGTCTTATTTTTTAAAACAATATTAGGCCTAATTCTCGCTTCTTCAGAATCAATATGAGAAACCCCAGGCACTGCACAAGTGCATTTCTTTTGCAAAATTGCATTGCTTGTATTGTTTGTGTGTTTCCCCTGTAAAAAAGACTAAGGCCAGAAAAGCACAGGAAAACTGCAATGTCCGCATGATCCGAACCGAGGACGGTTTTATTAAGTAAGAGCTGATTAGAGTTTAGTCTCACTCCTAAATCACAGCGAGGAACTCTGTCTGTGACCGTGCCGAGAATACAGCGCAGAGAAGCCAGTGAACCTCCAAGCAGCGCATCTCGCTTATATCAGCTCTAGATTCTCCAGCTTGACCTGAGAGAAAATGTTTCTGTGACTGTGGCTCGAGCCAATCCCAAAAGAGATCCATCATCTGACAGAGCTGTCAGTCATCAGTCACCTGTCTCTCTGTTATTTGTGTGTGGGTGTCTGTGGTGCTGTATCGCCAGCAAATATAGCCTGTCTGAAGCCTTCCCTTCAGCACAAGCCAAAACAAAACCCTGGATTCAAACAGCAATCCCAAACGTCTGGGTGGAAATCTATACACGAATCTGCTTGATCAAAGCTCACAATTTGCTGCAAAACAATGCAGAGCTCGCAGTTGTAGCCTTCTCTTAGCAGGCAGACAAGATCAGTGTGGCGTGTGCACGTGTACCGCTTTAGGCCTGCGGTGCTGTAGCTGATACAGATCAGTGGCAATAATCACATGCGGTGTAAGCGCTGAATCTTGTTGCGTCGTTACAGAGATAAAATGGATAATTTTGGATTAGATTTGGGCAGGTTTTTAATAACAACAATAGCTTTTTTCTTTATCTAAGTCTTTACACGGAGAGTTTAAAAAACTCTATTTTGACAGAGCTATTTGAAATTCTCCAGGAACAGACACTGTGACCTACAAACAAGTATATTAGGAACAATGAACAAAAGAGAAAAAGGAGGGAGGGCTGAAAAGACACATCTCACACACACACACACACACACACACACACACACACACACACACACACACGTGCACGCACGCCTTGTCCTTACCCTCGCACACAGGACAGCATTCTCCAGGCACTGTGACCGGGTGGAGGCAGTTATGGCCGCAGGCAGCAGCTACACAACGGGCCTCACCGCTCACACACTGACAGAATGTGCAGTCGTCTTCTCGCCAGTGATCCCCATGAGCCAAGATCTGGCCATTCACATAGCAGCCGGCAAAATTCAGCGCAGGAAAGATAGGATCTGTCGAGAAACAGATTGGGAAAAAAAATACGCATGAAGAGAAAGAAAGGATTTAATCCCTGATGTTGCCCCTTGCTCTTTGTATGAGTCAGCCTTGTTTCTCAACCTCACACTGCATCTCAACTTTCTGACAAATTATTACATTGAGGCACAGATTTACTAAAGATTGAAGAAAAAGCCCAAATACAATTACCTAAGCTTGAAAGCCACTGTAAAAAAAAGTGCTTGTGTGAACATATCAGTGTGACCAAAGAGAAGGTATTATTTTTGTTTCCACTAGCAGGTTAGTAACGTAGCAATATTGTCTCAGGATCTCAAGATTATCAAAAAGTTTCTTAAATTATATTATAAATCCCAGACCATCATGGAGAAACCGGTGTCTGTGATTTACACACCTCCAGTGCTAACGTTGTTTCACAACTAACTTAGGAACCAAACATAAACTCTTTTTTTTTGTGTATTTTTACTTACAAGACAAATTCTTGTATTCTTACTTTTGTATTTTGTAATCAGTATTCTATCAGACATGTAATTTTGTTTGTGTGTATGTGTGTGTGTGGCAATAATATGTCATGGCTATCAAGAACAAAGTCATGCTCTTCTCTGACAGATACTACTCTGCATTTGATATCATTTGTGCACTTATTCTCTGTAAATCACCTACAATCACTTTATTCCATTGCATTCATTAATTAGCATGTATTGCTCAAGATCACAGTGGGAAAATCATAGTTAGATTTAAAGAGTAATATATTATATATTATAATTAATGTAAAGCGATAGCAACTAAGTGTTGGCAAAGAGCACCCCACCAACAGCTTTGCAGGGAAAAAAACTGCTCGGAACAGGTTCAGAAATCCAACTTTCCATATGCTTCAACATGTTGCCTGATATACATAGAAATGAAATCACCCAGACTAATATTGTGGTATGTAACGGGGGCTTAATCTTAATTACGCACAAAGCGGATAAAAAAAAAAAAACATTACAAAACTAATCTGCACATAAAAATAATCTGATGATTCTAACAGTAGCAGCCAAAAGGTAGGGAGCTAATACAAGGCAGCAATATAGTGCGATGAACGTCTACCCAAGAGACATCCGAAATTACACGCTCCCAGGCACACTTTGTTGGGTTGGTCTATAAAGTAAAAACAACAAGCAGTTCCCTGAGCTAATTAACCCTGGATGCTTGTTTAATTGGGAGAATAAAAATTATGCAACGATTTCATCAGGTCCCTGTGCCAAGATCAAATGATAGGGTCTTCCCCTCATAATCCATTTTTAATGTATTTTGTCTTTTTTTTTTATTATTATTATTATTCCTGCCATTTAATTGCTCTACCAGCTTGTTCCAGGGGTTCAGGTGTTTATTATCATTATTCTTGCTTGAATAATCATCATTTGAATCAATTTCAAACAGACGTTAAATACAAGATGCAAAAAAAAAAAAAAAAAAAAAAAAAAAAAAAAAAAAAAAGCCCTAGGGCTAAGCTGTTCATTTCAATTCTACGATTGAAGATTGATTAATAAATCAGAATAATGATAATTTATTTTCACAAAAGCATCAGAATTAGTTTACACTTCTTTGCTTCAGAGTAAGGAAGTGGCCATTTAGCCTAAAATTGCATGTGGATCCATTGAAAACTCTACACAGACATAACCCGTTATTTGTGGAGTTACTGGTTCAAGAGCCCGTTAAATGGCTGTTGTGTTGCTGCTAATAACATGTAGTTACAGGCAGGGTTGGGTCACTTTGATCACAACGTACACCTAATGGCTGTGTAGACTTGGGACTGCGCTGTGTGGAGAATCAGTCCAGTGGTCTTATTGCTTTAGCTTAAAATATGCACGATATCACCAAGCTGACAATATGAGTATCTGAGTCATATTTACCAATTCGTTGGTTCATTACCTCCTAATTACAACAGTCCCAATGTGACATGATCGCATCATTAGATTCATTCGTAGTTGCGTAAGCAATTTTTGAAGCGCTGTAATCGTCGTGTGATTGTTGTCACCTTCACAGACGGGACAGCACTCTCCCTCCGGTACGTAGTAACGTTCGCAGTGGAGGGCGCCGCACTGTGCTGTGAAACACACTGATACACCGCCCTGGCAGCGGCAAAAATGGCAGGCATCCATCCTGAACATGTCGCCATCACGATACTCCACACCACTGAGGACACAGGCCGGCTTAGTCTCTGTAAAACATGTGTAAAACACACTTCTTAACGTGGCACATGCGTATCAACTCCAAAACAGATTAAAAACAAAGGGAACACTGCCTATATTTAAAAAATAAATGCTACTATAAAAAATACACTTCCGGGGCATCAGGGATTACATGTTTTACAATATAATTAGTAATTCAAATACCAAAAAATTCTAAACAATAAGTAACATGTTGTATATGTAAGGGATAACCCACAACGAGATATGCATTACACTAATGCATGATGAGGAGGCAAAGATCCACCCGATGAATGCAATAAAACTGTTAAACACACACCTACAGTACCTATGGATTATCCCACTAATACCATGATGATTTGACAGCACTAAAATAATTTAAGATAGCATGGATATTTACAAATCCAAAATTTAACTCAAAAGGATAAAGAAAATGTTTTGTTAAAGATTTTATATACAGGTCTTTAGATCTAGAATTCTGTCAATGCTAAATCATACACAGATAATGTACTGTGATAAGATTACATTTATTTGGATGAATAATAACAAAATATTATATTATAGCAAATATTAGAGAAAGAAAGATTGAGAGAGAGAGAGAGAGAGAGAGAGAGAGAGAGAGAGAGAGAGAGAGAAATATTTCTGTGTATATTGCACGCATCTGGGCCGCGTCTCTCTACTAATAATTAAGCCATTGATGTTAATTCTTTGTGCCTTTTTTTTTTTTTTTTTTTTTTACACGTTATCTTCTCCAGTTCGTCAAATTTATCCTGTGCCTCGGCCCATTTATGAAAATTGCTTTTTTATTTTAACCATGCAAGTTAAATGACATAAGAATAATGCATTTAGCCAAGTAAAATCATTGGGAAATTTTAAGAATAGCAGTCTCTGTTTCACCGTATGTTACTATGGTTACAGTTATTATAAGGCAGTGCATTAATTCAAATAAGTAATTAAACTGACCAGAAAATTTTTATAATATAAATATAATATAAAATATGATTATAAACTGATAGGCAGACGTGATCTATGAATAAAAATTTAACAATGGAAGCATTTATTTTTTACAACTGCATTAAATTGTTGTTTATACAGCAAAAGAGCCAGTTGCGTCTTCAAAAATGATGCCTATAATGATATCCTACTACATTCTGCTGTAACACAGTGATGCACCGCCCACTGTCTCTGCCACCTTCAGGGGCCCTTTTAACAGGGACTGTGTATAGAAATTGCAGACAGAATTTTTTTTTGGCACAGAATTAGTAAATCGATTCCTTTCATCTATTTCGGCTGCGTGGTTTATGTCCCCGCGTGGCTGCGTGCCTCCTGTTCAGAGAGAGAAGGGCTAAGTGGAGAACCTCTCTATCATACGTATGTCTCCGACGGCTTTTCAACACGATCGGTGTGCTGGTCACCATGGCGACACTAGGTGCAAAACTCACCTCTCAGCCGACGTGCTACGATGTCTGCCGTTTGTACTATATTCGAGAGGTGCACAAACATGCTTCGGAAATTAAGCCATTACTTTCTCCAGCATGTGCCTCCAAAGTAAATCTGTGTCATTATGTAGTACCAGCAGCATCTGGTTTAGATTAAATACCACTGGTGGAACTGAAATAATGTGAGTAAACAAAATGCTTTAAAATAATGTTTGTCAGCTCGTTTCCCTCGCCTCCCCTGGCTGACGATGAGTGATGCTAAAGCTGTACTTGAAAAAAGAAATGGAAAAAAAAAAAAAGAACATCCTGCACATCAGGGATCCTAAAATTCAGTTCAAATCTGGGGCTCTGTGCATTCAGCACATTTCACACTTCAAACAAGTTCAGTGTGAGTAGTATTATTAGAAACCTACAAATGACAAGAAAACTTTTCTCAATTCAACATGAGTATAAGCGTTGAAATGGTTTCAACCTAAATGTTGTCTATCTTAGAATCCAAAAAGTTGTTTGCCAATTAGAAAGAGTTTAATGAATTACACAACGAACCTGTGAGACTGCACTGTTTTCACACCAGCCAGGCACCAAACATTAAGGTAGAGCCTGCTACAATTACAATACAATCTGCTACAATTAATGATCAAGGCTTTGTCTCTTTCACTGCATTGCTCTTGTCTTTCTCTCTCAGCCTTTTTTTTTTTTGTCAAAATGACAACTGGGCATAAATTAGGCAAAAAAAAGTGCTAACAGTGCTATTATTAGCCAAACAGCTCTTATGTAACAGGCAGACTGTGACTGCCATGTGTTAAAATCTGTCATGTACTTCACTCCAGAGGTTTGTCACACCAACAGATCTATTCATGATGAATTAATATGTATAGAGAAGCAGCAGATCAGTCAGGGATATAATACTGATGCACAATACCAACATCTGGAATACTTTATACCTGTGATTTTTTTTGTAAAACAAACAATAGTTCTCAGCACGTCATTTAATGATCGATAAGGTGGAGAGCTTCTAATGGGTTTTACTGCTGCATGGCTAGTTTGTAATAAAAGTTCAGGTCAGGTAGGAAGAGCCTGTGCAGTGCAAGTGCAGCTATCCCAAAGCATCCAGATGTTCACCATGTGACTTCTAAGCTCACTTGTGCAGATATTCATAAACGAGACTCTACCATGCAGCACAAAGACTTCTATCAGGCATTAAAAGTAACCAAGAAGACGTCATTGAAAACGCACATTTGTAACACAACTCAGAGGTTCCATGTTTAGCGAGCAGAGGTTTCTTAGAGAACAAATAGTATCTCCCATCTGCTTTATCACTTGATGTGACCTATCCATTAGACATGGGGAAGCTCAGGCCTCAGCATTTCTCAAGCTGCATTCCTGTTTCTTAAAGACGTAACATTAACAGTTGCTCATAAAAAAAATAAATAAAAAGCTCAGAGCTGTGCCTGGTTTCTGCCTTTTTTTTCCACCACATAGATGACCATCTTGGTAAACAATTATGCTACATGTGTTCAAATTGCAGACTGCTTTTTTTTTATCTATTCTTTATACAAAGCAGCTATGTGAACATGAAAAAATATTACAGAACAAACTGCGTTATACTTTTCAGTCTCTGCCTTAAACATAAATTATCTTACAGTATAGGTGGTGCTTTGTTTCAAGAAAACAAATATTAATACACTCTACTAAAGTTTTTAGTTATTAAAAAAAAAAAAGATATATATTCGCAGAGAGTCAAGACCACTTGACCACTTCACCACCTTTACAACCCAGGGAATGTATTTAAGTGGTATTTTCACATGCTGTGTGAAATTGTTTTTTAGCAGTTTTATATCTAAATAAACATTAAGCCCTGAGCTGAAATGCATCTCCGAATAAATTCCTAATTATTTAAAGAGAAATTCTGTCATTTGTAGAAAAAACATAGACACTTTATTAGGAACACTATACTAATATTGAGTGAGGCTTCAATTTCCTCTCAAAATACCCCTTAATTCTTCATAGCATGGATTCCAACTTTTAATTTTTTTTGAAAATCCCTTTCAAATTTTGGTCCATGTTGAAATAATTGCAGAACACTCCTGTAGATTATTTAAGATGCACTTTTATTTCTTTTTGCACCACATACCAAAGGGGTTCTATTGGATTCAGATCCTGTGACTGGAGGGACACCGAAGAACTTTAAACTGATTGTTCATTAAACTAATTTGAGAAAACAAAAGTTGTTTTGTGGCATGGTGAAATTATCATGCTGGATGTAGCCGTTAAAATGGATAAATTGTGACAATCAAGAGATGCATATGGTCTGCAAACAATACGAAAATAGGCTGGGCCTCAAAGTGTGCTAGGAAAAAATTGCCCACACCATTACACCACCTCCTCCAGCCTAGACTGTTGACACAAGGCAGGTTGGGTCTATGGATTCATGCTGTTGGTGCCAAATTCTGACCCTACAATCTGTGTGGCTCCAACAGAAATGGAGATTCTTTAGCTCAGGCTACATTTGTTTCAGTCACAAACTGAGAAACTGTTCAGGTTTGATAAACCTGTAGAGCAACCTAAAGCTTTCTGTTCTTCGCTGACAGAAGTGGAACTTGTTGCTTTTGTAGCCCATTGTCTCAAAGTTTGATGTGTTGTGCAGAGTGGTTACTGGTTACTAAAGCGTTTCTGTCAGCTTGAACCAACCAGGCGATTCTGCTCAGATCTTTCTTCAACCAGGCATTTCCAGCCACAAATGGTATGTTTTAATTTTTACACAATTTTGACTCTCTAAAAACTGTTGTGTGTGAAAATCCTAGGAGATCAGCAGTTTTATAAATATTCAAACCAGTCTATCTGGCACCAACAATCCAAACAAATGCATTCACATTTTTGCCATATTCTGATGAAGTAAACATTACATGTGGTGGATTGCATCTGCATCTGCAACGCACAGCCACTGTATTGTATGAGTAGATAATTGCATGAAAGAATAGGTGTAAAGGTGGTCCTAATTATCTGAGTGTGAATTGGTGCAAACAAAATGATACAGTTAGTGCAGGAATTTTGATAATAATTTTTCTAATGTTACAGTAAATCTGTCAAAAAGTTTTGGGTTTTTTTTGGCTGGTTTGCATTGCTTCAAACCACACACACACACACACACACACACACACACACACAACATGTTTCTGTCACTAAGGAGTTGAAAATAATCTGTCATCCAAATAAAATCTAGTGAGTGAGGGTCCTGCAGTGGTCCATTTCCACCAAGAGACCAAAGCAGGTTTTTAAATTAACTTATGGTTTATAGTCAATAATTATACAACTACAAAGAGACTTTAGAAAAGGGCCAAAGGATAAAGCATTTTCAAAAAAACATACAATTCGGGCTTTATTAGAAAAATAAATTGTTTATATAAGAAATAATGCGTGTGCTTTAAATTATATTTTTTACATATAGACTATTTACAATATTTTATATATAAGCAATGATAGCTGAAAACACGGGATAAGAACATGTAATCAAAGTATTTATGCTTTTTACAATCATACCCATGAACAATCTTTAGTTAACACAGGGAAAGAACTGTCAGATTTATTTTTTTGTCAAGGACATCACAAACAGGCTTGCTAACATGGTTGGTGCTTTTCAAAATAAACTGACCCTAACATTCCAGAGATATGATGGCATATCACGAATTATGCAAAGTCTGCTGTAATGACGAGACAGCTTCGAGCAGATAGAGCAGGTTTGTGAAAACTGAACAACTTGTGTATTAGCAGAAGCCCAGTCCATGTCCAATCAACACCTGCAAAAGGCCAACCCAGTGTTGTTGTGATGGATGCTGTGCAGTGCGACGTCTCCAAGGGGCTCAATTATAATCACATAACTGGTGGACTACAGTTGCCAAGGGCAGGTGTCCAAACTAAAACACAGTTTTGTCTATAAAGTGGGTCTGGCATTATTAAATTCAACTCAAATTCACCTTTTATAAGCACTATAGTAATTAATTTTGCACCAATTTTGCAGGTGCAGCATCTGGCGACTGTTGATCAACTAATGAATGCCAAGGCAAGAGATCTGAAAATGTGGTCTCCTTCAGCAATGTGACTTTAGTTCAGTGTAGAGAAACCATTATAGTAGTGTAATGGTGAGGGGGTTCTAGTTGAAATACACCTTGCTTTGTAGTCTGACTATCATTTAATAGCTGATGCGCATCTTTACTGATTATACAGGTGCTCTAGAAGCCTTATCTGCTGCTGCAGCATGTTAAAGTAATCTTATAGTACAAAGCTTGTGTTTAAACATTCTTTAAATTCTTCTAAAGAAAAATCTGCTTCACTGTCAATTAAAAGGTTGTCTATAGTTTGAGTGCCACAAACCTTTTTCTTTAGCTATATGATCAGCAGTTCTTCATAATTTACAAATGAGGTTTTTATGTAAGGTGAGGCAATTCAATTATGTTACTGGTTAATCGTGTACTTTTGCAAAGTCACTCATATGGTGAAACAGACATAGCCACCCACACACAGACAGAGCTTATCTACAGACAGAAAGTATCTGAGGCAAAAGGAAGCCTGTCTCATTGTTGTTGGTTCACAGGGCTATGTGAGGAAGCAGCCTGTGAAATTCTCTAGCCGGAGATTAGAAGCACCTTAAAACCTTAGCCACCCAGCCACAAAGCACACGTTCAAAAATAACACTGCTTGTGACCCAGAAGCCACTGACCTATACGAGGGAGCAGATTTACATAACATTACCCATAATGTACTCAGAAATGTTGCTTAAGTTCATGTAAACACACCATGTAGAGTGAATTCAACATAACTAAATTGGAGTTAAGGGTCATGACTTGAAATTGGATTTAAACAATGAACATGTAATGCAAGCCTTTTTAAGGTGCAAGTTTACTTCCTTACACATGTCAGAGTGTCCTCATATCATTTTTTAACACTAGGTCAAAATTTTGCTGTAGATGTATGATGACTGAACAAAGCTTAAAGTGACTGGTATTTTGGGCTCTAATAGCCAGCGATTTTTGCAGAAGCCCTGTGTTTTTCTATCCTCCTCTGTGTTTTGGGCAGCAAACAGCCATCAGACACTGCCTCCCAACCGCCTGCTTCCCTCCCCTATGCTGGAGCCTCTCTTGTTTTGGCTGCAGCTGCTGCGAGACAGACTAAATAATGTGATAAGACACACAGAACTGCAGGTGTGCTTCGCCTTGGCAGGCCCAGGACAACTATGACCATGTAAATCATGTACCTCCTGCAAATCAGACAGATTTTACGAAAATGCCTTGTGTAAATGTTTTAGGTCTTATTTTGGCCTTATTATCAGATACTAATCAGGGTTAGCTTTGTTGAAGTAAAGAAAAAAGGTGATTTTGCAACCGGGGAGATTTGAAAGAGTGGAGAATCACTTTATGTAGCTGTCAATCTCGGTAGGATTTATACAATAGCTGTAATGTTAGCCCCCTGTGTGACTTGTAAGCTAGAAGGACCTTAATATTGCTCTTCACCTCCATTTGATGTGCACTTGCTTTGACATTCTCTAAAAAACTAAATAAAACAAAAAAGAGTAGGCGGATAGGTGAAGATACACAACTAACTATAACACTACAAACTAAACACAACACGATCTGTTTACAGTGCTAATAAAACATGCCATGCACACAATCCAAGAGCAGTCCATTCGGTTTAAGGCTGATAATCTCTTTAACGCCTGGACGGTTGCTTAAACCCAGCACTTCACAGCATTGTGTGGAACTTAATCTGTGTCCATCCTCTGAAAGAGGTTTCCTTGTTCTTGAATTTCCACACGTCACTTGAATGTGACAGAACAACAGGCATTCAAAGGGCTAATCTCAGCACTTACTGCTTAAAAGCCAGCAAGTCAGGGGGTCCTTTAAGCCTATGAGAACACTCTCCCCTCAAAAGGAAAGGAAAATTCTGTGTTATGGATGCGGAATAAAATATGAACTTTTGAGGTCTCTATAGTGTATCTTTTGCCCATAGTGTTTCAAGTGGCTTACATAAACCGCCAATCATCCTCTTGACAATGACACCTTTTCTCTGAGCGAAAACTAGTGTAATGACTGTGTTTGGTTGTGCTGGTGCAGGGGGGTGGGGGTGTGTATGTATCAGCACAGAAAGGTAATTAGAGTCCTAAATATCATTAATGACGCATCGAAATCAAAGTGGAACAGAGAGAGATTCCAATTCAGCAGTACAGATGGACCTATGTTTGTGTATTCACCTGTAAATTACATTATCTCCCTTTCTCTAAAATGGAGTGATTCAAAGATAAGTGGATGAAAAGGGTGAAAAATTACAACAGTGGAACATGGTGATTTCGATGAGCAAACAAACGGAAAGCAAAAAACTCTAATATTAAACAAAAATGATGTGAGATCAGAGTAGAGATAGCAATCAGTCCTGGTGTAGACCTGTGCACCACTTATTTACATCAGGTAGAGGCTTGTATAAAAGGCATAATTACGAGGCAGCAGAAACACATAACGAAAAAAAACGGCTTGGCATTTGAGTGTTCATGTGGGTGTTCAGGGCACACACATACGCACCAGTTTGTCTTTGTCACAAAGGATTATACGTGTGGTTTGTAATGTTCTGTTTATATGTAACTGATATATGTAGAATTTACTATACCTAATCCTAAATCAGAAAAGGTATGCCATTACAGTAAAAAAAAAAAAAGAGCACAGCTTTTATTAAAACCTATTTAATGCTGTCAAAATGTTAAATAAAAAGTCTTAAAAAAAAAAACCTTTCCTAGTGGGGACAACACTGATTCCTATTCGTGTGGATACAACACACACACACACACACACACACACACACACACACACACACACACACACACAAGCTAATCAGCTCCTTATCTATCTCCAGCTAGGTGACATCATTGTCTGCATAAAAATTGTCTGAGAATGTTTTCTCTCTCACTGCCCCAAACACACATCCTCTTGTACCAGAACGCACAAAACTGCACTCCGTCTATAGCAAACATCTGCAGTCGACAGAGTAATCTAGCCGCCGGTTTGTTTGCAGATGGCACAGCTGATCCAGACACCAGGTGGAGCGCTCGGGGCCTGCACGTCCTTCCTGACGACGGAAGGTAAAAACAAGGGTTCATTTTAAACCTCATCACCCCATCACAACACAGAGATACACAGTTTATTAACCCTTGTGCTTCTTTTTATAATTAGGAATGGACATTCAAATGAAAGATCTTTTTTGGTTTTACAGCAGTATTCTCTCATAGAGCACTTTAAGCACTTTTTTCGAACACCTGTACACCTCCTCGTTCATGCAGTTATCTAATCAGCCAATTGTGTTGCAGTAGTGCGGTGCATGAAATGATGTAGATACGGGCCAGAAGCTTCAGGAAATGCTCACATCGACCATCAGAATGGGGGAGAATTTTATCGCAGTGATTTTCACCGTGACATGATTGTAGACTCACAAAAGGGACATGATTGTTGACACACAAATGTCCAACAGGGATAATAGTCAGATTTTGTTTTTGCTCCCAAAAACAAAAGAACAAATGGCTTCTTCTCTCACACACCATTTTCTAGTGATGTTCAGTCATGTCACTTTAATGAGAGCTCCAGCATACAAGTAGGGAAGACAGAAAATACTGAAATTTCGAGTCACACATTTGAATGCACTTATACAATCTATTTGTAATGAAATATGGCAAAAAAGTACGGCTGGTTAGGGATCTTTGAGATAACAAGTATGATGTTAAAGGCAGAGTAAGCATAAACAATAAAGCTTAAGAACCAGATCTGTTGGAGCATAATATACAGAGGAGGATCTAAAGATATTCTGCTTTGGTCACTTTCATGGAATGAAATGAAGCACCACAATCAATAGGTAGTGCAACGGCATTGTAGGAAACCAACCTACATGACCAAAATGAAAATGAAAGACCCTTGAAAATAACCTTAAAATTGTACTCAGAAGAAATCCTAGCTGCAATGGTTGATCATATATTCTTTATAAAGTAATAAAAAGTAATATTCAAGTCAATCATGGTGGATTGGTGGCTTTCCTTAAAATTCTTGGCCATACTCTTTATATCCTGTGTTAGAGCTGTGGTAAATAAAAGATAGAGGACTTGACCTTGTTTCTTTCATGTCTCTGCAGTATAAACAGCAATGAACAGGAATTTCATATAAAAAAAAAATAAATCTATTAATTAGCAAAGTTAAATTATTATTTGGAAATGTCCTCTTTGATAATTTTGTCTAGTTAAAAATGAACTGAGAGATGAAAAGGCAAAGGTTATCTGCTCCAGGGTGAAACCAAGAAAATACAGTAATAAAATCCAGTCATTACTGTAATGGTGATGGTTAGTATGCTAAGCTACAGTTTGTTTGTTTTTAAATCACACTTTATAATAGCGCAATGTTTTCTGCCCGAGTAGAAGTGTTACACAGTTAGCTAGCAAATGTTAGCACATTGGCTATAAGGTTATCTAAATTTCTAATAAAATAAGAAAAATGTAAAATAATAAAACATATTTGATAATATTATTTAGCTTGCCAACAACCTAGCTACTAGATTTCATTTTCCAATATAATACTAGTATCTAGTACTGGTTAATTGCACGAACTTTATATTAACTGGCTGAGTAAAGAGCTCTGTGATATTTGCTAAACTAAATCTAACATTAGCACAGAGCTGAATCAGGATGTGTAATTTTCAAATGCAGTTTTTTGGTGTTTTTTGAAAATGCAAATAGCTGTATTGTCTGGGTGAGAATGTGGTAATTATTGGCTTAAAACCTGAACAAAACACTAGGTTCAGCGACGCTGATGAAGAAACAGAAGAAAACAAACTGCACTGGAATCTTATGAGAGTTGAGATCCTTCTCAATGCACTGTAAAGCCATTTATCATAGTCATACTCACATTTGGCCATTTCTCTTATTAGCTATAGTGTTTGTGTAACATCTTGCAGTTGAGCGTGGGCTCATGGCTGGGTGTGTCATGCGAAGCTCTTTAGTGCTTTTTTAAACTGATTTTTCATGTGCTGACGCATTAACAGTATCTTGAGAGGGGAAAGTGGAATGCCAGAGATTGCAGCACACGACTGATGATGTAAGCAGGACAGCTGATAATTATTGATCGTACTGGTTTACACCCATAGAGATGAGTTCATCCTTCCTCTTTAGTGCACTCACTCGCTCTCTCTTTCCCCCTTGTAGGCTGAATGATATTAATACAGGATCGGTGCCCGAACGTAGCCACCAGTGGCCAGATGTTCAATCAAAGTGTTCCTGTTTCCGGGGCTTCGATGCTCCCTCGAGCTGATCTTGAGCCCTTCCTCTTTGTTCTCTAATCAGCCGCCAGACACTGGGCTACTTCACAGCACATCCCTATGATGACACACGCCCTGGATCTTCATCATAGCACAGATGTTTGCGCTTGCTGTGTTACATTTTTGGGCGTCCCTGTCTGTTAATGTATGTATTGTGTGTTCAAATCTTATCTTATCCTCCATGCATCAAATGCACTGGGGGTACTTATTAAATGCTCTCTCATGTGCAGCATGTGCCTCAGGCTTTAGTGTAGGATAAACAGGAAACAAATAAACACTTACCAGGGGGGGTGCAATCATTTTAAAACATGCCTCTTTCCTGTTTCTTCCTATATTGATGCCTGTGTGCAATCAGACGCACTGAATATCTCGTGTTACTTCAGTTCTAATTTGTTCCAGCCTCTTCGTGCTGCCTGCCACTGTCTCAGGAAGGTGCTCTTCTCCTATATTCATCTTTCCCTCTCACCGTATGCAGCTTCATTAAAGATGGCACCTCTAAATTCTGCAAACGCAGCTTTGTCCTTTATACACACACACACACACACAGATCCATAAATATTCAGACAGTCACTGCTATAGGATTTTACTTGTATATTGTAGTTTAAATGAAATAATGAATAATGCATATAAAGTAATTTGCTGAAGGCAAAACTGAATTGAACACTTCAAGATCAAGCAAGAACGGAAGAAACCTGCTGCAACTTGATGGTAGTGCATGACCAGGGAACAAACCCAGAGTCTGATCATGTCAATGGGTTCTGAATCTGAATGCAACCAATCTATTTTGATCATTTATTTTATAACTGTGAGCTTGTCTGAATACCACTGGTCTATTGAAATAGGGTTTTGGGTCAAAAACATTATGTGTTAAAATGTATGTAAAATGTCTGTAGTCAACAACTAAAACTGTAGTCATTATTTTTAGATCTGATTTTATGGATTGGTCTGCAAAAGTATGTGTAAAAAAAAAAGACCAAAATGTAGTTTTGCTGACAATTAGATGACATGCACTCAGATAGTAGCTATCAAAATGTCTTATGCTGTTGCACCAGCACCAGAGTGCTTACACAAATTACTCAATAAGAAGATATTAATGACAAGAAATGTAGTCGACTGAACTGACTTAATTAATCAGCAGCTCTTTCAACACTGATGGTATTGTGAATGAGATTAATTGAGAAAGAGACAATGTGTAAAAATTTGAGACTGATGTAGATGATGCTGACAAACTTATTTCAATATTTGTAATAGTTAGAAAACGTAGAGGTAGGTAGGAAGTTTTCAGCGGAACTGGAAAAACAGTCTTTTATTGGGCTTTTCTCCCTTTTCATTTTTTTCAGGGGAGATTTTAACCAGACATTTTAGCAATTGACAATATCTTTAGTAAAGATATATTACTTATATTACTTCCTTTTATCATATTACAATAAACTAAATATATGATATTAAACCTATTTCTAGCCATTTTCAATTTCTTCGAGGAAGAAATATGATCTGCCAAAAGAATGAGAAATTTTAAATCTCACATTTTCTTTGCCCTTATTCAAGAGTTTCACTGAATGATGTAAATTTTTTGCAGTGCAGGTGAAGAGTTTTTCTCAGTCTACCTGGGAAAATATATGTTTTGATGGCAAAACAAATGGCCACAGTTATATTTCCTTATGGAATTGGGTCGAATTTCCTGCAAGGCTGTCATAAGGTAGCTATGATATATTTTGACTCCGCATATTGTACAGGCGTAACGGACCTCTCGGAAATTGGGAGTGATTTGAGGTTAGTTGGGCTAGCAATTGAAGAAGCAAGGTCATGCCCCTGCCTGTCTTTTTCCATTCCACTCGCCACATAATTGTACCAACAAAACCTAACTGCATCATTTCCAGAGTTTGACTGCAAAAAGACTAGAGTGTTTTCTGAACCTGATATATATGTTCAGCTCATCACCTCCCGACAATGAACACACTGTCTTCCCACTCAAAGACAACATGTTAGTGAACTCAATGCAACTCACTGGCTATTTGTTTTCTTTATACAAATATACAGTGGGCTTTTCTGAGCTGTCTACAGGAGCTTGCTGTTTGCCATGTGTTTTTACTGCTTAAGGATCTTGTTACAAGAGGACAACATTAGTATGTTTGCATGCACACATCGCACACTCTGTCCTCTCACTGCAACTTCGTCAACAGACACTGCTCTTGGCCGCTTCTCCAAGATCGGTAAGATTCTATGCGCACACTCCACCTGTGAACCTCTACTTCACGTACACACACACATACACGCGCTGAGCAAACAAGACCTACCATTGACACACTCATACACATCACAGCACCGTCCCGGTGTTCCGTCACCACGGGAGATTAAGTGGGGCAGCGTGCCTGCTGAGCATTGTGGGAAGGTGCAGACACCAGGCAAACACTCACACCTGAGATTGACAAGAAAGCAAGACAGAGGAAAATGACAAAACAGGAAAATGTATAAAAAATATTTAAAAAAAATAAATAAAAAAAAACAAGCATGCCAATAACAATTCAGGAAACAATTCAGTCTGTATTGCCATTATAAGTAATTTTTTTGTCATTTCAACAAGCAACAGGCAAGCCTGAGTAAATAAGAACTCAAGGCAAACACATTGTTACAGCACAGCCAAGCATAATGGAGAGAAATGTTTAGTGAAGTACAGGATAGTAGTTCTGCCTATGAGAGCTGTGCTGAAGAGTAAAAGGTGTAAGAGTAATACAGTGTGTGTGTGTGTGTGTGTGTGTGTGTGTGTGTGTGTGTGTGTGTGTGTGTGTGTGTGTGTGTGTGTCTCACCTCGTAGGTAGTGTGCAACATCCGTCTGCTGTGAGCCTGACCTGTGTTTCGTAGCTGTCTGCTAAACACTGCATGGGCTGTACAGGAGGACATTCAACGGTGCTGCAGTCCACACTGAAAACTGCCCACACACAACCCATAATCACTAAACGCCTTAACAGAAAATTGTCAAATCCTTAGGCAGGATTGCAAACAATTTGCCTTTGATTTCACACTCAATGCAGCTCACTGCAGTTTAAACCAGAATACACAAAGGCACAAGGCTAAGTGCAGAAAGCAAAACAAACATCTTACACACACACAGGAACACACATGCACGCACGCACAAAAGGAAACAATTCTAGCGCCTGTCACTTTGTTTACTGCAGCTGCCAACAGGCGCTGACAAGAAAACAAACAGGGGCCAACTGTTTTATGTGCATGTATTCGGGTTGATACACTTTCCTTCATGTTTTACATCAGGGGTGGACAAATCAGTAGCCTACTCACACAAGTGGGTTTAACAAGCAGAAAAATACAAGCAACAACAAATCCCTACTCCTTTCGCAAAACAAAAGTGTCCATATTCAAACATAATGCGCTTGTGATTTGTGTCGTATTTAGTGGAAATCTGTCAGAAAATGTACTTCATATTCTGTGCATATACATGTACGTTACATATATCCTTTACTATTTAGTCACTTGACTGTGTCAACAGATGCTTTGGCCACAATATTATCTTTTCCTTGTGATGTCACTCCAGAGCTCAGTCCAAACAATGACCAGCGACTAACTCTATATCACAAGCACAAAATGTTATATTAGCAAACTTTGCCAGATGGCATCAATAATCATAATCTTTTTTGTTTCTCATAGCATGCACTAATAATGCACTTAACTATACTACCTAGGCAAAAGTGTTGAGACACCTGATACTTTTCCAGCCAGATGTAGTTCTTCCCCAAACTCTCATCTACATTTTCCCATCGATTGAACTTGGAAATCCAAACCTGTTTCAGCCACAGTGCACAAAGCCAGTTTCTTAAAAATATGGATTCCTTGGGTTAGAGTGAAAGATCTTGAGTGGCCTGCCATAAAACTGACCTCAACCCTACTAAACACCTTTGGGATCAATTGCTGCACGCAAGGTCTCACCATCCTACATCAATATCTTAGTAGACATCTAATGGCTGAATAAGCACAAATCTCCACAAGCACATCTTTAAGATCGGTCTTCTTTCCAAAAGAGTGGAGGTTATTATAACAGCAAATAGAGACTAAATGTGAAATGGGATGTTCAAAACCATATACCAATCTTATGGTCAGATGTCTACAAACCTTTGTCCATATAGTGTCTCTAACTAACACTACAAATATTAATATATGCAGATGTATATGCACAGGTTATTACTACGATCACCCTGAAAGAACAGTCTAAACCATGTGTATTTTTCTACGTTTTACATTCTTACCTGGTTTGCACTCATACAGGTCGCAGCACTCTCCAGGTTTGCCAGAGCTTTTCGATACGAGGATGTTGAGGTAACCAGGTTGGCAGACTTTCCTCAGACACCCAGCAGGACTGCACACACAGCGACTGGGCAGAGGGCAGCATTCTCCAGGTGGAGCATAACCTTCAATCAGTACTGAGTCTTCAGGACAACGGGGCGAGAACTGGACCTCACACCTGGCTTTAGAGCAGTCCGGCCTCTCCTCTGTAAAACCGACAGAGAGAGAGTGTAATTTGAGTCAGCCTGACACGGATGATTTAATCCCAATTTAAAAACAACATTGAGACCGCTGACCTCGGCTTATACTTGCGTTGGTAATTTGTGGGCATTCATATTTACATTTAGTCATTTGGTGGACATGCAGATGGACATGCAGTTATGATTATGTGAAGAAAACAAATACCAAAAAAGTGGAGGAGCCATAAAATTGCCTCCCCACTTGCCACTCTATATGATGCCTAATGATACTGTATTTTCCTGGGCAAAAAAAGGGGCCTGGGTCAAAATAGCAAATGTTAAATGTCTCAAATAAAAAATAATTGTTCAGAAAATTTGCATAAATTTTAACCGACCGAATGTGCCACCATTTATGTATTCTATTTTGCTGAAGTTATCCCCTTGGAGAAAAGCTACAAACAGGCAAATTTCATTTATATTGCCAAATATGCAAATATGAGATCATTAGAATGATTAAAATGTTTGATTTCAAATAATGAAACAAAAACCTGACGTCTAAGTGTACAAAATAGCAATTAGTCATCATATGGCTACATCATTAACAGCCTGATAAGTTCATAAATGAATCCAGAATTGATATTGTGATCAAACAATAATTTTTTGTTGTCAAGACTATTGCCATTTTGAGCACAAGTGTAAAAATGTGTAAATGTTCAAGAAGTAAAAAAAAAATACAATGCATTTTTCTGAATCTGCAAGGACTTTGAACTGAAAACACAGGGAATTACACTAG
Organism: Silurus aristotelis; assembly: GCF_946808225.1. Lineage (NCBI taxonomy): Eukaryota > Metazoa > Chordata > Actinopteri > Siluriformes > Siluridae > Silurus > Silurus aristotelis. The sequence continues at coordinate 17,895,465 of NC_139579.1, forward strand.
CCAATACAAGCAAAAGAGCGGTCTAGTAAAAAAAAAAAGAACATAAAGGTCTAAACACTGAAATATCAAGGTCCTACTATTACAATAAATGAACTCAAAAAACCTGAAATGACAAGTGAGTGCATTGCTCTGAACCAAGGTAATAATATTGGTATGTAGAACTCTTTGAGTACTGGAATGCAATAACTACATTCCTAAGGCTCAATACCAGTTCTCTCAAGCAAACTTAGTAGAAGATTCATATAAGACAACATTACAACATAGACCAGGTGAACAGAAGCATCCTGACAAAATAGCATGTGGAGACTAGCAAGTTCGTATAATCCAAAACACATCAAGTGTGAGAATTTGACTGATCTGATGGCTGATACAGTAGAAACACTAGCTGCTCACTATCCAGGCAAGCAGATGTACAGTGCGATATGGTGTGGTTACTAATTCAGAGCTATCCAGATCTTGACCCCTCAATATATCTCAGTATCATTTTTATTGTATAATGGTAGATAAGTCAGAGAAGCTTTTTAATGAAATAATTGCCATCTTCCTTGTTAAAAGTAAATGTTAAGTACTTGAAACTTGGTTTCAAGTGGATGCACCTGAGCAAACAGAACTTTCGAGGTTTTCAGTACGCAGTGGGAATGGGATCACACATGACTCAGATTGCTGTGCTGTACAAACCAGTAGAAATAAAAGTTTGTGTTTTTGAAATGGCAAACCCGATTGAGTCATTTGGCAATAAAAATAGTAACAAACTGTAGGTCCATGGGTAGCGTGATGATGCAGTGTGTTGCGTTTCCACCTCACGGTTACAGGGCTCCTGCTTCGATCCTGAGCTAATATAACAGTCTGTGCATGTTCTTCCCTATGTAAATGTGTTCAGAAAATGTAGGTAGGATGACTGACAATGCAGAATTGCCCCTAGGTGGAAATATGTTGTTGAATTCTCCCACCTTGTACCCAGTTTTGACAGGAATGGATTCACAGTGACTGACCTGCATAAAGCTAAACATGAATGAATTAATGCTTTTTTTTCTCTATGTACTGCACTGTGTTACACTGTGTATAAAGTTTTTCGTTTTCCGCTGGGTTCAAACTGCACCTATTTTATAAGCACATCTTATACATTGAGAGGAAATGCTTGTTCAAATTCAATCTAAATGGAGGATAAAGGGAAAAACAAATATCAGTGGGATAAGAGAAAACTCCAGACAGGATGATTTTTTTTTTCCTTAGGCCATGTTCTCACAAAGCAGCAGATCATTTTGTATCCATCATACATTCATACAAAAAAAAAATCTCTCTGAAGGAACTGGGAACACAAGGGTGTTGATGCTGAACAAATACAAATTTGCAAAACTTTCATCACTTGTTGTATTGCAACATCCATTCCAAACCTGTAATGATAGGTCCAAGTTCTGCTGTTTGTTTGATATAAACCATGCAGAAAGACAATAGCATCTAATGCATGAAATGCACCTATTATGTAGAGACAATGTGGCCCATTACTCTCTTTTCATGTATGTGGAGAGGAGAGTCCTTGGTGGAGCTGCTCCTCTCCTAAGCAAGAGAGGGTAATTACCGGCAATGAAGGGTAGCAAGAGAAAGAGAGTAGCATAATGCACGCGAATACACAATAAGAGTAGCGAAAAGACGGCTATTTAAAAAGCAGCTCCTATTTAAGTGCAGTGTTTAGGTATCATTACGTGAGTGCATGTGACAGCGGGGTTTTTTTTTTGTTTTTTTTGTTCTGGACGAGGAATCTGAGAAAATGACGATAGAATTATGACTTGAATTTGAAATGATTTAACGGGCAGAGAAACAGCATGCAGAGATGAAGAGTGGCGTGATTAAAAGTCGGAAAGAAAGAATGTGCAGCTTCATTAAAAGTGGCAGTACAAGCAAGCGAAATAAAGCAGCTAGCTTTTATTTTCTAGCACGGCGAGAAAATGAGACCTGCGTGCATTTAGCAAATGACAATTACAGCCTACTGGGGGGAGAAGCGTTGCTATAAAGTGCACCAAAGCAGGCAGAGAAGCCCAACACATGCATCATTTTGCACTCAGAGGTAAGCATTCAGAGGAGCTTTAGTGTTTAAAAGATGAATTCAGGAGGATGTTTGAAGTGGGTTTTTCGCCGAATAAAATGAGTGCCTATGTTGATGCTGTAAATCTGTCCTAAATCCTTCTTTCTCTATCTCCCTCTCACTCTATTTCTTTCTCTTTCTCTCTCGAACCTTCTAGTCCCCTTTTCCATCTGCTCTTTCTGCCTGCCAAAACCCATTATAATGTGCTCACAAGCTACACAAGACCATCAGTGGACAAATTCACTTTGCATGTTCCATTTATTGTTTATGTACCAGCTTGGACATACTTTTAATCAATTTGATCTATTTTCTCCCGAGTGCATGAACAGCAGATCCAGGCCACGGCAATGACCCGCAAGAGGCTCTCAACATTTCATAGCCACGTCTGCTCGTACTCCTGTTTACCAGGAAGGGATTGTGGGTAATGCCCTCAGCAAATTTCCCCCCGTTTATTTTGAGCAGAGTATAGGCTCAAAACAGCAGGAATATGGGAACCCTAATAAGCACACATTATGACACAGAAATGACTGTGCCCGGGTCGTTTTTTTTTTTTTTTTGGTGCTGGAAAGTCAGGGAGAATGAGCACTGTTAATGGAGGATTCGTGAAAACATCAGCAAAAAGAGAACGATAATGGTCCACTGTAGCAACTCAGCTCAGGAGGAAGGATTTATTTTTTTGAAAGCTTGTTTTTTTTCCCCCCAACATTTTTTCTCTTTTTTTGGTAATGGCCAATGTTTGCCACCATCATCCCTGGGATCTGGGAGCAGCTGGAGGGACACGCGTTAAGCCGGGAGAAAGGAACCTGCTACTATGCGCAGTAATGAAGTCCAGGCAGACCTGGCACTACTGCTGCACAACACATAAATAGATCTGGCACTTCTGCTTTAATACATAACATCTGAGCTGCATATTAAATATATTCGCTAAAGTTTTTAAACACTGGAAAATCCAGGCAGTCCTTGAATGCATCATATACAATTCAATGCAAACATTAACAGAGACTCACTTTAGCAAAGAATGTTTAGTCTTGCACAAAAAGTTATTTGATATTCCAGTGTATCCGTGCACACTGAATAATAAATAAAGTGAAGTGGAAAGGAAACAACAATTGAAAGACCCTCATGATCTAAACATACATTTTTTTTTCTGCCATTCAACAAGCTGTATTTGTATTTGAAGCTATTAAAGAGGGATTATTTTAAGGTCTTATTTCAGATTATGACATGAACTTCTATTCTGTCTTATGTCAATCAAACCGAATAGGTGAGAAGAAACAAAAACAAACAAGATAGAGCCATAAGTTTTTTTTCTCTAATTGATTTACATTGAAAACAATAATAACCGGTGCAGATTATAAAAAAAAAAAAATTCGCTGAAATAAAAAAATGAAACACAACCCAATGCAAATTACTCTGAACTGAATAATAACTACAAGTAGGCTGCATTTTTTTTTTTTTTTGCTCTTCCACTATTGAGCAACACGGTAAGAAAAATCATGCTGGCTGCTGTGAAACATGACTCCTAAGCGTGAGAATTGCTCAGAGCCAAGCTGCTGTAATGAAATGGCTCTCTTCTCCTATTCCCCGCCTCGTATTTCAGCCAGCTGTGGACGCGCCATGCAGACGGAGGCAGCGGAGGGTATCCATGGAGAGGAATGGGATTAAAATGAGCTGGGCATTGATACGATCCTCCATTGACTCATTAACAACCATGCTTAATCTAGTCTGTCAGAAAGAACATGCTGCAGCCCAACACACACAAACACGCACATTACATCCAAACAAAAGGCTCTATGGGGCCTCGGATGAATTACAACACTACAGACATTTACGGTAAAAGCGCAGGCATTCACTAAACTTTCTAGAGGGCAAAATTCTCCAGTGACCAATCACTACCTGTTTACAACACAGTGAAGCCAGATTTATCGAGTCACTCTTAACACTTTATGGAAAACAACTGCCTTAATATATCTGACTTGGCTTTGTGGTGCAAAATTGGTACAAATGAGTACCATACACAGTTAAGACTCCATTACATGATTATTTCCCTATATTTCCATAAAATTTTTTAATGAAATCCGCATTTACCATAAATTGTCGTTCCATAATGCATAAAAAAACATGAGGAAAACTACACTGACAATCAAAAGAAATACGATGTTTGCACGATAAAACAACCGTCCTTGCATGACATTACACCGCTATATTACACGATATCCAGTGACATTTATTCTGATTATATATTACATTTCCAAATCTATCGAAAATCTATCGACCTTTACACATTTTTTTAAAGGAGCTTTGCGATTTTTAAATAGGAGGATGCTGGTAGGAGTTGTTCTTGTTGCTCTCCCATAAAACAAGGGTCGATCTGCATATGAATCAGGAATGATTAACAAACGTATTTGGAATTTTCCAATATTTACCGGGTCTCAGTAGTTGTCTTGCTTTTAATATATATAAACATATACACACACACGCATGCACACACAAACGCACACACGCACACACACACACACACACACACACACACACACACACACACACACACACACACACACACACACAAATGATTGATAGAAAATATCCTTCGGTTTTCAGCCAAAAGAAAAAAAAAGAGAACACATTTTGTTCTTTAAAGATTAAATTGGCCTAATGGATCGAACACATTACAAATGGTGGTGATAAACAAAAATTGATTAAAATATGCTTTCTTTAGACCAGTCTGGTTTCTCCTATGCCACTGCAAATGCTCAAAATCAACAGTAAAAATGTTGGCCATGTGGACATTAGCCTGCCAATCTGTAAAAGGATTATAACATACTGTTATAACAACAGCATTCTGTTACTGTAATTTTTTTTTTTTTTGAAAAAGAAAACTTGCAAGCAGTCAGAGGAAAAAAAATCACAGAAACCTAGTTAAGACTAAGAAGTCCTTCATACTATGTAGGATTAGCAAGATTTTAAAGGTTTTCTTTCAGACTTCTAGTCACTAAGGCAACCTTTTCCTTTTCCACTTGTTTCTCTGGTAACCAAGATGGAGAGTTCTTGCTCATCCTTCAAGTGCAAGCTCCTACAATGGCTCCTCCAAATGGCTTTTGTCCAGCTGAGAGCCTGGAGCATGAGTTTAGTAAAAATGGCCTAGAGAGAGATCCGTACTGAACACAGATTCATTAGCCAATGATGGACTGTCCCTTCATAGCTCATTCAAATACACATCCATAGCATAGGAACCGCAGTAACGTCTGCATTATCAATACATCAGAGACAATGTTCTATTGCATGCATCTAGATTTTAAATGTAGGCTAAAGTATTATACTTTACAATTGTTATGAATACATAGACATTGCAGCCACTAAATATGGTGCTTTTCCAACAAAGGTGCCCAATTTTGCTAAATGATTTTATTAATCATGAATAAATACCACATGAAAACCAGTCCACATTTTTTGTTAATTTATTTTTATGTTCCTATTAGAATGTGAAACATTGCTTATGTAATTAGGTTAAGCATTTCTAGTGTCTTTTTTCATTTGGCTTTCGCACTGCTTGATAATTGCATGTATATTGCGAATGAAAAAACGAAATCTAGTACTATTACTAATTCCACTTTTACTACTACAGCTACTACTACAACTTCTACACTTCACCTTCTTCTACTACTACTACTACTACTACAACTACTTCTACTACTACTTCTAATAATAATAATATTAATAATAATGATAATACATTGCGATAACCAACAATCTGTAGGGTTATAGCATCTTTCAAATCACCCAAATGATACCCCTACCGTACAACAAAAATAAAAATACTGTTCACGTTTAACGAGAGTAGTTAACTTTAATTATTAATAGAGTATACCAATTTTAGTACATCAAATCTTAAAGTACATTGTACTTAGTGTTCCTAAGAAGTAGCTACTCAAACCTGCCTCCTATGTATGATAATAACCAAAAGCTTTGCACACAGCCTTAAAAACATGTATGAGTTAGAGCTGCTTGAGGAAAGTAAACTCCTAAATGAAAGGCGCAAAGATTTTATGCCCACAATTTTGGTTGTGGTCAGTTAGTGGTAGCTCACTGGTTAAGATGTTGCAGTTCTGAGCAGAGGATTGTGAGCTTAAATCCCAGCACCACCAAGCTGCCATTGCTTGGCCCCTCTACATGACCCTTAACCCTCAGCTGCTCAGTTGTATAAATGAGATAATTGCAGTTTGCCCTGGATAAATGTGTCTGCCAAATGCTGTAAATGTACAATGTCAGGAATTACCATTGAGATGCACCGTTGCCATTTATATCTAGAATTGTACACAAATATTTCACTATAAATAATCCTTGACAAGCATTATGACTTTGTATCATTCCACCCACCATATTCTTTATTGAGGACACAAGGTCACAGCATACCTACTGGGCATTCAAAAAATGCATTTGGGTTCCCTGTGGAGGTTTAAAAAAATCTCTTTAATAAAACAGACAAAGAACTAGACTACATCAAAACCAAACAGAATGCTGCTTTTTATATGAACAGATAAACAGGAATGAAAGAGAATCTCTGGGAAAAACATAAAGAGAATGGAGGAAGCACTAGAACCACCACCACCTGCTTAAGAGGGTCATGCATCTACCACAAAACCACCTTCATCCATTTTCCTCACTGCCACACTAGTGCAATTCTGTTCAGACTAACTTTATTGTGCCTGCACAACAGAAGCATGTATATCTGCCACCATTAAGCGCTCATTAGCTCTATCAGTAGCTCGCTTAGTAGAGAAGTGTTTTATTAGCCGGGAGGGAGTTTGAGTTTTGTTTAGTAAAGACCACTCTACATTGCCATTAGTGAAGGAATGAAGCCTTAAACATCAAAAGAAAGAATCTGACTAAATGAAGATACATATACAATTTCATGACAACCCAAGGGCATACAAGATGATTCATTAAATATAAACAGAATCAGTATAAATGTTTCAATTTCAAGGAATGTTATTAGCAGATCACCATCTTGTAACTGACAGCTGCTTGTGAGGTGATTATTCGATTTGACGGAGAGACTGACAGAGTGTGTTTTCTTTCCCCACATAAAGCCTGTCAGTAGAATATATTTAAAGATGAGGTAAAAGGATCCACATAATAAATAAACAATACAGATCATATTAAAAAGATTATATAACATGACTACAAAACAACCATGGGACCAGCGGCCCTGTAGAGATGCCGATTGTGAAGGGAACGCTCTATGATGCACTGATAGTCTTGCATATCTTTATAGTGGCAGTGTAGCCTGCAGGTAAAGCTACAGCTTCATCTCATCAGGTTAACACTGTCATTCGAGCGACGGCTGAGCGACTGCCTGCATGACAAGCCACACATTCTCACAAGAGAATGTGTGTGTAAGAAAGAAAAGAGAAGTAAAAAAAAAAAAAAAAGCTGAAGGAAGGATGAAATATGAAAAGCGTAAACCGTGCTGAGAGGTGAAAGCTTAGGGAAGTGCAAAAGAAAATAGAAATGGACAGATGAAACACAGGAGTGAAAGTGAAAAAGAAAAAAAAATAGCAACAAAGTAAGGTGAACAAGTGAGGCAGAGAGAGAGTGCTAATCGCTGATCCGTAGCCAGGAAGGTTGAGAATCGATGTGGTTTGGGCTCACAGTGAGACACATGAATAATGCGACTCCATTCTCATTTCTGTGTTTTGGAGATCTGCATGTGGAGAAATGCTCAAACATACACTGCATTATTTGAATATTTATTTGCTTTGATTCGCAGCAGCCGTAGCAAATACAGACTCATTTTAATCCTGTGATTCAAGATACCAGTGTGTTTGTGTGTACTGTATGTGTATTGGTGTTTGTGTGTGTGTGTGTGTGTGTGTGTGTGTGTGTGTGTGTGTGTGTGTGTGTGTGTGTGTGTGTGTGTGTGTGTAAAAGCAGGCTGTAACTTTGTGTGTGTGAGAGAGAGAGAGAGAGCTGTCTAACTAATTAAAAGCTAGCTTAAAAACGACAAGGAATTAAAAGTTGCTCTGTCTGCCCAGAATGCTAGTAGCACACAGCCCTGGTGTGATAAAAAAGTTTACTCAATCTCTAGAGAATCACAAATCTTTTGGGCTAAAAGTATTGAGCTAGCTGCTAATTCTGGCTGGTGAGCTAAAATTAGAGAGAAGAAAACCCTGCCAAAAAAATAAAAGCTTATTCCAGCTAGGTCAAGCTAGTAAAACCCAACTAACTTCTGATAATGCTACATTATAGGGAGAGAAATATGTGGACAGTTTGAAACATCCCATTTCAGAAACCACTGAGTGATATTGAGTTGTTTCTCCTTGGCTGTTATAACATCCTCTAACCTTCTGAAAAGACTTTGCTCTCGATTTTTGAGCATGGCTCTGGAGATTTGTGACTATTCACTACAAGAGCACATGAGATTAAGCACTGATGTCCAGCAAGGTGTTCAGCGGGGTTGAGGTCAGGGATTTGTGCAGACCACTTTTCACCCCAATGCTGGTAACTTTTATAAGCTGGCTTTGTGCACAGGGGGTTGGTCTTTTAGTTTCAGTGACAGGAAAATTTTATACTACAATTTTTTTATTGAACTGAATTGAATTTTTAGGTCAATCCACATTTACAGCAACACATAAATTTTTTTTTTAATATTTTTATTTTTTAACAGTCTAATGTACCGTATAAAATTTCCACTGTCGATCTGCTACTTTGACTGAATATGCTATTAACACGTTGCACAAGCCTACAAAGTTGCTTGGGAGCTCTATATTTTGTCAGCTTTTTTTTCTCTCATGCCTCAATATTTAACCAAAAAGCTTTAAACTAATACAATTTGTCATTTGGTTCAGACACAGTGTAAAAAATAACCCCCCACCCCCAGAACATAAACGGAAACAAGCGGCCTGTCAAACCAAGCGCCCCGCACCTTCCCACTTCACCAGTCTGCCATCTTTGTCTGATTTGAAGCCAGGAAGAACCCTGGTGTTTGTGGGTGCATGGTACAAATGAGATTCTTGCACCCACATGCTGACTCTCAGCCTAACAAATAAACATAAGCACAATAACACAGCCAGAGAATGAGCTCATGAAGAAGCAACCCTTGCTTTAGAACGCAGCATGAGTGATCCACCCCTGAGCTGTTATACACAGTTACACACGCTGAAGCACTTCTGTTGTTCGTCGTAGAGACGTGTTATTGCCTATTTTCAGTTTTCCCCTCACTGTGTGCCTTTTGCAAATAATGGAACATTTGCTATGAACAGGAAAATCCATGCCAAGTTGCCAGGGCCATACATCAACTTATTTCTGTCAATAACCTAGGGAAAAAAGAGAAAGAAAACAATCGAGCAAAATCAGAGAGAGTTATGGTTCAACAATTCTGCTGAGCTAAAAACCGCATGCACGTCTACCAGGTTGGAGGATTTCTGACAGCTTTGTAAAGGGATGAATTGAAGACAATATAAACTACATGGTCCCAAACGTCTCTCTGTATGGAGGAAATGAACACTTTATTAACAACACATCCGCAATATGGATGGCGTCATGTCTCCCGTGTAAAGAGGTGGTCAGTATGCGAAATTTCTTTGGAGACCTCCCACGAATATAGGCAACAAGCAGATATGACTTATCACACGCCAATATTAAAATAAACCGCTATTCTTGAATGCAGCGCCAACGCAAGCCATGCAGGTTCTCTATTAATGTTGTTTTTATATTCTTATAAGTCTGTGATATATAAAAAATGGAGCGTGCAACACTCCTGTAATCCTCCATCTTGTATTTTCTGAAGAGTTCATGTCGTGCCATATCGGTTTTTAATCGGTCACACGTCTTGCACGTTATGCGGGTAATTTCTTCGCATTGAGTCTCCATTTCAGGTCTTCAGCATTTGCTTGTTAATGAACGGAAATCTATAGAATGAAAAGTGTAGTTAGACCACCCCTTTATGCCTGTAAGTTGAATGTGCTTATTTAAATGCTTTGTGCTGTTTTTTTTCTGGTACACCATCTTTTGTTGAAGGCAAGTTTTAAAGGCTATTAGGAAAAAATAAAATGTATTCATATTTTCCCTTATGCATGGAGACATTTGGGACAACAGCACCTAACAGTCTGTCAACCTCTATCTGCCCTCACCATTTGTAACATGAACTTTCATTGTCTTTCATGCTTCGGGTTTATTTACTGTGTGTGTGTGTGTGTGTGTGTGTGTGTGTGTGTGTGTGTGTGTGTGTGTGTGTGTGTGTGTGTGTGTGTGTGTGTGTGTGTGTAAGGGTGGGGCTCATCAGGAGTCAGAAGGATTAGAGTGCTGCTGTCTTATTAAAAACCCTCAGTTTCAGGGGGGAAATGTGCCATGTGCCAGTCTTCACCTATAGCAAAAACGAATGCTGGATTAGTCCGGATGTGCAGTGAGTAAGTTCATCATCAAGCCAAAAACCATCTTTCACCAAGTTCTCAAAGTTCCTCTCGTCAGAGAACAGATAAAAAAAAACTGCCGTATTTCCTCACAAAAAGAAAAAAAAGAATTTGATTTGATTTTTACACTCCCTGAAACACAGCAGAAAGTAACAATTTGACACCAAACGCCAGAGATAATGTGCTTCATCGTTTTGTCTATTTTAGATTTCACTGTGCATCACAGCTTGTCTTTATATACACCACAGATATTCCTGGCCTTTGCTGCTTTAAACGTGCACTTATTCATCTATCACAACTGGAGGGTCAGCGCAACACCTACAAGGCGATGGAAATCTCAGCATTATAGATGTTGTTTGGTTTTCAGCCCGAATAAACTTGGCTGCATGATGAATGACTGAAGATGAAAACACAAGGTGCAGTGATTTTGTCACTAAAAACTGTAAACACATCCTTCTCCACTGGGTTTCTCATAAATGCTCTTTCAGAGCTATTTTGCCGACTTTTTTGTCTCTCTCTTTTGCTCTCTCTGTCTCTTTTTCATTGTATCTCGCCATGGGGTCGTTAGATAGATTAGGATTAGAGCTCTCCCAGCGGAAACGCTGTTACCGGGGCCCGTTTGAACATCTCTCCTGCTGCTGAGCCTTGGAAAAAGTGGCCATTCTCACACACCTACGCATCCCTCTGTCAGACAGACAGACAAACAAGGAGGTAGGGAGGGAGGGGAAAAAGGAAAAGCAGGAATTTTTTCTGAGTGACTCGGTCCTCAGCTATGCACTCCACCCACACAGGCTGAAAATGGCTAGATTTTGAGTGTTTAGGCCAGGCTAACACCCACCTACTCTCGCTGTCTCATATCCTCCTAACCAGCCTGTGTGCATATCTGGTAAGCTTTGAGGACAAGCCTTCCAGAAGGAAAAAAAAAACTGAAAGAACGTGAGCGTGAGAGAGGGAGAGAGGGAGAGGTGTAGCCGTCTCAGCCGAAATAAGCTGGTGTACGATGAGTGCTTCAGATGGAATGGCAAATGAAAGTGCTCGTCCAAGCGAACGAAATAAATAACAAGGATGTGGTCCAGATGAAATTGCCACCCAGTGTGGAGAAATGACTTGAAAGATTAGTGTGTTTCTAACATGAAAAACAGGCTGGGGCGATGAGAGGAAACGAAAAAGAAGCTCAGGCATAATGACTTCATCTCCATGCTCCATGCTTCCCTAAGGAAGGCCCATAAACGAAATATGAATAATGACTCGGCTTGCGCTTCATTTTTACTTCGAGAGGAAAATTTCAGTTTCATCTCGGAAGTTGACATTTAATCCTTGTCGTAGCGTTGCGCTTTTTTCTTAGCGATATTGCTAAATAAAATTAGCTAAACAAACGAACGTCAAACTGATGTGATATGGTTCATTAAAAAAAACTGCTGTCTTAGACATCTTTATCCCCGGATAATTAGCGAAGAATACGTGTAGCGCGATTCAATAATGCATTTGATGAGGCATTTGGCTACTTCAAATGCTGTTTAGAGTTTTGATGATTATCACAAAACACTGAATGCAAGTATTTAAAGATGTGTTGTGACGTGAGCCTGCAAAATTCCAATCTGCCACTAATCTTGAACAATCTGTCCTTGTGGACTTTCTCTCTTTCGCAGCCTTGGGCTCTCCTCCCTCACGCTCTGTCCGTTTTTCAGGCTGTCCTTGAGGCACTGGAGGAGCACGACATTCCACTGTAAAGTTGCGCTTCCTGCATTCCTGCCATAGCATAGTCATTCAGGCAGAACCCCACACAGCATGGGTCCGCAAATTATTTCCCAACATGTGTTCTACAGGGTTATTAATAAGCATGTCAGTAGAGAGTTGTATGCAGGACATCCATGGGGGAGGTTGTAAAAGGCCTTAAAAGGTCTTACATGGAACGGAAACAAACATGATCTAAACAGACTGTGTCTGTGTGTCTGTGTGTGTGTGTGTGTGTGTGTGTGTGTGTATATGTGATGGTCCAAACTCTCTGGCAATAAGTAGACAAATGAGGTTAATTCATGAGCCTTGCCCTGTGAAGCTTATAATGTCATACAGCACATGAGCTTATTTCATCGAAACAAATTTGTGTGTAATTCTGTCATAGTGTGACCATAGTTGATTGTTAGATTTTGTCTCTCCACAGGTCAGGAAATACAAATGTAACAGCTGCCCTTCTTTACAACATCATTACATCAGCACCGAGACTTGTGAGTCAGAATATCCAGAATGTTTTTTTTTTTGCTCATTTTATTATGCTCATACATTGGTCCTGCAGGTCAGTTAAAAAGGTGTGTGGAACTTGCTTTGGGAACGCCAAAAACTCCCAGCATCCACATGAACAGCAGCTGCAAACGAGGCATGGCCTCAAGCGCTGCCTGGAAAATGCTAAGTACAGCAGTGAGTTATTACATCCTATTCAGAGAGATTTTTACTGCTGACATTATTAAAATCTGGGATCTATGGAAAAGCCTGAATTTCTTATTCATTCATCAAAAGCTTTGGCGAGTTGGCCACTATATACATATATACAACACACCCCCCCCCCCCCCCACACACACACACACCCCTCTGTCAACTGATTCCCCATTACCAAATCTTTCATCTGCGTTGTCGCATTCATCCACATACATACAGTACACACACACACACACACACACACACACACACACACACACACACATAATATACATTCAACAATCAACCTTGCTGCATAAAAAACACTGCACTCTGCAGGAATTAATCATATGAATAAAAACGCAGCAGAAGGCTTGACGGAGATTGAACATCTGATTGCCAGCATATTACCTGCCCAACAACACAACAAAAAAAGTCTCTTCCTCTCATCTTGTCTTGTTCTTTTTGTCCTTGTCTCTTTCTCTCTAGTTTGACATTTCTAATATCAGGCTTTCTAATTTAATTAGTTTAGAAAAAAAACACGCATAAATGTCTCTCCTAACTTCAACACAAACTGCTTCAGCAATTCTAATCTATTAAAAACAACTTTTTCAACATCTCAAATTCCGTCACTGAACATCAAATCGATATTCAGTACCTTCCCACGGTTGGGTTGTTTACAAGTGTTTTGCTATCTGTGATCTTCAGGCTTTATTAACCCCCTTAAACACCCAGGAGTTTTTTGTGAGTTCAGGCCTACATTTATCTGAGTCATGATGAAATACATTTCCTGATAGTTACACTAGAGTGACTGAATAATTCATAGTAGATATTGAGTACTGTGCTTTGAAATGAATAACTGAATAATAAGTTAGGAGTTGAAAGGGTTAAAGGTTTTATGGGTTCCATCCTCAGTGATGACTCAAAATACCTCTAGGTGATATATGATCAGCTAACTTGGTCTGAACGGAGCTTTTTAGAATTACTGGCAAGGGGGAAAAAACACACAAACAAAGTTCTTACATACCTGTGTAATATTTAATGCTCTGCTACACCTAAATCAAACCTAAAAAAGCAGAATGGACTATTTTGTTCCAACTCCCCCATCTCCACAGTGCCCTCCAGCAATTCTGATAGATCCATGCTGTACCCTTTGTGTATGCCAGAGAATTCACCAGGTTGCAGTGAATCAGTCATAGCCATTAGACAGATGTAAGAGGATATCACTTCAAAAAGCCCTACAGTTGTGGTGAGACCATTCATGAGACAAGCACGTAACCTCGCCCCTGAGAGTATTCAATACCTCATCAAGGTGATAAAATTTTGTGGTCGTGTCTGAGCAACAGCAATATCTGCTGCGCTATGAAGCCGATCGCAAGTCTCACAGAAACTTGCTCGCAGCGATCTTGAACAAAATACCAGATGCGAGAGTTAATAAGTATATATATATATCTTCATAAACCATTAATCTGTGGTATGCACACTTTTATTAATCTCTTCTCACAGTATCTCTCTTTTCATGACAAGCTGTGTCACAAAGCCTTAAAATCCCCATCTCAGCACACTCAGGGTGTGGGATCAGGAAATGATTTATCCAAAAGAATGTTAGTGAACGACAGATAACTGCATCTGACCAGCCCACTGTCTTTCATAAGGTTGTGGATCTAACAGTGGAAGCTCTCTCCTCTTTGTCACGACTCAATTATCTCAAAGTCCGCTGTATTCACAGTAGTGCTCGATGTTACACACAAAACCTTAATACTTGCCAAAGTCTGTATTTAGCAATTGAATCAACTCTCGGACCTATCAAAGTTTATTTAATATGGTTTTTAATCATTTCAGAATAAGTATGTCTTTATATACTGTATATATATATATATATATATATATATATATATATATATATATATATATATATATATATATATATATATATTTTTTTTTTTTTACATTTAACCAAATCTATCACGTGTTTCCCTGAAGACTCCACAAAGGTAAATTCTGATAAATACAATGTCTTTACTACACCGTATAACAAATGAAAATGCGGATAGTTGAATTTACAGTTTATACGTCATCCCATTTGCTCATGTCTGCACTCACTTCCATGCATCTTAAATAGGGGTCTGAAGTCTTACACTGGAACATGAGCAGAGGCTTTTTAATTTCAAACCTTACATGTGAATTTAACATTTTAGTGCGATGCCTTGACTGTGGTTTAACATGCATTAAGCTTGAGTGCTGCTTCACTGAGAAATATCCAAGAAGAAAAATGATACTGCCATCAAATGACACGAGCGCAGAAACTGATCATTAGTGTACAGCGTGTTGAGGAGTAATACATACACGTACAGAGGAATGGATTGGATGAGGGTCGCTCTTAGATGGTCCTTTTTTCCTCTCTTTAACTGCCTTATTTTCTCTCACAGAATTACAATAATACAAAAATGTTGTGACCAATAACATGTAATTGCTGCAATTTTCGATTATTGCAAGAGTCACTGAGGGACAAAGACAGGAAGAGGTTTTTTACAAAGCATATCTGTACATACTGTATATGCAATATAAAACAGGCCCACATTTGAACACATGCGTATTGTGCACACTATGGTAGCAAAGCTGATCGACTGCATCATCTCCAGTAATCTTCAGTATTCAAATCTGCAGCAGCTTCCTTTTGTCAAAAGCATTTTTGTCAAGAGCAAATCGGTCACTCGTGACGACAGAGCGCACCGCGTGTGGGAATTCTTTTTTGCTTCTGCCAGTGGCCACATTCTTCTTTAATGTCTTATATTCTGCAAATGTTCTTCCTGTTTACAGAAATCCCTCTCTATAGTCAAGCATATCGAATAAAGGTAGGCAGATGTTGTACCAAGTCAGAGGCTTTATTTGTGTTAGCAGAAGTGTCTGGGAAGGCAGAAACCTCGCTAGTGTTTAAGATTTTCAAGAGACTTTTATCCGTTCAACTAAGTGTGCATTATAAACAGGGGTTTTCCCAAAGGGTACAGCTTATTTGGAGCCAATTGGCAAGTTGCTGCAACCACCTGAGCTGATGGGAAGTTGTGTGGGATGACTGCAGCCAGCTGTTTCATTAACATGAGCATGATGATCATGTCGTATCAGGTATTAATGATGCATGTAGGAGTGTGGTTCTTGGAGTGGTGGAACTTGTTGGTGAACAGAATCACTAAACAAAACAGAGCAGGGGATCACCTGAAGTGGAGGACTGAAACTCATGTAGGTTCATATAAGATGTTTAACCAAATGAAGAGCAACAAAACAACCTGAAAGCACAAGACCCTTGGTATCCAAGCAATGCCCATTGGTGTTGGCTTACCATATTCAACTATTCAGGCTTAATCTAACCTGGCTAATCCCTTCTTGCACTTCCACTATCTTTGTACATGTAAAACAGAACAGAAAATGTATTGCATAATAATTGCACATCTGCTATCAGTTTATGGAAGGTACAGTCTTTATTTTAAGCAAATCACTACTTGCTGAACCATTATGCCATCCCAATACATTATCACCATTTCCCAATTATTGTGCACCATCATACCAGTATATCCTCACTTTCATAATCCCAGTCTGAGCTACCGTTTGCACTTCCAGTTCCCATCACAGAAGCTCTTAACCTTCACTACCACATTGCTCCATTCAAATGAATAAACCAAGCAAACGACTGCACAAAGGGCTGCATTTTTTCCTCCTTTTTTTTTTATTATTATTATTATTTTTTTCGCTTTTAGAGTTGGTGTTGCAGATGGGCAGGTGATGGATGCAGGCATGTGGAGCAGCACAAAGATACCATGCAACCACCAAAACCCACTGGTCTTAGCACGCAGAGATCAAAGAACAGCGACATGAGAGAGAGCTGGAGCTTACAAAAAGATAAGCACCATTATAGCAGATCTATCTATTACAAATCTTTACCCAGCCACCCCCCAACTTGAAACCACTAACTCTCACCCCAACCCCCACCAACTAGTTTCTTCAGAGTTAGGGTCTTCTAAAATGTTGTGTGTGATACCCAGTGGTGTGAGATGGTGAAAGTCAACTTGTCTCTGAACCGTGCTCATATTCTTGCATAAACTTAGTTACAATAAGTACTTAAAAAAAAATAATTAAATGATTAAGTAAGGCAGCTTGGGGTCTTTGTAATTATTCTAATATGGTTATACAATAAAATTTGAAGAGTAAGTTGAACCACTCATTGCCCATTTTCGTTCTCAACATGATCAATTCCATGTAACATAAAAGAACATAAAATTACCATTTGACCCTTTTAATACATTTCCCCATTTTATGTGGATGAATGAAAAAACAAAATAGTTGACTTTTGCCTTGCCTTAGAATAATGGTTAAGCATAAGATGAAAGAGAATTTGTATAAAAAAAATCACAAGAAATTCACAGCAAAAAGTCTCTCTTGGCTGTTTAGTTTTCTTCTGTTAACATAAGCCTAATATGAATGACTTGATTCAGCAGTTTCTGTCTCGGCTTGATGGTGTAAAACTCTTTATAGACAGAACAATATATTCATTGCCATCTGGCATTTTCTGCTTGTATGTCTGTCAATCTTGGTAAGTCAATATTGCTCAGCTTTTTGATCATCACTTCATCAAACAATACAAACAGCTGTCCTGAAATACAGAACAAAAAAAAAGAGGCAAGCACAGCTTCGCTTAGGGTATAGATCTGGAAGGTGCAGTGGAGCATTAGTCTTTGAGATGAGAATGCTTCAGTCCCTGGAAGGAACTTAAATTCACTGTGCCGGTCAATCACTTCCTTGCTGGGTTCTGTTAGCCGAGCACACATTCTTATGTAATAATAGGATGGATTTTCGTCAGTGAAGTGGATCACTTTCCACTCTCTTTTCCACATCTCCAATCTCCCAATATTTTTGACCCAGTACTTGGCCTTGCTGCCATTCATCTTAAGGTACAAATATCTGAGCTCTCAAGACAAGAAACAAGAGGCCTGCTTGAATTCTATAAGAATAGTGTTTTTGTCTGTGTCATTCTCTAACAAATCGAAAAAGAAACAGAGAAAGTGCAGCTATAAAATGAGAAAGCACAAGTCTAAGAGAAGGAAAGAGCAAACAAGATGAAAGCATGAGAGCGGAGGGAGGAAGGGAGGGAGGGAGGGAGAGAGAGAGAGAGAGAGAGAGAGAGAGAGAGAGAGAGAGAGAGAGAGAGAGAGAGAGAGAGAGAGAGAGAGAGAAAGATGAAGCTAGCTTTGAAAAAGAAAAGACTGGATAGAAGAGCTCTGCTATGCCAAACATTCCAGGCGATAAGTCCAAACACGCTCTCCTAGCGAAAACTGCAACAAATATTCAGTTACGTAAGGCATGTAACCATTAGCCATCAACAAGATTGCGTTTCTGCAAAAATCCGGGGAAGAAAAATTATTATGATCGCCATGCGTTGAGACACGCTACACATGTAACACTGAAGCCCATAAAGTCTCCCACTCCTCTAACTTTCAGGAACAATTTGAATGAAAAAAAATTATTGAATTCAAATATAGGTATACTTTCAGATACAGTTCATTTTAGCAGACACTTGTAACACTTTACCCAAATTTCCACCCAAGCGATGTCATATGCAAATGTATGGGCTGTAGTCAATTTGCACCTTCACTGAAACTCCACTTCCTGCCTCAGAATCAGAGGTTCTGTGTTCTTCTAAAACATCTTACTTCCTCCTCGCATAAATAAGCATTCATGAACAAACGCATACACACACTTATGATTGTCTCTTGTTCTCTTCCTGAAATGAAATTTTGTTATGATGAAACAAGCATCCTTACTCTCTCACAACCCTCACTTGTTGCACAACTGCCAGTCAAAATACTACATGACCCTCCGGGGTCCTCTACAGTTAACGGACAATAAGCTCTTGTTTTTGCACATTTCTTCTTCTCATTTTTTTTCTCTCAGTGTTGTTGGCCTTAAAACTTTTTGGAGAACAAAAATGCTTCAGCATTGGTCTTCAAACCCCAGCAATTGCTGATGCTCAAGTTTATGCTTGATAAAAGCATGAATGTTCTTTCATCAAAACAAATGCAAGCAGCCGTATTTACGTACCAAGTAAACATAGTAAGCTAGCCTTCCCACCACTCTGGTGGGTTGATAAAAGAAGAGTTGCTGACAGCACTTGACAGTAGCAGTTCACAGTTTTCCTATTCCTTCATCAATTTGGCTTAGGAGAGGTCACCACAAAAAAAAAAAGTGAAAAAGAGAAAAAGGCAAAGTCAACCTAGTGAAAGTATTGTCAATGTTAAATGCCAGCTCCACTATGAGGTGTAGCTAAATGGGATCGACAAGGTAAGAGTGAATCACAGAGCCTCTTCTGCTTTTTCTTTGTAGACAGCGAGACATCTGATTTTTTGCAAGTGACAAAACAATAATGGCCAACAAATAGTATACAAACCTCTAATCTCTTCTGCAGAGTGAGTCATGCAGAGAACCCATTTGTGCATAAAAAGCAGAATCGATGATGTCAGTCATAGAAAACATTTCCTGTAGTCATGACAGTTTCTTTTAGGGATGTTGAACCCTTAAATTGACACTTAGTGTTCACATATGCAAGTGAGAACATAGCAAGCACACTTGGGTACAGATCAAAGCAAGCAAACTCTTAAGCAGGTCGACTGCAGTGAAGAAGAAGAAGAAGAAGAAGAAGAAGAAGAAGAAGAAGAAGAAGAAGAAGAAGAGGCTGAATGACCTGGCTGCAGGATTTAAGACGAAAATCTTGTGTTGTGAACCATAACATAACAAGAAACAAGTCCCCTCCATGCAAGTCCCCTCCAGTGTGCTAAAGTGCATTATCCTGCTAAAAAAAAGGCCACCGCTATAAGGAAACGTCATCGCCATGGAGGGGGGTTAATTAATCTGCAATGGTGAAATATTTCAGAGTAACATCCACATGCTTGACCCAAGGTCTACAAGCTGAACATATGCTCAGAGCATCATAGTTCCTTTGCCAGCTGATGCATCCACCTTCTTCACTGGACCAGTCCTAATGCTCACATACCCATTGAAGGTGCTTTCAGGCAGTGAACAGGGTTTCTGACTTGTCTGTGGCCACACAGCCCCATACACAACAAGCTGCAATTCACTGTGTGCTTTGTCACCTTTCTATCATTCACTTTTTCAGCAATTTATGCTACTATTCTGTGGCATTGGACACAATGTCTTCACTTTCCACACATGTGAATTAGCCTTGTGCGCCTATGACACTGTTGCTTGGTTCATCTTAACCAGGAATGTCCCTTCTCTTTCTCTGATGCTTATGCCTTCACATTTTTTCCTGCCTCCAAAAAATGTGATTGTTCTTTTGCTGCCTAATGTATCCCACTGCTTGTCAGGTGCCATTGTAATTACTTAATCAATGTTATTATTATTATATTATAATGTTTTCCATTTTTATTACTTTTTTTTATTTTGGTACACTATTAGTTTCTTTGTTAGATTTTTTTATTTTTATTTTATTAATGTTCAACTAAAATGTAAACTAGTTGTTTACATAATTAACTAATTGTTTATGTTTAACTAATTGCTCACTCAATGTCCTCCAGTGTTTTTTTTTTTTGCTGATTTCTGCATGCACTTCCCTTTTTCCATTGACCGATTTAACCAATAAATGTAGAGTTTTAGGATTGTGCTTGCAGCTTTACAGGCACCCCAAGGCACCATTATATTTCTTTTTGGTTCATTTATTTATGTACAGTGTAAAACTGAAAATTCAATTCTGGTTCGATTTCGACTCAAGAAATAGACTAATAGGCACTGTATGAGCACCCTCAGTGCGGAGACAACTTAGAGGATGATTTCAAAAGGCAAACACTGAGATTCTTATAGACACTGAAAGTTAATCTTATATGCTATGACTTGTCGTACAGCAAAGTACAAAGTCCACTGATCCGAATACTAAAACATTCTCATATTCATACAGAAAGCTCTGATTAAATGCTGTGGAAACAGCATTGCAATTAAGAAACAAACACAGAGGGCAGGACCATTTTCATAAAAGCTTTTCTATTATCTTTTACACACAAAAGACTTTCACACTTAGGACAAAAGACTGACACCCTCCAGTGTTCCCGAGAGTGATTCATCTTTATCAGTGCACTGTACCACACCTACAGTCATCTTCTACACCCTCACCAAGGAATTCCTGAATGTCAAATATCTGCCTAGCAAACAAACAAAACACCTTCTCTTCCCCCCAAAAATATATAAGCACACTTGTCGTTTCATGTTTCCAATCATTTTGGTCAAAATGTCTCCACTTCTTGGTAATCTCTGGACAGAAAGTAGAAGCTGAGGGGAAACAAGCTTATCATTCATCTCAGTAGCAATCACAGAGAAGAAGGAAAGCGAATAAAAGAAAGTGACAAAATGACTTTCTGTAAAGGAGGCAATTGTAAAGGCAATCACGGGTTTAAATGTCAACCTTTCGACTGCTTTTTAAAGTAAACTCTGTCTATTTTTCTGTATCAAGGTGTACCCTATAGCCATCCTCTGCTAAACATTAGCTGTTGTGTAGCACTGTGGCTGCTATGACAGTTAGGCTGAATTTAGCATCTAGAACATATATCAGCTTGTGTACAAAAGGATCATTTTAGTAAACATCTGTGCCAAATGCCCTTCAGATATCTGATCCAAAACGTGAGGATATCCACAGAGAAGATCAAATTGAACAATAGAAGTGAATGCTACTGTAGTCGTTCTCTGGCCATGACACTACTCAGAAACATAGGAATAATGTAAGTCCAAAAAGAACTGTGATGTTCCACATAACTTGGGCAAAGATGCAAAGAATTGGCTTTGTTACTGGGGAAATTTGAACAGTTTAAGAGCTTTCATATTAGTATAGTAAAAATGGTATGAGGACATCCCTAGAAGATACAGCATGATAAGCAAGATGGCTGCTGCACTATACTGCATTAATGTGGTACATTAATTAGGCATTTAAAAAATAAATAAATAAATAAATAAATAAATAAATAAATAAATAAATAAATAAATAAATAAATAAATAACGTGCAAGGTCAGTATGTGAAGCAATGCAGTTTGCAGTTTATCTCATTGGTAGGACATAAGAAATATTTTCTCCACTTTGAAACACAATGTGAACAACTGGTATATCTGCTGCGTACTGTCAGAGGTGGAGAATAACCCAGGATTTAGTCTGTAGCTAGCTCACACCCTCATAGTACTCAGAGGTCAATACTTGGCTATTGGCAGCTCTCCCAGTGTGGAAGTCTGGACACATTACTATTGATTTGATTGCCTTTGTTCCACATACAAAGGACAGAATGGCTTGGCTCAGAAGGACTGCACTTTCGTGCGATGGTGCATTGAATGGCAAAAAATGTGCAACACTTCTGAGGCTTCCTTAAAGCATCTCAGTTTTATGTAGGTTAATCTCAATCCCCAAAATCTCTCAATCCTACAGAGCAATTGAAATTCCGAGCACAAGTATCTTTACAGCAAATCTCTTTAAAGCTTTTTCACAGACAACAGATTTTCAAACACACAAAAATTCACCATTCAAAAAAGAGAAACAAGGTCAATCAACATGTTATAGAATAGTAACCTTAACCCTAAACCTAGATAAAAAAAAAAAAGCAATAAAAACATATAAAGATTTTTTTTTTTTGATAGTGTATTATTTATTATAGGTATGGCAGTTTTTACTTAAGATTATTATGATAATGCAACCTCAGTGGTTGGAGTTAAATGTTCAACACAAATAAAAACTATACACAGACCTAAAGCAAGTGAATTAATCTGAATTTGTGACTAACTCTGACTGAAGTTCTACTAATAGACTGTAGTTCTTTGGCCAAGTCTGCTACTAGCTATAGTGGAGGAATCAATGGTAATGTCACTAATGCTCTGCCTCGAGAGAATAGATTAAAATTCTACTATCGTCCCGAGCTTGCAGGGCAGAAAAGGTGAAGCATTATACTTGTCAAAAGTCTTGTGTACAGATTGATGTGAGGAGATTTTGGGGAGTTTTATGGAGCTGCAATGCCTCTTAATCTTTTCCTCCAGGAAAGAGGAGGTGGACCACACTCATGCTGAATAAATAGATGTCCCCAAACATTCCCATGCGCCAAAGACAGGGAGGAGCAAATAACGCACAACAGGAATGCCAAGGATCTGTTTACATAGCTTTCAATAACCACCAAGATTAATTACACTCAGCCCCCACAAATAATCAATTAATGTACACACCAATGGACAGCAATGGCATCTATGAACACTAATGAACCTTTAATTGTTTCTTCATTCCACAGTACTGCCTACATGTGTGGGAATGGTGCAAAAAAAAAAAAAAAAAGTTCAAACCTTTTAAAATGTGTACACAGGATGAAACAGTGAAATGACTCCCCTCCATACGCCAATGTTCTTCTCGAAAACAGGACATTGTTAAGCTGAACTGAAACATGTTGCTTTTGGCACGAGCCCCTGCGCTCTCCCTGCACACAACGGGCCTGCAATTAGCATGGCCAGCTACCTAGAACAAATATTCTCCACTGTATTCCTGCCATAGCGTCAGAGACACGGCTCTCTAACAGGAATGCTAGACATTTCCTTTAATGTGTTTTGGCCTAGCTGGGCCAGAGGAACCAAATTTCACGGCACAGCAGACTCCCAAAAAAACTTCCTGTCTCTCGCACTCTTCCTTTCACTGTCTCATAATACAGTAAGTATTCTTACTCGTGTCTCATGTTATTTCTAGTCTCTCACCTTTAATCTGCACATCCCCCTTTCACAGTCAGCAACTTAAAATACAGCTTCATTTCTCTTCCAGAAGCTGACAGACTTTCACTTAAATATCCCAAGGAAATATAGTGCTCATAACCACAGTCCTATCAGGTGCTGGTTTCTAAAAGTAGTTTCAATAGTTTACATGAATACACAAAACTCTGGTTCAGAAGACTAAACTGGGTCACTGAAAGACTACTGATTACCTCCATGTTAATTTTAAATACAGACCCTCTGGGACAGTTGCAGTGGTTCCCTTGTGTATTCTTGTTTCACCAAGTGTATTTACTCCAAGGACAGTTTTTCACTGGCAGCAAGATGTTTTCTTATCACCATGGACCCAAAGACATTTATATCACAGCGAAACATTTTTGCCATAACAGTTCTGCCTTGTCAAGTGAGAGGATTATTTTTAAACTGGTTAAGATGCATACAATCAGTCCAAAAATTCACATGAAAACAATATTCGCATATGCACATTCTGGAATCTCTATTGTGTCTCTACAGATTCTCTCATATTTTCTAACAAATCTTTTTGTACCTTTTTATCCTTTCTGACTCATTATGCCTTGGTTAAACTCACTGGAAATGCTGGAGATAAACTGGAGCAATTCAGATTGAGACTCCCGATCAGCATCTTCAAAGAAGTCGTACCATCCTCTGACAGGTCTAACCATGATTTAACACTCTGACATTTTTTCACACCTTGAGAAAAATCTAGTTAGCCATCAAAGGTCAGCATATTATTCCAGTTCCACTGAGGATTGATTTCCCTTAGTTTCCTAGTAGGAATGGTCCAGAGGAAAATGGTCATTAGCAACCCCCAAGAAAGGCGGGAAGCATCATTATCAGCATTCTTCTGCCCTTTCAGATGTCTGTTCCCCTTGTGGCTTTTTATAATTATTAAATGCTATATTTACTCCAAAGGTTATAGCATATTAAACATGGTACCACAAATTTTCACAAGCATCTCTGTTGAGTGTTTTTCCATACAGAATTTTACAAAAATGAATTTGAATTCTTCAGCAAGATGAGGTTTCTAAATGACATACGATGAATGACCTTTAATAAGAAACCATAAATTCCAGCTGATTATATATTCTAGCTGAATCCACGTGTAGTATTTGAAAACCGTAGTAGTTTAAATGTAGATCTGTCTTCTTCCTCGCTTCTGCTGCCAGCAAACACAAAGAAAGGTGAACATGGGAGTAGGAGATAGAGATTATATAGATTAATTATAGAGAAGATTCCAATTCTGCTTAACAGAAGTGATTGTTTAATGTATAATCAATAAACCCTTACTATGTCTTCAGACCCACAACAAAAAAATTATGGGATGAGCTGATAGATCATGGCAGTAATGTTTTCTTTATGTAAATGATAACCACCAAGGACATGTCACTCCTGCAGTGCATAAATGTGTCTTAATGCTCAAGCATCACCATAGTGCTGCCCAAGGAGAATAAAGCAAGTCCAAATGCAAAACAGCAACCGAAACTAGACGCATTATCAGTAAACAATAGCGCACACACTTCCATGCGACACAGTAGTCCAAGCTAGACATAACAACACATTAAACAAGTGACAATTGCACAACAATCCAAATCAGTCAAAACAAGATAACAACTACCTATTAAGATGAAACACCGCAGGGAAAGCTTAAAAAGAACCGCAGTCTGCAATATAGCTGCTGAAAATACACCTGCCACAATAAAACAAGGGCCATCAACCTTTGCCAACACCACTGTGATAACAAACATATATTTTGGAGTTTAATTGCAAGTGTGCTGCCAATTCAACTTGAACACACAGGGATATGAGGAGACTGCAGTGCATGTCCATCAGGAATTGCATTCTTCAACACACCATTTGCATTCTGATAGCTCTTATCAGTGTTGGGCAAGTAAAGCTGTTTGTTAATCACAGCAATTCTAAAGAAATGTACAAACATATAAACAACAACCCCCCCCCCCCCCCCCCGAAATTTTTTTTTAAAAAGATAAGGAAAACATTCACTTTCTTCACCACACCCACACCAGGAAAAAAGCCGCATACCAAAATAAGATAAAAAACCAATATTGGGCTACAGAAATTTCCAGGAAAAATTTTATGCAGTGTTTGAGAAAGAGCAGAAAGGTTCTTGCTTAATTTTTTTTAAATATTCAAACTAAACCTATTATACTTATTCCTACATGAAATAGAATCCAAAAGAATTTTATTTGACATGACTAAGCTTTCATTTCAAACACTATGAGCCCATACAGCGTTCTAAGTTTAGCATGGTATACTTATAATTTACTACAATGAAGTGATCTTGCTGCCCCAGTAACCTGTTTGCAGCAGAACTAGTATATGTGCGACAGCATAGGAGAGGATAAATATATTTCTGTCTGTTGCATTTGTTCAGTAGATCTGAGCCATATGGTTCAAATAGATGGCTGTTTGCACTGCATTCACGTATCACTGACATGTCACATCTGCTTGATCCCAAGTTAGCTTGTAGAAAAACAGAACATGACATTTCCATCACACTCAATCTAATACCTATGTATTAGAGCAGAATTCTGATTAATTTCCTAAAGCCAAATGAAGACCATAGGTTAAGTCACTCTGTAAATTATATGCAGAGATTATTGCCTGTCTCAATAGGTTCTAAACATCTGAGAATTAACAAGGAAGCCCATTTCAATTACCAAGTTAATCACAGACCATTTAGTTTGGCAGAAGTACATATTACAGTCAGAGATGGTGGACGTGCTTGTTGTAGTGCTGTTGTACCGGATCCCACAAAACATAACCTTGAGATATACCTCAATGAGTACTAAACAGATCCAAGATTATGAAGTGTTTATCTGTCCGGAGAAACCGGCATATTCAAACGAACGCTACCATCATTCAACTTTTACCCTGTAGCATCCTAAAAGCTATGTTAGAAAAAAGCCACGCATGGATGAGTTTCTGCATGACCGAGTAGAAGACAGTGATTTTTACCTTCGATCTTCTTCAGGGCTGTCTGACAAGCCTCCTCGCTGGCGAACTCAAAAGGGTTGTTGCATGTTCGAACGCTGTCACATTCACACCTCCCGTCGATTATGTTACAGCCCGTAACCAGGTTCTCGTTGCACGGTTCAAATCCCAAGAGCTGGTCGTCATCCCAGTTTTCATCTGAATAAGGATCAAAGGGAAATACATTTTTAGTAGAAGTAGAATGCATGCAGATTTATGCTCATGTCCAAATCAAATATTATCTACATTTCTTGCACAGTTAAAAAATGAACAGCACACTAGCTTTAGCTAGAAATAAAGTTAGTTTGTAGCATACATACAGGTACAATGTTTAGTTATATGTGACAAACAATAACTGAAATGGCCAAAAGAAAAAAAAAAAAAAGAAAGCTCCTATTGGGAACATTAAATAATATGCTGTCATTCCAATTCTGTAATAAGAATGACCTTTAACCTTGTAAAACTACAATCTCCCAGGCACATTAGGAAATGTTATTTACAGTGCAAATACATTAATTTGATATGCGCACTGTTGTTTCAGCTTGCTGTGTGCTCACCTTATCATTGTTTGTGTTTAGATGGGGGAGAACACAACTATATATATGCACTTTGTACAAGTGCTTGTGCATGTATGGAGGTGTGCTAGTGGGTGTGTAATGTGTGCACTTCCTGCACTCTCTGCTGCTGTCTTATGCAGCTAGTAAACAAAGGTCCATAGATTCTATGGACGGTTCCATTCACCATGAAGGTCATCGAGTTGTCTACAGAAACTCCCCTTTCAAAGTGGCTAATATATAATAGTGGGAAAGAGTAAAGTGTGTAAACTGCTTGACAACTATGCAATAATTCGGCTTGTGCATGATTTTTTATCAATCTTGCATTCGGCCAGGGTTGCATCATGTATATATATATATATATGATGCAACCCTGCATGATGGAGCTGTGCCTCACATCTCTGGGGTCCCTATGGTTCAATCATAATTTTGACAGCTCTGAATTGCTCCTGGGTGTGAATTAATGTGGGAATTTGTGTGCATAGTGTCCTGCGATGGAGTGTCAGCGTCACACCCAGTGTGTATGTATTCCCGCATACTTTGCGCCCACTGTTTTCTCACGATAGGCTCCACCACAACCCTGACCAGGATACAGTTGTTACAAAAGATGAATGGTTGTATATATATATATATATATACACACTGGCAACCCCTCCAAACCCTCCAAGTTGGTCTCATTAACCTCTTAAAGTATTTTCATGAGGATAAATAAGTGAATCAATTCCCTTTTGCATTAGCGACTGAATATGTACATAGCTGCTGGTGATAGGGTTCACAGAGGTAGCCCATTGATCCACTGGGATCAAAAAATGGTGGGTGTGATCGCAGCTGCACAACACAATGCCTATAGTGTGTACACAGGATCTGTGTTTTCTCTAATATTAACGTGGGTTTGGAGTTCTGCATACCGTATGTGAAATGAAAAATTAAGAAGACATGAAAAATATTCCAAGTATGAACAGGTGCTATGAATTCTGGCACTCCAGGTAACACTCTGCATATGTTCCAGGGCATGTTGTGAGTCTGGACTGCCTGGAAGCAGCATCCACCTGTCTTCACGATGACCTTGAATAGATGCTGTCAACAGCCGACACTTTAATAACTAAGCCATGCTCTCCAGACTAGCTGTGGGTCATATAGCAGGGTGAGGAAGTTCAAGCCGGTGCACTTCTGGCCAAACATGTCTGCTTCTAGCCTGGCATAGGGCTCATAGAGTAAGCACTCTCCTGGTGGTCTGAGCCACCCGCAGAGCCTTGGCTTGGCAACAGCACTTAGAGACATGTTACTGGGTTCCCTTGCATCTCTGATTCTTTCACATGAGCTGCTTTTGATGAACGGTGCCATTTCAAATCCCAGAGCCTCAGTACGTTCCAGAAGAAGTTGTACATAGCTGCCGAGATTAGATTTCTGTTCCAAGAGACCAGGGAGAGAACATCTTTTAAAAGCATGCTTGTGTTTTGACACCGTTCCTGAGCCAAGCAAGTTTAGGGAAACCTTATTCTGCAGTATTCACTGGATTGTACAACAATTCCATCAATATGTTTAAGGATAAGGTCACAGTTTTAATGCCACCAACCCAACAAAAAAACAGGAAAAATTCTCCACTCAACTACTTCTTCACAAAAATAAATATTCTAATTCTGCAATGTTATTTTTGTAAGTAGTTTCAATTGCACTCAAATCTAAATTGCTTTCCATTAGCATGATATAAAAAGGTAAATAATAAGGAACTTATTTTTTACTTACATTTTTTATCTTATCTTTTTTTGTTTTACTTAATATAGATCAGCCACTAAACATGCTGGCAGCTGAAGCAGCAACGTAAAAAGAATTATGCAGATAGCCTTCATAAAACAAAATGGGACAAAACATTATCTTCATTCAACTGTAATATATCCAATAAATGTGAAATATCAGCATAGTTAATGCACAAATGGAAGGCTTTTACAACAGTCTTCAAATTACAGTTCGGCCTGCAGTGGTGGCTCATTTTGCTGCTGTGCCCACAATGGCACCTGGTTGTTAACCAAGATAGAGACCTTCCTGAAGCACAAAGAGTTTGGTAATTTGCATCCATAGCACCTATTAATTAGTTCACTTTAAAAAGAATAGTCCTTTAAAACAGAGAAACCATAATATATAATAAACAATAGCAGGTGTCTATAAAAATGTAGAGGAATATTTCAGATAGTGATTGAGCTAAATTAAGCTTTGCACTTCTTCCTCAGACTTCTGGAAGTTGAGGGATTTTGAGTCAAGTGCAAACTGGTTTTTTTTTTCTTCCTCAAAGCAGTATCCACCTATCCTTAATCACACAGGGAAGGCTTTTTGCCAAAGTCCCACTTCTCTAGCCTGGGGCTTTTTTTTTTGGGAACGATGATCACCAAAACCCCTGCATCTTTCTCCTCCTATACTGCTCTTTAGTGGAAGAGCAAAACTTCCAAAGAAAAAAGAGTGACAAGAAGGCTACTAAAAAACGAGGAAAGCATTTCTGCTTTTCTTTCCTGACTACACAAGACAACCTGTGTTCACTGACAAAAGTAACCTAGCCTTCACTGTTCTTTTTTATAGGGGACAAAGAAAAAAGACAAGGGCAGACATTCAGAGTTGCATACAATGTAGAATGTGGAAGAAAGGAAGTTGAAAACTTAGCTCTAAAGAGTGTTTTTAGGACCGGGCCCAGAGCAATTCATATCTGCTGTCATCACAACAATAGAGGGGAAAATGGAGAGGTAAACACACAGGCTGGTATAAAAATACAGAAAATTTGCAAGTGTAGATAGTGTTGGAATGAATTCAAGCCAAAAAAGGTTTTTTATTCAGCAGATATATGTTTTAATATGTCATTTGGCAAAATAATTTCATGCAATCTGTCTGACTGACATTAAGATTAAGAGCAATATGGTGCTCTTTCACTAACAGGCACAAGCCTGGGTATGTGTATATGACGGCAATGAGGAAAGACATGCCTACGTTGTTGTCTCTGAACAGACTGCATGAAATTCCATGTGCACTTTGTCCACTCTCCAGTCATTTATGTAATAAAGACTGCTGATTACTCTCCCAACCAGACAGATTGTGATTTTAATGCATGACATTGCAATACTGGAAGCAGGGACTCGAGGACTCAAGAAGTACAAGAGTTTGTACGCAGAACATGCAAACAGGTCCAATGCTTTGGTGCCAAACTCAACACTGATAATCAGCTTTTGGGAGACAAACCTCGATGAGCTTGCAACTCAGCAAAGATCCAGCCATGTTTTACACGCACATACAGTTACCATGTCAGAAATGCACGCTATGTGTGATGGACTGAGGTGTCAAGCTTCGCAAATAAATTCCACCCAACTTCCCATGCCATTGCATTCCAAGATGAACTGTCAAATGGAAGCTTGCGAAAGAATGTTAGACAGAATATGTGCTTCCCAGGCGAGCGTGAGTGCCATACATGCTCCCCTCTTTTGGGATTAATATGTGTTGTTTTTAAGGCCCTAAATTATTTGGCATGAGACAGCAAGGCTGACACGCAGCCAGAGGGCTGAAAATTCAGATAGGCTGCAACAGGCCAAGTGCACACATTCCTCTGATGCACTGCAAAAACAAGGGGAAAAGGAAGTGTTTGTGTGTGCTCACTTTTTATGCTCCTTCCTGGCTCAGCACTAGCCCTGCCTACAATTGGTTTTAGGAACAAACAAAGGCTTTCTCTTTCTGATGTAGGTAGTAATTATTTTAAGAAATCTGTGGATGCTGTGTCAACAAAAGCAATATCAAACTTTTGTCAAAGTTGGAGTGTTTGAAACTTTCACCACTCTCAGTTTGTATCTATAGAAG
Source organism: Silurus aristotelis (assembly GCF_946808225.1). Lineage (NCBI taxonomy): Eukaryota > Metazoa > Chordata > Actinopteri > Siluriformes > Siluridae > Silurus > Silurus aristotelis. The sequence continues at coordinate 17,926,547 of NC_139579.1, forward strand.
CGTAATAGAGCCTTAGTGATTAAGGATCTGGGCTACTGAATGGATGGTTGCGACTTCAAGCCCTGGTACTAATAAAGTCTATCTTCTAATCTTCTCTGTTTGTGGCTGATTTATTTTTGGTGATGGGTGATATCTTTCATTGCCATATCTCAGTTTACTAATCTCAAGTTTTAATTGAAAATACCTACGCTTAATTGGAACAAGCGATTGTCTGAGATTTCCTGATTACTATTCTTTCCACAGAACTCCCACCCTTAATATACAGTGTATCAACAAAAGTGTGGGGAGACCTAACCATAAGATTCATATGTGCTTTTTAAACATCCTATTCCACATGTATTCCCCATTTGCTGTTATAATAACCTTCACTCTTCTGGGAAGATGTTCCACTACACATGTTGTTTCCATAATGCTACTGGCTGGAAATAAATAAAATGATAGGTGGTGTATAACAAACCTCGCCAATTCTGTTTCGTCAACCTGTTTTTCTCCTTATGCTTACCTGCACTTCCTCATTCCACAACCACATCTCTTTGTCTTCCTTTCTCTTTTCAGATCTCAGGAGTGTGGTTGTGGAGTTTTGTGCTCATTCAGCCACAAGGGTATTAGTACAGTCAGGTACTGATGTAGGGTGAGGAGGCCTGGGATACAGTCAGTGTTTTAATTGATTCCAAAAGGTAGTCAGTGGGGTTGAAGTCAGAGCTCTACAGAAGCCACTCAAGATCTTTCAACCCAACCCATCTAAGCCATATCTACTTGGAGGCACAAAGAGGCATTGTTTCAGTGGAACAGGTTTGGGTCATCTAGTTCAAGTGAAGGGAAAATTGAATGCTACGGCATCCAAAGACATCCAATACACTTGTGTGCTTCTAATTTTGTGTTAACAGTTTTTTTTGGGTTTTTTTTTTTTTTTTGGGGGGGGGGGGGACCACACATGGTTTAAAAATAGGATGTTCCTCATTTTTTTTGTCAATATAGTGTATTTTCTTTAGTTTCCTAATTTACAAAAAATGTGCCCTTGGTGCAGGCTAAGGATTTTTTATCATATTTTGTTGTGCCAACAACACAAAATCTATACAAGCCGACATGGTGGCTAAATGTTCCATCTCCCAAATCATAACAAGGTAAGTATCTTATTATACAAAGAAACCCATACTAGCGTTGCCTATGAGCGTTAGATATTTTTTACACCTATAAACTGCATAAATAGAAGCAAGGATATTGTCCAATGCTTCACCTGGTGTGTTTAATTAGTGATTAGAGCATTTCACTACTACTAAGTAACAATGTGTGAGGCCTGCAGAGCCAGTATACTAAACAACAGCCTGTGTATTTTGGTGTGATGTGTTCAGAGCCTGGGTTTAATGGAATTCTTCTGTTGCAGCACTACAGAGTAAAGGGAGTCTCCCATGGGAACCTGTGATTCTTCTGTTAACACAGAACCTGAAAAATCATCTTTCAAAGTACAGTTCGATCAGCAGATTATCACACTGAGATGGATGTGTTGCGTACTCATGAGACGCCGGGTGACATTCACTAAATAAGAAAATCTAACTTATCTCCCAGTCACCTGTTTCAACACTGGCAAGAAATAAAAAACCAGGGTTTCTTTCATTAGAAGTGTTTAAAAATTAGTTTAAGACTAAATCTAATCCAACCACAGTGACAGTCAATGGGGTTTCCCAGACTGCCACGTATAGACCTGTCAGATAGCATAAACCTCATTATGAAAGGATGCCATGCATAGATTAAAATGCACTACAATAAACCTGATCACATTTTGAAAAAAAAAAAGGGTTAGGGTGGGGTCACCATAGTGTAGAATAGAACGGCCTAAACCACAGCTCCTGCAATCCCTGCTTTGATCTTTTGCATTCCTGTGGCAGGCACTGCTTTGACACTTTATCCTGTTCTGTTTTCTTGGCTGGGTTACATTAGATGTCACCGAGGAGATTACACGCAAAGCAGCCGAGATGCCTTCGGCATGATTTTATAATCAGTTGCACTGAAATCTGACCCACAGCATCAAGCATCAAGCATCAAGTGTGTCGTCGGATCAAGACCAGGACTACGTTTTTTCTTCCTCAGAGTGTAGCATGGGTCTGATTTGTCTTCTATTAGTTCCATCCCATTAATTGAGCACTTAGTTTGTGCTTTGGGCTGAAGAACATCTTTCTGATCAACAGGTGGAAAATTAGAAATGAATCCTTGCATCTGATTAGTCATCACATTAGTACTAAAAATGGCATAATGATAATGGTATTAGGGAGTAAAGTGGGGAGTGTGTGTGTGTGTGTGTGTGTGTGTGTGTGTGTGTGTGTGTGTGTGTGTGTGTGTGTGTGTGTGTGTGCAGGACGACTTGTGATTGTCTCTTCTTCTGTGAAAAATACACGATGGGACGCGCGAGCTAAGCCGCATAGACGGCATTCCGATGAGAGAAGGCAGGGGGGAAAAACGGAAGGAGGCTGGCACCTCGTCCCAAAACAGCACGGAATCCAGTTCGCAATCATATCTCATAGAAATGCAAAACCGACATGCTGCAAACACATTAAGCAGCCCGCTTCCCCCCTTCTCTCTCTGTAGGCTACAGTAAACACTCCATGCTTACGGTAAACAGTTGTAGCGTCCTTCAGCATTCAGATCATTTTAGATCAGCATGACATATTATGGAAAATACTGATTAAACAGCACCGGATCTGTTCACCAGAACTTCATGTTGTGCAAAGCTCCATTCAAGTTCCCAATATGTTTTCCTCTTTCTCAGTAACTTTATCACTTCGATTTCAATCAACGCCAATCTAGATTACATCACCGCTTTCCTCATCTGGATTGTCATCGTGTAAACCACATCGTCCCATATTCGCTGTCTAGTTTCATAATTTGACTGATGAGTGACATTTGGCTTTGCTGGTGTAAGAAGGGCAAACTAATCAGGGCTTATATGATAAAAAAAAACACAAGCGCGAATGAAAAAAAGCAACTTTTCCGCCGAGAAAAACTGCGTGGAGGACAGACAGACACCCCCCACTAACACCACAACCACAAGCACCACCACCGCCGGGGCTTGTCAGTTACCTTCGCAAACTCCGACCTCGTACTGCGTGATGGATCCGCCGTCGAGCGGGGGTCTGATCACGCAACGCAGTCCCGCGTCGCACGTGCCGTAAAGGCCGTACACGCCGCCGCAGCTCTCGTTCTTCTGCTTGGCGCACACGGAGCAGCAGCCGCAGATCCCCGGCACCACGGCGCCGACGCACTGCTTCGGCTCCTCGCACTTGGACTCGTCACAGGGCAAACACAGCAGCGCCCGGCCGCTCGCCGCCAGCAGCAGCAGCAGCGCCAGCTGACCGATCAGCACCGCAACAACGTGCATCCTGAAGGCGAAGGACGGTGATGAAGAGACCATGAAAAAAAAAAGGTAGTTAAGAAAAAAAAAAAGGAAAAACGCGTCAATGTAAAATCCAACCAAGTTATCTCCCCGGTTGCCCGGTTTCTAGGAACGCACGATCCCCCAGCGGAGATTTAAAAAAAAAAAAAGAGAAAAAAAGCTTGCGAACAATGGCTCTAAGCGAGAGCGTGACGGGATCTGCCGTCCGTCTTCTGTCGCATGAGAACAAACAAAAACAACCCCCCCGTTAAACTTTGCAGCGCTCTTCAGAAAATCCGCTCACGAGCAGGACACGACGCGGCTACCCCACGCTGGACAGCGCGTGCATGGCTCGCGCGTGGCGATTTCAGCCGAGTTCATTCGCTTTCCAGACGCAAAAACTTTGCTCATCGCACTCGTGCACCAGAGTCTTTTAGGTCTGTTTTTCCTCTCTCTCTCTCTCTCTCTCTCTCTCTCTCTCTCTCTCTCTCTCTCTCTCTCTCTCTCTCTCTATTACGCAAGCAGGGGGATTTCTTCCTGTTTCAACGCAGGATCCAGGAGCGGCGAGAAGCACTGCGATCTGCTAACAGTTCCCTTTATTTAAAGAAGTAAGAAAAGCGAGTTGGCGATCTCTCGGCCTCAATCTTTCGGAATCTTTCCTGCCTCAATCGCACGGCTCATGTTTTGTCTCTCTAGAGTTCCCTGTCTCTCTGTCTCTCTCTCTCTCGCTCGCTCTGTTGCCGTTGCTGTGCCTCTCCGTGACCTCATAACGGAACCACTCCCATCTTGCATTTCTCCGCTCCGCTGGGCCGTTCACTCCACATATGGAGCACCCGGGTAGCGCGCGCACGCCCGATCCGGACACGCAGGAAAATGGAGCAGGAGGCGCGCGCGGGTCGCACTGTTTAACCATATTCCTGAAAAAAAAAGAAACGTTACAAACCCAAAGATTCAACAGAAAAAAAGAAGAAAAGAATGTATGAATAGATCAGAGTTCAATGCAGTCTCAAAAGCAATAGAAAAACATTTTCTTTATGTTTATTTAGTGATCAATTCCCTGCTTGAGCTAAAGATCTTTAAGAGAGAAATAAAATAAACCTTGAAATAGGGGAGGTGGGAGTCTAGAGGTTTTTGGTGTTGGACTTTGGATCAGGAGGTCATGTGTTCAAATCCCAGCAACACTGAGCTGCCACTTCTGGGTCCCTGAGCGAGACCCTTAACACCCAGCATCAATGTAAGTCACTGGATAACAGTGTCTGCTAAATGCCAAAAAGGTAAATGCAATGCGGTAAATTACATTAATGGTTGTTCTCAAAGCAGAAAGGTGTATTATAAAAACTAGATTATTAAAGGATTTATGACATGCGTCTATAGATCTTTTTGTTGCTCGGACGAGGGTGTCAATTAAAACTCAATATACCGCATAAGCCCAAGCGATTCTCACCCAGCTTTTCTCTTCCACACCCCCTGAAGCTATAACATATATAATAATCCTGTAGGTGTCAAATGATAATCATGGGTGTGAGGCAGAAACACAGGCTTCTTTCTGCATAAAAAAACATTAGTCCCTTCATCTCCAGTGAAACCAGATACGCTCGGATTTATATGCTCGCGGCGCTTTCCCGTCTTTTTGCTGCCCGACACAATGCATTTCTTTCCCCAGCTAGCTTGACCTTTAACCCAGGCCATGTATGCCAATATCAGATACAGTTGCAGCTAATACAGATGTATGGTCGAGTAGGTAAGTTAGGTGTGTGATAACTGTCAGAGCAACACTGTTTGGGGCCACTAACATAATAAATGTGTTAATGCAGAATGAACTTTGACCATACATTTGACAGAACAGGAGCATTGTAATTGATTTTGAAATGCTGTCTGCAGATCAATAAAGCTCAATCTTCAGGGGGCTTCAAAGTGTGTTTCACCATGGCTTTTTTTTCTTGTCAGATCTATTTGACAAGCGTTGAAAATCTCATCATAGAGTTTAAGGAGTTTTTCATGCTCCCTACCTTAATGACAAATACAGTAATTTAGGAATCCATATACAGTTACACAGAAACAAAACAGTCTTTGGACTATTCAAATCAGAAGTGTGTGATGAAGTGTGTGAAAGCATTTTGATATCAATTGACTAAGGAAGAGTTACTGTAGACAACCACTGTAATATGATCTTCCTCTGTTTGTTTGGTGTCTACCAAAAAATAATTTTATCTGTGGTAATGTGTGAATGGATATGTGTGTGCGTGTGTGTGTGTGTGTGTGTGTGTGTGTGTGTGTGTGTGTGTGTGTGTGTGTGTGTGTGTGTGTGTGTGTGTAATGCGATGCGATATGGTAAACTGGTTTCCCTTCTAGAATGCATTCCATCTTCATGACCAGTGTTCCCAAAACTAAAAAAAATGAATGAATAACTGAAGGCTAACCAAATGTAATATATATTCATTATATCAATGAAACTACAGTGCATATACAGTGTGTTACACAGTTTGTAACAGTTGTTACATACATATGAAAAAGGATTGTTTTGGTTTGTTTGTTTTGTTGCTGTAGACCATAAAGAGAGGCATACCTGCAATATTTGTCAGTGTTTCTAAAGTAAAGGTGCTGACACTGTCAATGAGTTAACTGCAGCGATGTTCTGTGTCACTTTAATTTGGATGTGTCTAATCATGTAATGATGTTAGGCGCCGGCAAATTGAACACCCGCTGTTCCAGCACCACTGTGTTTGTTGTGATAGTTACCAAGGAGAGAGCCACAGGTGCTCCTGTGCCCTATTGAATTAGCTTTGATGAGCCATGTCTTATCAGTCATCTGACTTCAGTGGGAGTATGACCCCTGCAAGTCCTTTCACGAACCGGAAAACATGCCAGGAACCTTAAACCCATGATTTTTCAGCTAGAATCATCTCAGTTCTTACTGAATGCCATGGGACTCATTTTGGATATTTGTTCATGCTTAGCTGTTAAACCATGCCCTTCATTTAGGGTAGGCTCTTCAAATCATTTCCAACAATCAACCTTATTATGCACCGCCACCCCTACCGAGTCATGAGATTAGATTTTATACTTAACGCAAATCCCAGACAGGGAACTCATTTCGGTTTATTCCTATTATGTTGTGACAGCGCTGCACGGAGATGCTGACATGTTTTCCTCTTCGACCTGTCATGATGAAATCAAGTAGTGCTGGGCACCATTGCTTTGTGGCAATGCACAAATATGCACCCGCTGGGATTCATTCATTTTTTTCATCTGCTGTTTCCACCAAAATGTCTAAAATGTATATTGCTTCTCCAGCCTGGCACCACACGTGGACTGAATGCTTGCATACATAGACTCAATAAGCATTTGATTTTATACAGTTTTTCACCATTACTATGGGTATTGATTAAAAGGCTTGCCATTGCCACTGATTTGCCCCACTGTATCTCCCAGAGGACACCATGTTGTATAAAAAAAAAGCTAATCTCTTGGGAATCTGCTTTTGTCTGTCCTGCTACACTAAAGGCCAGGTGATTGATATTGTTTTCTGGTGGCAGTACTCTGTCAGTTTCACAGAGGTCAGTGAGAGTAGAGATATAGAACTAGATAACATTGGCGTTTAATTTAAGGAGATTCTATGCTTGTGTGTGTGTGTGTGTGTGTGTGTGTGTGTGTGTGTGTGTGTGTGTGTGTGTGTGTGTGTGTGTGTGTGTGTGTGTTTGTGTGTGTGTGTGTGTGTGTGTGTGTGTGTGTGTGTGTGTGTGTGTGTGTGTGTGTGTTTGTGTGTTTGTGTGTGTGTGTGTTTGTGTGTGTGTGTGTGTGTGTGTGTGTGTGTGTGTGTGTGTGTGTGTGTGTGTGTTTTCTCTCTTACAAACCTGTACATTCTTACATGGTATTATGGTATTTGTGTTAAAGAATTCTTAGCACCTTTTATGTGCTGAAATATACACTGCTTGAGATGATTAGAAGCCGACAACACTTATGGCAATTGTTCTGTTTATCCCTCCTGTAGGGGCTTTTGCATTTCACAGTTTTTTTTTCTTCAGCTTTTAGTCCTCCACTGTTTTCTTCACACTCTAAAACAATTGCTTAGATTAATTGTAAATGGTAAATCATAAATTAAATAATGAATGCCAGACCTAATAGACTTCACTCTTAACAGAAGGTAGAGGAGTCGAGACAAAAAAAGAGAAACTGGAAGAAAAAAAAAGCATATAATTAATGTCCACACATGAAGTTACAGCTGAGATTCATGAGGTAATTTAATTCCCTTGGCCACTGGAGTGAGCGGATGCCATAAATGTGGGACCAGGGAGCACTGCCGAGGTGCAGAGAGGCTCTGATGATGGCCAGCAGAGTCATTGTGACTGGAGCGTCGGCACCGCAGGCAGTTGGCTAACTGCACCATTAATCACCAACACAGACAGGGCATCATCCTCCAAATACACAGCAGCAGCAGTTTGTTCTATAGCGCCTTAAAAGTGCCGAACTGAGTTTGGCTATATCCCATTCTTCTTTTTATTAGCATTACTGACTTATATTATGTACATGCCTGTTTTTTTAATATAATATGATTATGAGTTATGGCTGTGTACACAAACAGTTGCAGTTTAGCCCACTTTAATGTACAGGCTACTGAGGTCCTATTCTGAGCCATTTTAGTTTCATCAAATGTCACAGATTTAATTGAACTGTTTGATGCAGGACTTCTTGCCAGCACAAGCCCTCATGTGGTCAGTCCGAAAAATAGCTCTGGCTTTACTGTAGACCAGATTCATCTCGCCTATTTTAACTATATCTAAATGACATAAAACAACAGTAAATAATTAAAACCAAACTGTCAAAAGCATTTATTAACAAACGAACATTTGACAAACGAAATACATAATAATTGAGTGTGCTTCATGTTGTCTGTGAGGCAGAAAAATTTAGTTAATTCCTTTTATTTAGCTGAGAGATAACATTCATTTGCACTTCTCAAAGCATGCCAGGCATCTCAGCAATTCCACGTCTTTCTTAAGTTTCTACACTGGTATGCAATTAAAATGAGGATGATAATTTAGATAGTGTAACATTGTGCTTAGTAATTACAGACCACATAAAACATAACATTTTCTTTTGAACAGTTTATATCTTCTACCAGACCAAATCAAAAGCAGCTTCTGTTCCTGTAATATGACTGACTCAGTTTGTGAGTCCATGTGACACACAAATGTCTGATTCAAGTCCAAGACTATAGCAGGAAGAAGTATTAACTTCAAAACAATTCTGGACAAAACCCTAGGTAAAATTAGACGAAAAAATCTCTCTTAAATTGCTCTGTCAAGCATTAAAATGGTCTTTACCTTTTACTGTAATCTCATACATTTATAAATATGTGTGGAATAGCAGCATATTATGCTCCATATACTAAATAACAATTCAGATGCAGGTGCATGGATCCATGGCAGTATTTTCAATTCAGGATTTCATTGCCCAAAACTATTTTGTAATACATTTTAGTTTGCTTGGATTGAAGGGATCAGCTTTCCAGGTTACCTCAAGGGCAAATACATATTTAATGATCCTTCATTTTCCACAGTAATTTCTACACTCATTGGCTCTAACATACAGTAGGTATGTGATGTCAAACCAGTCAGAAAAGGGAAGTAACGAAAGTACAAATACTTCATTACTGTACTTAAGTAGATTTTTCTGGAACAAGCACTTTACTTCACAATTTATTTTCTGGACAATTTTTTTCTTTTACTCACACATTTTTCTTTCACTCACACATTTTTACACAAATACCTGTACTCCCTTCTTCTTACATTTTTAAACCGGGCTTGTTACTTTAGTTTTAATCTATTTGGTGACATGATCAATATTTTTTCTTCTATTGTTCACCATTGCAGCCCATCAACCTATTTCTTGTCATTGTGCAGCTTTTTTAACCTACCACTGGTGTTTCATTTCCTGGCTCTCACACACCACAGACGTAGACTAGTTTATAAAGCTAACAACAAGCAAGGCAGAAGGCAACATGAAGTCTAGGGTTAACGTGGATGTGACAGAGTGAGTCAGTGATGTAAACATGACTGAGAACAGACACATTCCTGATCACCTGATCATAAACATCTTTTATCTGCTTGTGTTCTATATGGTGGTTGTTCAACCTGGATACATTTATTTGGTTACAAATTTTTTTATTCTTTTGTATTAATATATTATTATGCCGTGAGGTCCTGTTACCAGCATGACACTAAAACAGGTAGAAGCAATGGCTACTTTTTATTTAAGTACATATAGGAGCCCAAACTTCTTTAACTTGAGTGAAAAAGTATTTTAACTTTTACCATAGTCTTTTAAAACATGAGTATCTGAACTTCTACTTAAGTGAAGGAGGCGTGTTCTTTTGCCATCTCTGAACTCGTTTAAAAGGTCACATGACCATTATTCCATACGACCTTATAATCTGATAATTTATCCTTTTTGACCTTAAAATTACAGTGATTTCTTTGATTAGCATTCCATACAAATGTAGTTTCTTTTGCAGATGTCCTAACAACTACTCAAAAGAGCTTTTTTCACATGCACACCGACTTATTCTCTCTCTCTCTCTCTCTCTCTCTCTCTCTCTCTCTCTCTCTCTCTCTCTCTCTCTCTCTCTCTCTCTCACTTTTCAGCTTGTTCTTTTTCATGAGCACATGACAAAAGAATGATTGGAATGTCAGTGAGCGGCAGGCCAGCACTGTTTCCAGTAGCACTAGCCTGTGAGAACTGTGAGTGAGGATAAGGGGGCTGGCTTAGAAGTCTTGACTCTTTACTGTGTTTGGGGAAATTACGTTTTTTTCCATATAAAGAAGTGCATACCACAGCCTGGCTAGCAAACTTAATACTCCTCTCACTATGAAACAAGACACGAGAGAGAAAGAAAGAGATAGAAATGGAGACAGAAAGACAGAAAAACAGAGTGATTGTGACAGAGGCAAAAAGATAAAGAAAGAGAGAAAGACAGGTGGATAAAGTAAAAAAAAAGCGATAGGAGAAGAGAGGCAGCAATAGTCTCAGGACACAGTAAAAGGAGTCACTTTCAGCTTTCTCTCGCTCTGATAGACTAAATGGGAGAGGGGGGGGGGGTGAATTCAGGGCTGAATAAAGGCCATTCAAAGCAGAAAGTCCAAGGGAACGGCAGTGAGTGGATTAACCCAGTCACTGCCTAACACACCTCTTCCCCAAGTGCACTCAGAGGTCACACCATCAGATGTTGACAGACCTCTGGTTGTTTTTATATGGTATGTGTTCCACCTCTGAGCCTCAATGCAATGGCTAAGTAGTAAATCTGGTTCATACAGTGAATTGTACCTTGTTCTTGATCATTAGGCAAACAGTTAATTAACAAGCAGTTGAAGTGCAAAAGTGCACTAATGCCGAGATGGTAATAAATTCACAGTCCAAGAGAGGACTTGCAAAAGATATCAGATATCGCCACTGATAGTTTTAGGCACTTCACTTTCAGTCCTTTGCTGTAGGCCTAAGTGGGGCTTAATTGTATTATCTTTAACTTCTAGTCCTGTATTTTTTTTTTCTTACAATCCCATTTCCTCATTTACCATTTGGACAGTATATTTTCATGTAAAGAGCACTATTCCATTACCATTCTTCTTTGCCACTTGCAATGGATTATCACAATTGAAACAGCAAACACTACTTGTGATAACATATAGTATAACTCATGTCCTTGATGGAAAGTCCCTCAATAAAGGTGCACTGCAGAATTCCTGATTCCACAGAATCACATATTTAAACATAAATATGTTCATTAACATAAATATGTTCATATCCGCAAATATAAAAAATTTATTGCATGGCCTTCTTCCAACTTGGTGCTTAAACATTTCTGCTTTTTCCAAACTTCTGCCAGCATACAAATAGATGACAAATAAACAAACAATTTACAATTACGGATAATACCAACTCTCCGGTTAGTGTCTTTCCTCAGGCCCCACTGCCTCGTGTATTCGAACCAATAAAGTGTATAACCATACTCCGGTTTCCGACTCTTGGTGCACGCGTGACAGTAATACAATGATAAATAATTCCTATCTGTATGGGAGTGGTCTCTTCCTGGATGAAAATGTCCTCACCCACACAGAACAAGGACTCACTGAATGGTTTGATGAGGATCATGCCATCAATCATGCCATCTCAATCCATTCTTTTGAAAAAAAAAAATGCTGTTTATGCTTCCTGTACATTTTCAGAGAGTTATAGAATATATGTCCAGGTGCTTTGAAATCCTTTTCGTGGCTTACAATATGGACATCTTATTAAGATTTAGAACTAGAACCCTTTTAGAACCTATTTAGAGTTGCTTCAAATAAACATAAAAAAAAAGATAGCCCACTTGCTTCGCTGAAGTGTCAAGTATGCGGAACAGGGGTTGATGAGTCACCACTGGAGAAATTGCAAGGGCTTATCCTTCTCCCAACACTTAATGAACATTGGCAACCAGGCTCAAACCCATAATCTGTTAGCGTGTTTGGAGCTTTCATAGCAAGCTCCAGTGAGCAGCCTTTGTTATTGCTTTTTTCTTCCTTGATTCTTTCCCTCGTCACACGCAAAGTACCATCAAGCTTTGCAGCATAGAATCAGAAATGAATGAGAGACCACTCAGAGTGGTGCTGTAACATCATGAGCTTCTGCTTTATTCTCTACCAGATGTCTTTTTGACTGTAATAGAATTAGCTGATCATCAGGTGTTTGTTTTAATTAAAAATCTTGCTTTATTGGCATTCCTAGGCAACATGATGCCACTCATTTCTGTGTTGTATGAGCCTAGAACACATTTCCATGTGATACAGATGATGTATGACCCTTTGACCTTCATGATCTATGGCTGCAACGTCCAGTTGCCAAGACAACCGCTGTGCACATAGTCAAAATTGGTCTGTTGATTTTAGCCTCTATCTGCAGCCACTTGTCAACATTGGGGATTTGCCTACATCATTGCTATTTGCTTTTCACAAACAGAAGCACACAGGTTATCACGCCTGAGGCCAAATTTCCGCATTTTCTGTTCTCCGCTCAGAAGATGCTGAAGTGACTGAGCTAAACAATCAGTATTCTTTTAGCACCCGTTAGCCAGATGGGGTAGGCACTTCCACATGCATCTACCCCATGTCACTGTTTAAACTGTCATTTGCTCACAGTCATTTATTTCTCATTCGTCTTCATTGCTTCATCCCATCTGTCCTCCCTGCTTTTCCTCCCACTCTGAAAAAACTACATTGACTTTGGCCTGTTCTCACACAGCTCCCTGTGAATGGAATTCATCTTAGCCTTGGACTCAAAGAAACAGCATAATGTCCTCAGTTGTCACAATAGGTGGATGTGCATGCTGTGGCTATAGATGGCTCAAGGTTAGAAGGTTTTTTGCAGCACCTGGTTTCGGATGAGTAACAGATGACTAGGTACACATACTTAAAGGCTGCAGTAAAATATAAAGTATTTGGAAAAAAAAAAAAAAAGACATAACAGCCCTTAATTCCGTAGTGCAGTTGGATTCCTGAGATGTCTTCTTAGTCATGTGACCTGTATGTTTAGTATGTTGAATGTTCTCCATAATGAGCAAGGTCACTTTTGCATATGGCTGTCTGGGGGATGTGTGATGTGATCAGAGCACTTAAGAGGCTTTACACAAAAAAAAACCCCTAAACCTAAATAAGGCAGAATTTTTACTGGTGGCGTTTTGGGCAGCTCTTTGTATCAGATCAGCAAATAGACTGCAATAAGACAGGCAGCTTAAAAACAGGCAGCTCATTTCAGTCAGCAATTATGTTAGCAAAAATGTTATCATTATTTTAATGTTGTAGTATTGTGTTCTTAAAAAAACCTCTATCATGAAATCAGACTTTCATTTTTATAGATGCTTATTTGAATGCAGTCTGCGTGTGTGTGTGTGTGTGTGTGTGTGTGTGTGTGTGTGTGTGTGTGTGTGTGTGTGTGTGTGTGTGTGTGTTATTAGGAATGGGAAGTTGAGCTACAAGGCTGCTTGATGCTCCCACAAGACCAGGTGACCCAACCATCATATGCGCCTGGCTAGGCTCAGCATGGGTTCAAACAGTTCTTTTACCTACCAGACACAGTTCCCATGACACCCCCACTTGCACAATAATTAATGCTGATGAGTAGAAAAGGACTCTGTGTGTATATGTATTAGGGTTGATGGTGTTCATATGAGAGAGAGAGAGAGAGAGAGAGAGAGAGAGAGAGAGAGAGAGAGAGAGAGAGAGAGAGAGAGAGAGAGAGAGAGAGACCATTTTCATTTTCTCCATTGCCACTGTGACTGTTAGTGACAGATGTCCTTGAGCAAAATAAATACATGCATATCAGCAGTAATCATGTCGAACCCAAAACATCCCTTACAGTGTTATAGAGGTTAATGCATTTGGGGTATTTGGTAAGCCTGCCTTATGATAAGCTGCATATGATTTGATGAGGTTGCGGGTCGTGCTTGATGTGAGGGATGTGGACCCTGATGGAACGTTGAGCACGTGTAAGGAATGAACACCAAGTTTACTACTGTATGTCTGACCTTGCAGCATTTCTGTTCTGAGCTCATGAATATATGCTGTCTCATACAAATGATCAGAGGTCTCATGCTACATCATAATCAAATAATACATTACTTTAGGGGGCTTCACTGTTTTCTGAAAAACAAAACAACAAAGAGAATACATTCAAAATAATATAGGAGGAAATTTTCATTTTGAAACCATTTTTGCTACACACTACTGATGATTTCTTTTTCATTATAGACTTTATCAGCAACTTCACACTCCTGCTGCAAACAATGCAGCAAAAATTATCTTTGTAAATAATCACATTTGGCTCCTTAATAAGACAGAATTATCTAATGGCTGTAATAAAAATATTAAAAGGCTTTGATGAATTGTGCAGAGAATGGTGTGTTATTAATCTACATTTATGCTCAGTTTAACAGTGAGTGTTGGGAAATGAATGTAATAATACAAGGCTAATTGCAAAATCTATATGAACCACTTTGCTGCTCTTCTTTGGTGAACAACTTTTGGATAGAGAACAAAAATATGTTAGTCTAAGGAATTGGTGTGAATTGGTTTAATGCAGCAAGGGTCCAATGATGCTCAGATTTTTATTTTAGAGTGTCAAATTCTCAATGGATAATGTTATTGTTCCAAGTAATATACACTTGACTTTTATCAATGTGTAATTATGTTGGATGGTAGGTACATTGGTCCAATTTAATATAGCAGCATTTATTTTTTCGGCCAGATATGTGAAAGTCAAAACATTATGTGCATATAAAATTGACAACTAAAATGTATACCATGTGTAATATTTTACACACACACACACACACACACACACACACACACACACACACACACACACACACACACACACACACACACACACACACACGTGAAATGTAAAGTTGACAACTAAAATGTATACCATGTGTAATATTTTACACACACACACACACACACACACACACACACACACACACACACACACACACACACACACACACACACACACACACACACACACACAGTAGATGTACTACTGTAATAAAATAAGCATAAATGGTAATTGGCTTGATAATTTGATTTAAAAAAAGGTTCAGTGATAAGTGATGATTAAGTATATTACTTCCCAGACACAGGAATATTTCTCAGGTCTATAGCCTTCTTAGTTTATCATATAATACAAGAGGTTACCCTGTTGCTTAGCGTTGACAAGTGTATTGAACCAGGTCAAGTTAAGTTAATCTGATAGAGGTTTAACATCTTTCATTACTTTAGTAGAAGGAGCAAAGAAACCAGGACTTAAAATTCAAGCTGGAAGTGTCAATGAGAGGTCTCAGGTGGACCACAAACATATTTGGGCTGATTGCAGGAGTTGACGCAGTCATCGGTGTCAGTCTGCTTGCCTCTTTTGTCATTGAATGACTCTCGGGAGACAGACGTGCACTGCCTCCCAGGTGCGTTCGTTAAGTCTCATCCAATCAGCCACAGCTGGGACACTGAATGGCTTTTCAAACTACAGGAAAAGTGAGGGTGTTTCTGTTATTAAAGGTTGACATCCTAATGAGAGACAGATATTGACATTTAATCTTTTACAGAAGCCTTGCCATATTTGGGAGATTAATTGAACATCACCTACTAAAAGTTTTAATAGAGCATAAATATTTCCCAGAATTGGATTTCATTGGTTTCAGTGGCTGTTGGTAGGTTTGTTAGTTAGACAAGGTGCAGACCTTGAAGAGGTGGTCAGTTATGGTTATTATGCTGGTGTGACCTTGTACTGGGCAGATCAGGGATTATATGGTTATGTGTATGAAGGTCATTGCAGTGTAGGAAGAGGTTGGAGATGAACGGTGGGTAAACTTGATCATGAATGCTCAAGGTGCATTCAGGCAGTCTTTCATTAATTGCCTTGTCTCATGCAGATCAAACTATGGTATATACATTTCAATTTTAAGTTGATTAAATACCTTAGCTACTCTTACCTGTTTAATAGCTAATGACACCAGTGCTAAAGGGTAACAAGGGTAACACCAAGAACATGTTTAATCCCCTACAGTTAAAAGCATACAATCTGTCTTTATTTAAAAAAAAAAAAAAAGCCGATGATAATGGGTGGGTGTTACCTCAAGCCAAGGTCTCAATACTCTGAAATATTCCATACTCTTTGGTTTTTGAAAATGACCACAAGAAGTAACCTATAGTGGTTGTAGTACCTGCCAGCAGTTCAACTAAACAGTCCCACATTTAATGTAGGGGTAACTGGATTGCTTTAGCAATACTCAACACTTCCCATCAAGTCAGTATGGTGCAGGAATTCTTACTATGTTTTAGGTTCATTGCTTTCTGAAAGAGAAGTTACACATGGGAGTAAAAATCAATGATAATTAAGGATGGAAGTAAAACCCTAAACAATTGAAAAAGATTTGCCAAAATTACCAAACCTTCTGGCCAAAATGACCAAAAATATCAAATGGCATTCAGTCAGTCTTGACAAAATGGTAAGCCATAATTCTTTACAATGGTATATGATATGAAAAAAGGTGTTGAGGATTTCAGAAATGTGTTGTGTTTGGTTTGTTATTGGTAAAGCTTTGACAATGTCAAAATTTAAAACAGTGCAAAATGTGATATTTGGCTGCAGAATCTCTGCAATCAGCAACAGCATCAGTTACCCCTCACAATTGTGTTTGCTCTTGAAGAGTGTTTTTACCATCAGTTGCATCAAGTGAATTGAAGATGGGAGTAATCGACATATCACTCACTCCAAAAACATTATTCATTTTTGTTGCAATTGCCCATATTGATTTGCTAATAAATGTACATGCATTTTCCTGTACAGAATATTTTACTTGCTCTTTTTGTTGTTACTGACAAGGGGTGTATATCTTTTGAATTTGAAACAAATGATAGCAACAACTTTAATTTGAAGAATATATTTTCTTTTTTGTAAAAGTTGAAAAATTGCCCTTGTTACTTGTACAACAATTGTAAAATGAACAGAAAACCAGACAAATATGTGTACTGATATGGTAGAGATGGCTAGTCGTAGCAATGAAACTGAGTAGGTGAGGTATTTCTAGATTATAAACTAGACTTTCATATTACTTTATTTCAGTTCACTTAATTTGCCCTTAATGAATGCAGTAGGAAAGAAGATGAGAAATAAATGAGAAACTAATGTTAAAGACTGTATACAAGTGATACATTAACACTAGGCTTTATAAAAAATAAAGTGTAACTAATATATGGCAGATGGAACAGCTCTTTTCTGGCCTCTCTTTGAATGACTAAACCTATTATTTACTCCATTCAGGTCTCTGGGTAGGTTTGTGTGTCTCACTTTGGTTGGTCTGACTCACTAACTATACTGTGTATGCATCAGAAAGCCCAAGACAGAATGGCCCTCTGCTGTAGAACTACTGTATAAGTTGAATTGGTTATATAAGCCATTCAGCAAACCTTTCAAAAGCTTTTAGTCGGGTGTCATTATAGTTACTGCACCACCTTTTAGTCATTTTGATCTGGTTCAGGGTCAGTGTGTAATAAATGTGGAAAATTTTGGCATAATCTCTAGCTGCATGAGAACTGTGCATTGTTGAATTACAATAATATAAAAAAAGAAAATCACAGCAGCTGAGCAATCTGATTACGCTTCTTAATACACAGACATATCAAGCTTTTGAGCCTCAAGGTGAGCCTCAAGGTGCATATTTAAAATAAAAGTAATAGTTATTATTTCTCTGGAGAGAACATTTTTCTCTATGACATTTACATTAAAAATAATCCTTATAAAATTTTACAAATACAGTAGTGGTTAATTAAATTTTAATTATTTTTTAAATTACTTCGGTAATTTGTTATACAGTCATTGCAGATACTGCTTTTATCAAAGCATACATGAGTAACGTGTTCTTCGCATGCAGTTTAATAGCAATTAAATTGTAATTTAAAAAAAGAAAAAACAAGCAATGGTATAAATGTAAAGTTTGCTTTTATCTTTTGTGGCAGCCAATGTACAGTTCCCTCTAAAATTATTGCCCCTTGATGAAAATTTATACATTTGAATGTTTTAACATGAACAAATACAAATACATTTGAAGTAAATGCTAAAGAGTCACAAATTTTAATCTTATAGTAAAACTGTGAAACCAAACACAAAATTCTGCCATTTTTACACATTTTTGGAAATGCTGATTTGCTTTATGTTTCTATGCATATGCTGATAAATAGCATTAATCTATAAAATACCAAGTACATGTGCAGCACAGCTGACTTGTATTAGATGATGCCCTCAAAACCTCATACAAGGCAAAACTCTCTACACTAAACTGAAAAACGAAATTTTCTCATGTGAAATTTATTTCGACTCATATCTACTATTCAAATATTATTTCAACACACACACACACACACACACACACACACACACACACACACACACACACACACACACACACACACACACACACTCCTTAAAAGAACTTGACAGGTAGGTTGTTCCAAACATCTTGGGGAACGTGCTGATGCAGTATAACTACCTTGTGTCTTGTTGCTGTGCTCAGTCTTGCCACAATGTATGACATGTGACATGAAACTTTCATGTTTCCCATAAACTTGCCTTAATAATGAACTGTTTCTCACCCAGTTTTAGGCATCCTACACAAATGTTTATTTTCAGTTAATGATGGTGTTTTAACCTACATATAAAATTGATGATCATTAGCACCTGTTTGGTGTAAGTGGAAAATTATTCACCTGACTCAAATCCCTGAGATACACCTGACTACAAACTCCCTGACTTTGTCAAAGTGCACAAAGTGTGCAAAAGTAAATTAAGAATTAACCCCAAATGGTAAAAACACCAAATATTGATCTAATTTGAATTTTTATTCTGATCATTCACTCTTAAAAATGTAATTAATTATTACCACACACACATATGATATATACCGACCAGGCATTCATTTTATAGCCTTATATTATTATGACCAGTGAAGTGAATAAAACTAATTATCTCTTCACCATTGCACCTGTTGGTGGGTGGGATATATTAAGCAGCAAGTAAACATTTTTTCCTAAAAGTTGATGTTTTAGAAGCAGGAAAAATGGGCAAACATAAGGATTGAATGAGTTTGTCAAGGGACAGTGTGTGATGGCTAGACGACTGGGTCAGAGCATTTCCAAAACTGCAGCTCTTGGGGTGTTCCTGGTCTGCATGTGGTCAGTATCTATCAAAAGTGGTCCAAGGGAGGAACAGTGGTGAACCGGCAACAGGGTCATAAGCAGCCAAGGCTCATTGATGCATGTAGGAAGCGAAGGCTGGCGTGTGTGGTCCGATCCAACAGACGAGCTCCCGTAGCTCAAATTGCTGATGAAGTTAATGCTGTTAATGTTCGACTGGTTAGGAATGTTTTAGCAGCAACCGGGGGACAACACAATATTAAGCAGGTGGTCATAATGTTATAACTTTTAGGTGGCCATTAGGTTATGCTAGATAGGTAGTCATAAAGTTAATATATGGAAAAGAGGTCTCCGAGCCCCCTGAGACTACCCCTCAGGCAGGAGGAGCTTTTAGAGTTAGTGACCTGTGCTATAGTCAAGCTTCAAATCGGTTGGCTGGCCGATCAGCAGAAGGGTAATCTGCTTAGTAAGCTGTACGAAAGCTTCCTGCAACCCACGTCACTGCCTCCGCACTGGGGATTTCTTCCCAGACCTGTGCACTGTAGACAGACGCTATAAGATTCAGTTTGGGTCTTGGCCGCCCCCGTTCAATGGGGTGTCCCCCACCCTGGTAGGGCCAGCAGGCTTTTGTTAATGAAACAAAAAGTGAACACTTTTTTAAGGAAGGTGGCCATCGAGGTGGTCCCTCCATCAGACAGAGAATCCGGGTACTACAGCTACTTCATAGTTTCCAAAAAGGACGGTGGGTTGCGTCCTATACTGGACCTACATCAGCTGAACTGCTCGCTTTTAAAACTCAAGACGCTGACCCATGTCAATTCCCGAATCAGGTCAGAGGACTGGTTTGTGACCATAGATTTAAAAAGATGTATACTTTTATGTATCCATCCTTCCAGCTTACATAAAGTTCCTGAGGTTTGCTTTCGGGGCCGAAGCTTACTAATATCGGGTCTTTCTGTTTGATCTTGTGGTCTCACCTTGCAAATATACAATTTGTGTGGATGCAGCAGTGGTCCTGCTGAGGCTTCGGGGCATCCGCATACTGAATTATCTCATCTATTGGTTGATATTGGCTCAATCAGAGCAACTGGCCGTCCAGCATTGAGTGTTCGTTTCAGCCCATATAAAGGAACTGGGGTTAAGGATGAACGGCAAAAATATTGTGCTTTCTCAATCACACTTATGCGCACACTTTCCCCACTTTCTCCATCACACTTATGCGCACACTTACTTAGGCGTAGTTTGGGATTCAACTCTTATGCGGGCACATCTGTCCCCTGCGCGTGTCGGGTACATTCTCGTGGCCTTCAAGAGAGAGCAGGAAGGCCAGTCACTTACTGTGAAGTGGTTTCAGAGACTACTGGGTCTGATGGCAGCCACGTCTAATGTGGCTCCACTTGGCCTCTTGCACCCTTTCAGTGGTGGCTCATGACCTGGAGGTTTTCCCAAAGGGGCAATCCACTCCGTACAATCTTGCCTCGTGTACAAGTTGGCATGGCAGATCCTGCTGTGGGCCCAAGGAAAGCTCCTCTTCTTGAAGGCAACGTATATCACAGGCCACTTAAACCAGTCCTCTCCCCCTTTTAAGGCAAGGGCCAAGCCCTGTGGAATGGCGACTCCACCCAATGTGGTGGAGAAAATCTGGAAACGATTTTACAGAGCTCAGGTGGACCTGCGACTCAAGAGATATCTCACTGCCCTCTCTGGTTTTCCCTAATACCCCAGCCCCTTAAGGTCTGGATGCTATGGTACAGGCATGGCCGAGGCTGCACCTGTATGCCGTTCCCCCTGTTGTGCTGCTCCCAGGAGTTCTGGAGAGAGTTTGCTGGGACAGAGTCCATCTCCTCCTTGTGGCCCCATGTTGGCTGGGCAGGCCATGGTTTGCAGACCTGGTAGTCCTTCTTGAACACCCTCCCTGGGAGCTTCTTCTCAGGAGAGATCTTCTATCCCAGGCAGGGGGCACAATAATACACCACCGCCCAGAGCTGTGGAGGCAATTGCTGTGGACCCTGAAGGGGCACAGCTCCTAGCTGCTAGTCTATCCACCGAGGTGGTAAAGACGATTTTTCCCTCCACAAGAATTTCATACACCATGAGGTGGCGCCTGTTTACTGCATGGTGTGAACAACACCGCCTAAACTCAGTTAGCTGCTCAGTCATCTCAGTGCTGGAATTTCTTCAAGAACAGTTTGCCAAAGGGTTGTCTCCGTCCACCCTAAAGGTTTAGGTGTCTGCCATTGCAGCCTGTCATCCCTTCTCGCAGGGCAGTCACTGGGTAAGAACCCATTGGTGACATGCTTTCTTTGGGGCACCTGGAAGCTGAGACCTCTGGTGCTACATACAGTGCATGCATAGAATTAGGCCATTGTTTTGGAGGCCCTGTTGCAGCCTCCCTTTTCTTGGCTATCTCCTCTCTCAAGAGAGTTGGGGACCTTCAGGCCCTTTCTGTGGCCCCTTCCTTACTGTGGTATACTCCAGGTCTGGCCAGTGCCTTCCTCTACCCTAGATCAGGGTATGTTCCTAAAGTACCTTCGGTCCTTTACAGATTACAACCTATTAGGCACTAGGCAGATTCTCCTTCTCCCTGTCAGACTAGGAGAAGCTTAAACAACTGTGTCCAGTGTGAGTATACATCCACAGAACAGAACTGTGGAGGAAGTCAGAGCAGCTCTTCATCTGATATTGCCCTCAGAGAAGAGGTCTCCCTGTGAATAAGCTGATGCTCAGCAAATAGATTGTGGATGCTATTTTTTCCTTGTATGACTCCTCTGGTTTCCCGGCTCCCTTTGGGGTCAGAACACACTCCACTCAAAGTGTGGCAGCCTCTAAGGCTTGTCTTTTGGCAGGGATTGTTCAGTCTTGCTCGATTATGCTCTTTTTCCCAAAGAGTTTAGGTTATACACATGATTCAGAGTGTGGACAACGCAGAGGCTTTCCCAAAGCATTTCTGATGCAGCGTCTCTTTCTCTCGGGGAACTACGGTTACATACGTAACCTGAAGACGTTACGTCTGTAACCATTGTTCCCAGAGGGAACGAGACGCTGCATCTCTATGCCACACTGCCTGCATCTATGCAGGGCTTCCATCTCTTTTTAGTTGCTGGTTTCAGTCCATGTGCTTTCAAGCTTCCTGGTCGTGATGTCACCCCACTAGTAAAATACTTTTTTGTCTCATGCTGTCGATTCACTAATGCTCATTTTGGATTTTTTCTTGTTCATGTTTCTAGTTATATGTGTTTTTATGTGTGTTTTATGTTTCTGTGTTTTTATTTCTGCACCTGCATCTGCTTCTCACTTACGTTACATGACATTTGTGTTGGCTTGTGATCTTAAACCCATCAGGGATATGCCAAAAGGACTACACTTCTCATCAGCCACTGCACCAAGTCACATGTTGATTTCTGTAGCTAAATTGCATTGTCTGCTAATTACTACTTGTATTGACACACAGTTCACTGCACCTCTTGTCTCTTGTATGTACCTACCTGCCGACTGGCTGCTTATTGTTGTTGCATTTCAGGTTTTGCTCTTTGTTTCTTTGTTTATTTTTTGTGTTTGGTTTTATTGTGTTTATTTTGTACACATGCGCTTTATTAAAATAATCTCTGCACTAATGTGTATAACTAAAATCCTGAAGGAGCTATTTCAACATAGTCTGTATATAAAAGTGCAATAACACAGCACCTTCCCGTGGGCTCACCACCTGCAGGAGGGACCGTAAGGGACGGTGCTGTGAGGATTGGGCAGCAGTCGAAGGCGGGGGCCTGCTTAGACTGCTGCCCCCGCAACCCGAATTACGGATAAGCGGGAGAAAATGAATGAATGAATGAATAACACAGCAACTGATTTTAAATGATTTAAAGGCAAGCAATCTAGGTTTACATTAATCTTCTTATGTAAACATTCTACACATGCATTAGCATGAGCAGAACATATGTATCAACAGTTTTGATGAAATTATAGGATTTTCATTAATACCAAATTCTTTGTGTAACTCCTTGTATCAATGATTTATGAATAAATCTATTCCTTTCCAGCTTGATAAATGAGGCCCAATGGTCATACTTAGCAAAAATGTTATTACATTTCTCTTAGTCTCCAGCCTCTCAGTCTAATATGGCCATTACAGTTCATTTAGATATAAATATAATGTTTTGCAAATGTAGAAGCACTTACTGTATTTAACCATGAGGAAAAAATAGGTTTTAGTGCAAATGAATCAGATGGATGTTGATAAGTCAAGTCAAATCCACAAAAATCATTTTCTGGAAATAACCCACAAAAAAAAAGCACCATTTGAATATCATTGCAACAACATTTTTAAATGTGCACACTGTTATTGGCATAATTAATGAAATACTGCCAAGTGCACAAAAGAAGCTTCCCGATACATTTTCTGCAATATAGTGTTGAATCATTGATTGTTCGGGATTGTTTTGCAGCTAGTGGACCAGGGGAGAAGATTGATATCATCTAGACTTCTTGTCTCTGCTAGAAGGATTATATTTGACTATAGAGACAGAGACTTACCATCCAGTGGATTTCTTGCAACATTAGTGTGCACATATATGGAATTTGACAGTGCATATGTGATTATCATGATTTCCCACTTGAATTTAAAATCCTGTGGTTTCTGGCCACTGATGCATGGGCACAAGCGATGAGCGTCTATTGGACAATATACAGAACATTTCAACGTAACCGCTATTAAGAGGTTGTCAGGGAGCCACCAGTCACGCCTCTCTCTAATGCTCACACTTTCACTCAGCCTCTCCGTCCTACAAATCACCTACACCTGTCCTCCTCCTACTAATCACCTACTCCTGTCCTCTATTTACCTGTCCCCTATATCAGGTCCCTATTCCCCTTCACTCACGGTCCGATCTACCAGTTATGACCATAGATCACCTGGACTTCCTACCTCTCTGGTTCCCTGTGCTTTCATGCTTCCATGCTCCTGGCTACGCTTCTTAGGAGCACACAGTTAAGAGTGCCATTTTGCTTCAGTCACTTCTCAAACTCTTGTGTGTGTATTTGTGGACAATAATGAACATTTAGTATTACTCCCGGTTTCTGACTCATCACTGACTTCCCCTCTGTCCCCCCCTATCTGTTTCTTTAACCAATCAGATTTCAAAATCGCCTCACAGGGCCAGCTAGCAGGCCCAGAATAGCATCAGCATTTTTCCGTCCTCTAATTGGTTGGTCAGAGGGAAACTGTTACAGCCAAGTTATACTGGCAAAACACATCTGTAGTGATCTGTACACATTCATACATCAGAGTTGGACTTTTTTATGTCTACGGACGAAGAGAAATTTATTTTGTCTCGGACATACTTAAAAATAAATTTCAAGAAAAGCTAGACATCGTGAGGAGAGGTCGGCCAACCCCGAAGCTAGCTAGCGTGTCTCAGTCTGGGAAAGGGTTTGTTTTCCACTTCCAGACCAATTCCTACGAGCCGTACCACTGGCTTACAGCCTCTGAGGAGCGGTGCAAATTATGAGTATGCATCTCTGGTGAGTAGGTTGTATTTTATTTACATTTTTATGTTTTTGTCATGTTATTAGTCAAATATTAATTCTGAACTGCTTCATATGATGTAGGTGGCTCAGTTGTGCTTGTAGTTGTAGTTTAGAGGGCTTCTTGCTTTAGTAAAAATGGTATTCACCATATGCGAAATGCCTCTTTCTCTGTAATGCCACGCGTTATATTTCGTTTTTGTATAGTATCTATGTTTTTTACAAACGCAACGCGATAGTGGTGGTAATTAAGAGGTGGATTAAGTTGGTTAAGTCCCCACTAAAGGCCCAGGTAACAAATGCACGGCCCACCACGGCAAGAAACAGGTTGATGGGCTAAAAATGGGGAGAAAAAATATTAATCATGTCACCAAATAGATTTAAACTAAATTAAGATTAAAAAAAATAATAAAACCACAGTATTTTTCTTTATAGGGATTTTGCAAGTTTATCAGTTTTCACCACTGCTGATTATTTGCATTAGAAAATCACTGAGGAGTATAATGTCACAGTTTCTTTTGGATCAACCAGTTTATGGCAGTGTGTGCCATTGTAAACTGTATAAGACTGTAGAAAGGACATTGAGCATAATCACACACTCTCCAGTAGTCATGGTAGTTCTCACTCTTTAGTGTTTTGTATTGTCTAGATTTATAATTACACCCTTTATATCAACCCATAAAGGATAGGTTCTCCTTTGAGTCTGGTTTCTTTCAAGGTTTTTTCCTCATTCATCTAGGTAGTTTTTCCTTGCCACAGTTGCCCCAGTCTGCTCATCAGGGATTAATAAACATAATTCACTTAAATTCTTAAATTCTCTAAAGCTGCTTTTTTTTTTTTAACAAAAGCGCTATAGAAATAAACTTGAAATTGAACTTAAACAGGTGACACTGATTTATGACTGTGTAAAAAGATAAGAACAATATGATGGGACATGTGATGCAGTTTTTCAGTTTTGTTGTTGTTCAAAGAAATATTGGGAATTATGGTTTAGGAATTTAGCAAAGACTAATATTAAGCGAGATTTGTTTTTTCCAGAACACAAATAACTGTCCTTGTCTGGATTTTAAACCTATTTTAAAGCTGTCATCTAAATTTTAGAGAACAGTCTACATGAACATATGAATCTATGCACAAAAGAAAAATGCTATTTATGATGGATTGGTCCAACATAGTATTTTACAATGTCCAGATTATAAAGATTGGAATTTAAAAATGTTTTTTGATCCTTCTCATAGCTAACTAAAGAAAATCTGTAATTTCTGTTTATAGTCTAACATCTACACATAATTTTTGCAGTATATAATAATGTTTTAGCTTTTATTTCAGCTATTTATGAATCTAATATAACAGGAAACTGGCTGTATTTAAAAAATGTTGGCAACATTTGATAAAGCTCTGTTAATCTATGTGTGCTAGGATATTCTGAAGTAAATCAGTAACGATAAAACAGCTTCCCAGCCAATGAAGATAACCAGCAGTTTCCTGATAAGTGCAGGTCATGACTAAGGCACTTCCTGGTTTTTCCAGCTGACAGGCATGTGACCTAACCCAAACAGAGTACCTTTCCTTATTAGACTGCTGTTTCATTTTAGAAATTGAGACCTACAGAGAAATGCAGTCACTCTTTGTGTGACCTTATATAGCACATATTCTTCTTTGTGAGAATATCATTTTACTGTGAAACTGACAGAGAATAACATCTGAGAATATGCCACAATGTCTGGAAAAGCTGAAGAGAATTGTTACAGTGGAGCCGATTATATTCTTTTTCATGACCAGCACCTTCATTATGCTACCAGCATATCAACACCTGATCATGGACAAGGTAGGCTATCTGTGTCCTGCAACAGCTACAGACAAAGAAGGGAGGGAGAGAGAAAAATAAATGAAAGTTAAATCTGAAAACATGTTTTGTTGTCACCTGCAAAAAATATAGAACAAATAAAGAAAAACAGGTTAGCAAAGTGCTGTATGAGAGGTTTGCATGCAGGTCAGTGCACACATGAGGGGGGCACAGTATTGTTTTGCACTCAAAACCCAGAACAACAGCAAACATTAATCAAACTGAAATGATCATGACTCGAAAAGGGATCCTGGAGCAGAACAAGAAGACTCAAGAATTGTTTGTGTTCTCTTTTCAATTACACTGGTTATTCTTCCTATCATTTTCTGAGTTTAGATGTTGACCACCAAATTTCATTAAGGTCATATTGATGGCATCCAATTCAACTTTACATGCACTTATGGATAAATAAACCACCAAAATGTCCTTTCAAAACTGTATCACGTGTTTTTATGTTTTACAGCCCTCCTCTTAGTCCTTTTAAATTCTTTAAATTTTCTTGTAATCTATTGGCTGTGAGATTTTGTAACAGCTACGTTATACACTTGTCATTTCAAATGCTGATGTGAAAACAGTGAAAAACATATATATAGAGCTCTATAAAGGTACAGGAAAGTAATATTATGTTTTAGCAAGAAAATGACTAGTAATAGAGCAAAAAGATTTGAATTTCCAAATATAGTGGAGTGACTAATTTGCAAAATGAATACTAACTCTGCTAGGTTTTTTTTGAGTGTGTGCTTTTTTTTTCAATATCTTTAGGTGTGCCAAGAACTATATGAGGACCCATCCATATGCGGTGACTCTGGGCACAGAGAGAATAAAGAAGTTGAGTCACGGTCCTCATACATGCTGCTGCTCTACACAGCCATGACTAGTTTAATATCTATCCTCCCGGCCATGATGTTGGGCTCCTGGTCTGACCGTGCTGGCCGCAGGTCAGTGATGATGCTGCCTTTTATACTCTCACTGCTGAGTGGTGGAGTTCTGCTGGCTGTGGTACTGGTGCAGAGCCTGAGTGTGTACTGGTGTTTGCTCGGAGCTGCCTTTATTGGCCTAACAGGTGGCCATGTTTCCATCTTTCTCAGCTCTTTTAGCTATGTGGCTGACATTACTGTGGAATCTAGCTCTAGCCGCACTCTGCGCATGGCCATAGCCGAGTCTATGGTCTTTGTAGGGGGCATGGTGGGCTTTCTCCTGGGTGGCTTCCTGGAACAGGAATTTGGCTTGGTGGCAGCTTTTGGAGCCTACATGGCCTGCCATGTTTTTGCTATTCTTTATATTCTTCTGTGGCTAGAAGACCCCAAGCCAAGCTACAGCACTTTAAACTTATTTTCAAATGAAAATGGAGGGCAGGAGTCTGGAGCGTCTATTCTGAAGTATGCCAGGCTGTCCTTTAGGGCAGTGTTGAAGAGAAGGCCTGGTCAGGATAGACTGAAACTGCACCTTCTCATCTTGTGCACTTTCCTTAATAACATGGTAGCCGTTGGTAAGTACTACATAAAATTTTGGTTTAACAAAACAAGGCAAGATAAGTTGTATATGCAAACATACATTGCTGTCAAGAATTATTGACACTCTCTATGAAAATGATTAAGTTCAAAAAGGGGAGTATGTACATGTATAGAATAATGAACGTTTTATTTATTTATTTTAAATTCTTTTCATTATTCTCAAAATTTTCTAGAGAGAATAACATCACATTGTCTCTTCTTGTAATCTTTAAAAAGTGTGGAGACTTGTTTAGATGGACCTTTAATTTAATCAAGGTTTACAACTGGTCCTAGACTGAGATGATCATTGCAAAACATTACTTTGCATTTAAAGAACCATTTGTATGTTTTGCAAATATGTTTGGCTTTTTGTTATGTTGTTGAAAGCTCTATTTGTGGCCAGGGCTGAAATATGGAGGTTGGCAGAATTTAGTTTTTAATTACAGTCAAACAAAATTTAAACATAATACACAATATTGGTAAAGTTTAAATGCAAATGTGTGTTGTATGTTGTTTGAACAAATATAAGATAAGAATTTTTTGCTAAAATTGATTGCTAAAAACATTTATTTCATACAACCAATTAAGCTCATATGTAGAAAGGGTGATAATAATTCTAGAGGGCAATGTATGTTGGAATTGTGTGATATTGTTATTCAGTGAATAACACTAAAGTGACTTAAACATCATCCCAATAATATTCTGTATGTGAAATCTTGATCTTTATATGATTTATAATATAATATAATATTATCTTTAGATGATTTATAAACTAAAAACTAATCCACTAAGAAGTGTGATTTACAAATGGACTGCTGCTTGAAGCACATCATTTTACACATCATTGTGAAAATAGTTATATTATTCGACTACCAAATTTGCCTTCAGGTGAAGTAAACAAGAAACATGCCACAGATTTTCCAAAGATTTTCTACTGGAGAATGTTCTATGGTTCTGTGCTAGTTATTTAAAAAACTTAAATAAATATTAAAAAGTCCATCTACCAAAGTGATGTTCAGATAGAATATGAAGTCTAAGGATTGCTGAGATTTTAAACAGAAACAGTTTACTAGCAGAAAAGAAAATTATAATAAAAACATTTATGATTAGGAAATCATTTAAAATGTGTTTATTGTCAAAAGCTTGACTGTACATATATGTGCCATATGTAATTAACCAACCTAATTTCCTTTCATTAAGTCTCTGGTGATTTATCAGTCAGGCTAATGTGAATGCATTGGCTGAGCTGCCTGTTTGTGTTGATAATATGTCTAAGCTCTTCAAGGAGGGTTATAAATGCTCTCTCTGGGTGTCTGTACACTTGAGGGGAGAGGGGGAAAGAGAGAAAGAAGGAGAGAGGAGCGAGAGAGGTAACGATATGTGCCTTTATGTGCTTATGTCTCTCCAGGGGATAATTCTGTCTTACTGCTCTATTTGATGTATGAGCCCAGAGAGTTCACAACTGCAATGTTTGGAGTGTTTAACTCTGCCAGAATGTTCTTGTTGGTAAGTGGTTTTGTTTCCACAAAAATCATGCTTTCTCAGATGAGTCATGTCTTATTATCTAACCAGATCAAGACATATCTTCAAAATGGCAGTAGTGGTATACACCATGGTTTTAGGCAGCCATGCATATGCCAAAATAAATTTCTCCTCCACTCTATCTTTCTTTGCTTTTCAAAACTCTGGACAAATTAGCAAAGTGTATTTGGGGAACAGTGGCCTTGATTCAATTTGCCATGCAATTTGTAGATGGGAACAATGTATTTCTGTCTTCACTTTGGAGATACAAACTAGATGGAGGTGGTGTTGAATATTTAAGGGGCTGCAGAATATAATTACGATTTAGTTCAAGATTTTTGTCCCACTATACAGCTACCCTGGCTCTAAAAATCAATTGTATCTTAGAAAAATGAAAATAAGAACTGCATACATTATCTGGCCATTCTAAATTTATTAGGGCTGTTAATTGATTAAAATATTTAAGTGCGATTATTCGCATGATTGTCATGAGTTAACTCGTGGTTAATCGGAACTCAGTCGCACATTTTTATCTGTTCTAAATGTACCTTAAATTAATACTTTTAGAATTTTTAATACTCTAAATCAACATGGCCATTGAAAATTTGGATGCTTTATGCAAATCTTTGTTTATTATTAGTGAAACCAAACTCAATATAGAGCATGAAGACAAAATATTCTTGTAAATGATTTAAAGTAAATATGGTGCTTTGAATTTTGTAAATCATGAGGACACCAAACAGAAGATTTGCTTTTTTGGTGGATTTTAGGGCTTGATTTGTGACTTGGTGCATCAGTAAAACAAATGTTTAGTGTATGTATGTATGTATGTATGTATATATATATATATATATATATATATATATATATATATATATATATATATATATATATATATATATATATATATATATATGGTACACATATGGTAGAAGCATGAAAATGTTTAGGAGAGATGGCAGTGGAGTTTTTAACAAGATTGTTTAACAGGATTTTGGAAGGTGAGAGGATGCCTGAGGAATGGAGAAGGAGTGTGCTGGTACTGATCTTTAAGAACAAGGGAGATGTGCAGACCTGCAGTAACTACAGGGGAATTAAGTTGATCAGTCACACCATGAAGTTATGGGAAAGAGTAGTGGAAGCCAGGTTGAGAGAAGAGGTGACCATCTGTGAGCAACAGCATTGTTTCATTCGGAGGAAGTGCATCACAGACGCCTTATTTGCTTTGAGAATGTTAATGTAGAAGTATAGAGAAGGTCAGAAAGATTTAAAGAAAGCGTACGACAGGGTGCCGAGAGAGGAGTTGTGGTATTGTATGAAGTCAGGTGTGTCAGAGACGTATGGGAGAGTGGTGCAGGACATGTATGAGGACAGTGGGACAGCAGTAAAGTGTGCAGTAGGAATGACAGACTGGTTTAAGGTGAAGGTTGGACTGCATCAAGGATCGGCTCTGAGCCCTTACTTGTTTGCAGTGGTGATGGACAGGTTGCCGGACGAGGTCAGACAGGAGGCTCCATGGACTATGATGTTTGCGGATGATATTGTTATTTGTGGTGAGAGTAGGGAGCAGGTTGAGAAGAGCCTGGAGAGGTGGAGGTACGTGCTGGAGAGAAGGGAAATAAAAGTCAGTAGGAGTAAGACAGAGTACATGTGTGTGAATGAAAGGGAGGGCAGTGGAGGTGTGCAGTTACAGGGAGAAGAGGTGGAGGAGGTGGATGAGTTCAGGTACCTGGGGTCAACAGTACAAAGTAATGGAGAGTGTGTTAGAGAAGTGAAGAATGTGCACTGAATTAATTGCACGTTAATAAAATTAGTGCCATTAAAATGAATTTGTATTATTCGTTTTATAGCATAATTATAACACAAGTGTATCAACAAGCATACAGAATATTTCATAAAGCCTTTTTGTGCATATACTATTAATATCATAAATTATGTATAATTCAAAGTAACAAGTCTTTTGTTTTTTATCACTCAAAA
Source organism: Silurus aristotelis (assembly GCF_946808225.1). Taxonomy (NCBI): domain Eukaryota; kingdom Metazoa; phylum Chordata; class Actinopteri; order Siluriformes; family Siluridae; genus Silurus; species Silurus aristotelis. The sequence goes on from NC_139579.1 coordinate 17,957,990, forward strand.
AAAAAAGAAGATGGTGTAGTCCATATTCTTTATTCCAACATTAGAACACGTCTACAATTCAACAAAAAAATCAATATGGTTTTAAAACTATTATTGATTTCCTCGTCTTCCAGAAATAAACCCGGGTCTTTTTTTATCTACTAAATCAAAGAGCTGCTTCTGTTTGTCTTTAAACAGTGACAGGAAGCTGTAGGGGACTTCCACTGTGATGGGAACCGTGCACACTGATTTCCTCAATGTGAACAGATCGGTGTTGTGTGTTGGAGTGACACTTAAAAAATCTGCTCATTAAGGAACAATGCTTTTTGACCCGGAAGATGATACCCCTCCATTTACAGCATGTTGACTCAAGGGGTTCATAATGCCACGTGGGGGCAGTTGCTCAGCTGCCTTTTATAAGACAGGTAGACTGATTCTAAGAAATACTATAATGCTGTATGCCAGGAGGAGATATTCTGGTAAATACACAAACTCTTTGAAGGAGGATTAACCAACCACCAATAAAAGAGATATCTTGCAGGGAGAAAAGGACGAGCCTTTGTAATAATTTTGCTGCAAGTGTAAACACAAACAGGTGCTGTATCAAATCATAAAAGTCTTGACTTACACAAACAGTCATTTTTAGGATGTGAAGCAAATGCCTAAAAGATGCCAAGTTTGAGTTCAGGGTTTTGTTGCTTGTACAGTTAATAAATGTCTGTAGGAATCAAATTAACCTATATTTATGGATACAAAGAGAAATATAAAATCCAACAAAGAGTAGTAAACAACAGTGAGTTTGTCTGAAAAAAAAAAAAAAAAAAGAAAAGAAAAAAGCTGCAGTTTCTATGAATTCCTTATTCATTATGCATTAAAATGTTATGAGTGAATTTGCAGGTATCTGAAAGTATAAATATGTAATGCATTACAATTGATGCATTATATTACATGCATATTTGTTTAGAGTTCATGCTTAGTTATAGGTGCATGTATTAATATGTAATAATGATTACTTATGAGATTCTTTACAGTCTCATACCAGGTAGTGTTTAAGCTATATACATTTACATGATGCATTATGAGTACTGTCTTTATTATAAGTGACATCGCTTTCACTTTTCAGAATGAAATTTTTTTTCATTTTTTTTGCTTTTAAAAAGAAAACAATGAAGTATATTGACAACAATCATGTACTAGCTGGGGACTGGGCTATAACTGCAAACTATCTTCTGAAAAGGATCATAGTGCTGACATTGTCCTTGACACGCAGGCATCCACTTACTGTGTATATTACATCCAATCACAAGCAATTGCTTATAAATATTCTGTACTCTAACATGCTGATAAAACATTAATAATCTTGATTATTTAAAAAAAACTTCCATAAAACTTTTAATGCACTCTGTGAAGGTTAATTAACTCACATGTGTGAACCATAATGAATCTAAATATTTATAGCATTCTTGTTAATAAATGCCCAAACAAAGACCATTTAGAGCTAAACAAAATGGCACTATAAAAAGGTATCCCTAGGCTTCATTAAATGTGGATGCATAATAATTTGTTGCTTTTCAGATGCTCTAAAATGCATATAAAATCTTTACTTCTGGTCTTGTTTATTTTAAATTAAGGGGACATATTTCTTGTGAAAATTCTGACCATTTAATTAATTTGAACAAATTCTGGATGATACCATAGGGAACCAGCCAAATGTGTCTAAATTTTTCCCCATCTGTCTATAAAGATCTACCATCATAAATTGCATAGAGATTAATTTGGATATTGCTCCTATGTTCTCTATCAGGGAGCTGCTCTCTTGGGCCTGTTTCCTTTGCTGATGCGTTGTCTTAAGGAGATGACACTGGCTAAACTCAGTGCTGTGTTAAGAGCTGCCTCATATGTCCTGCTGGCTTTTTCCACCAACACATGGATGGTCTGTTTGGGTAGGTGACAATCACCTCTATTTCCTTCCTCACATATACACTCATGACACATTGCTTGACGGTACACAGTATTATCAAGAATCTACTGTATCAAAAAAACAAAATGTGTCAAAGTCTATGTGCAGCCAGCATGTCATAAAAAAGTCATATGACATGAGCACTTAAGAAGTCAAGTGTATTATTGAATGCAATGTCTATCATATGTAACTGTATGAAATGGCTCTATTTTTTACAGTCCATTAGCAGCTTCTGTGATTAAAAACCTATTCAATTATGCTTAGTTAAATGTTAAAAATAGAAATGGACCAGTCTCCTGCTTTAATGGCACAATTTTCGAAACCTTTTTTCTAACTAAAACCACCACCTTAAAATTATTGGCAAACCAGCCAATTTACTAAAATATCCCATTGGACATGATTTGTAGTCTAAATTTAGACTTCTGTCTAAAGGTTTTCTTTGGACTGTGAGCACCTCTGAGAAACGCTGCCATTGCAGATAGTCAGTGAGAAGAAAGAGAGACTGATCAATATTGATATCTTTAATTACATAAATCGTTATGCGGGCTGTTATTCTAATCGACCCTGAGAACTGGAGTACTTTGACAGCGAGATGAGTTGTGGCTCTGGTGAATAATCAGCACCTGAAAGAGGAATCTGCATTCTGCACTATTCTCTTGTCTGAGATAATGAGTGACACAGTGGCATTATGTAAAAGTCACTACTTCGATTTTAATGCAAAAGCATGTGTGTGTGTGTAAGTGTGTGTAGCAGGATAAAATCAAGTATGCCTTTTCCCAAATACCCATGCCTTTAAGTGATCATTCTCATGTCATTTAAAGGAACTGCTACCGCATACTTGAACAGTTTTGCTGAGACATTTAAGTTAAAATTGGATCTAGAATGACATACTTTCATTAATTTTTAAACATGCTAATTCAAACCAATTTGCACCTTAAGTTATATGATACATTCAGCTTGCAGCAGCACTTATTGTAGGTAGCTACAGACATAGCTGAAGATGTAGTATGCAAACATGGAGTTTATTTCTGCCAAGAATCTTGTGTTTTTTGTGTTTTTTTTAATCTATTTAGTGGCTGTAGTGGGCATGCCTGGTGGGATCACACAAGCAGTTATTCGATCGCTGTCCTCAGCCATTGTGGGTCCTGATGAACAAGGTAAGCGCTCAAGGCAACATACCTCGGCCATAGCTTAGTCTAGCTAGGGAAAGCAAGTCGTAAGCCTGCTCCTTTGAGTCTTTATATTCGAAAGTAGTTTGCTTGGCGTATGATGTACTTAGCTGAAAGACCATGATATTAATAACCATTTTCCACTCATGGCTCTTTAATGAGAGGCAAAGCTGACTGAATGATGACTGAAAGCCATTTTTATTATTGTGGATTTTGTTTTATATAATAAAATTGTGCATTTTAATTCTTTCAGTCCTTAGAGTCAGTGTTTTACAGAATATAGGATGCAAAGTGGTATTGTTTGTATTAGATATTGTAAATAATTGACAGTAAACAAAATAGGAATTTATTTTCAAGGGACCACGCACCAGCTCCTGGCAGTTGGATGTCAGTCAAAATTAATTAACTTAAAATTAATTACCAATAGCTTCTGTGGCTAGAGAATTTTAATCTGATTTAGGAATGCTAGAACCTGACACCAGCCAATATGATATGCTCGAATGGGCACATCTCACATAAGCAGATCTTAAACTATGCGATTTTCATTTCTTCTTGATATAAAAATCGAGACATTTAACCCCTGCCTCTTTTATTTTGGTTTAATTGATGGCTTTAAAAGCAATAAACAGATTTAAATAAACTGACTGTTACCATAACCCATGTGTAAGCCTTTGCTCAAACATTGGGAATGGAGATAGGTCCATATTTTTTAAAACACTTCACTTTTTGAATTTAAAATAAAAGAACATTTCTTGCGATAATATCTTTGCCACAAACTACTTATACCGTGTTATCATTATCTTGGATCAATGTGAGAATTATCTAGCTTTCGTGTACACATGCTTACCCCTAGCTTCTCCTCATTTGGGTAGTACTTCTATGTCTTCTGTCTCTCAGGTTGCATATCAACAACACTTCAGATTTAGCATTCAGAGGCACTTTCCAGCTCAAAATCAATACGGATTCCCTGCTAGAGGCACTTAAATGTTGTTCTCATTCACCATGCACACCGGCTCATTCTGCTCCAGTTAATCAGAACTGCCCCAGAGTTGACTACAGCCTGGGTAAATGTTTTATCAATGTGGATCAAACCAGTGCTTAGATGTCCCTCCAAACACTATTGTATTGATTTCAGTGAGCATAACTGTTATTTAACTACAACAACCAGCATACTGTGGATAAAAGAAATAGGATTTAGATAACAAAACTGAAGCAATGCATATCACATGACTGAACATCTTACAAAGCTTACCAACAATACCTTTAAATAATGTAGCCCTTGTCTCGACAGGTGCCATGTTTTCCTTCTCAGCTTCAGTGGAGGCCACTTGCATCCTCATTTCTGCCATCATATTCAACGGCCTGTACCCTCTAACCCTGCCTACATTCCCTGGCATGCCCTTCATCATCATGGCTACTTTTTCCATCATTGTCCTCATCCTTATGCAGTAAGTGCCATTATGAGTGATACAGACAGTAAAAATTATGCTTGGTATATTAAGATGCATCAGTTGCGGTGGTGCCATACTAACTCATAAACAAGCTTTTAATGTTTGTTGACATGCACAGCAGCCTTGGTAACCCTTGTCAAATGAGGCAAAACTGTAATTATCGCATATAAATGTGGCCACTCTGTGAACATTAGGAATAATTGCAATAGATCACTAACCACTTTTAGCAGAGCTTTAACCAGACTTATATAGTTTTCCAATGGAAAAGTTAAAAAGCGACACCCTGAGATATCTTTAAAACACTCTCAAATTTTCTTTTAATACCCTTGTATGGCCTCAGTGTAATATTCATAAAGTATATATAATTATCTCCTAATGTGCTGTAATTGCACCAATGCACAATTCTATGTGCTCATTTCATTTTCCTCAAATGTTTGCTGCACATGAGCCTCATTTTGTCTTAATAGCCCGTAATATCTTTGGAGGCAAGGTTTTTAGCCTGTTTACCTCGTGTGTCTTTAGCACTTTCATATCTTGTGCCATTCTAATACACTGATGGTGACATATTTTCATATTTTTACTACATGCAGATAATATTTATCTTCCTTAGCATGAAACACAGGCCCATTTTCATACATAATTCATCTGCGTGAGCCATTATTGTGGTCACATCAAATGGAGGTGATAATAAACAGCGTGATATGGCCATGGCATTCAGCTACTGTTAAATGTGAGGCATAGTTATGTTACTCATTCCTGAGCAGCGTAATGAAGACAAGGGGGAATTAGGTATTGATCTTTCTCTTGTATATACCTTCAGTTATCAGCCTTCTAAACAACACCCAGTTGACAATGATAAAAACATGTGATTAAAAAAAGCTGGACCTTCTCTATCAGGGATTAAGTGAAATAATGTTTTTTGAAGGTGTATTTAAAATAGTAATATTTTAACGGGTTAATAGGACTTATTAAACCAAACGGAATATAGTTTACGTCATTGTGTTTGGACTATAAGTGAATGACATTGTAAGTTCTTTTTCTTTGTTTGTTTACAATTTCTCAAAGGCCTGCTTGTGTATTTATAAAATTTTCACATTTTTTTATATCCTAAATAATAATTACTTAATGCATGCTGACTGCCTTGTGTATATGTGCTATCACCTCATAGTGCACGTGGCATATTCCCGCTTAAATCAAATCCACATTAGTAACCAATAAGGTCTAATGTTACTTTAGGAAAAATACATACAAGGCTACATTATGATGACAATTAGCATCATATTAATTATATAAATTCACAATATTAATACTTTTCAGTATAGGATCTATATATTAGATAAGTACATCCTGTCACTTACTATTGTACAGAGATCTATTGATGCATGACTGAACCTACAGTAGTACTTTTAGTCTGATCTCAATAAATCATTAACTGGGTGACTTTCCGTTTAGGGAGCATCTCCATCTGTGTTTGATGGTGAACTGATGTGGCACAAGTACTTTAACTGTAATTAGATAGAAAATAGATTTTTATTGTTTCAAGCCAGACAATATCCAGCACTCAGTTCTTGCACTAAAAAAATGAATTGGAAATGTTAGTTCTCTCCACGCTATTATTCGATGTGCTAATATTTACTTAGTTATGAGCAAAGCTTTGACTGTTGGAACTTTACTAGCATACAGTATGTGTCAGGATGACAATGAACTGTTCCTTATTACCAGACCTTAAATTGATTTCGATGCACATTTGATGTTCTGTAGACAGTCTCTATAATTAAGCAATTGTCTTTTGTAATGGAGGTATTAAGTAAATCACTAGCACAATAAAGACTCTGTGCAGTGGTTATTGAAGTGTGGAATGGTTATCATACCCTGCCTACAGTATAATTACACCACTAATGGACTTCTCCTTGGATCTGGGAATGCTCCAGCCTCCCAGTTTACATTCTGTGGAACCTTCAGCCTTTCATGCTGCTATTACAGGGAGCTAAAGTAAGTGCTAGCCTTACATAACCTGTAATAAACCCTGGAAAATAATAGGTGTGCAATCAGCCAGATTTAGTGTCTAAGAAATATTGCATTAATTTTGGTAAAGCAGACTGCTCTATTTTTACAATTTACATTCCCGAAGTGTTTGAAGCGCTTGTGTGAAGTTGAGTGTAGCAATTAAGTGATAATGCTTGTTAAAATTACCCGTGTTGGTGGAAGTATGTTCAAGTGTCATATTAATTTAGCTGCCTTAATTAAAATAATGAATTGTCAATTTTTTTTTTAAATAAATTCTTTAATTCGAACATTGTGATTTTAACACATTGCTCATAAATGCTTCAATTTCAGTAGTAAGAGATCAATATATTTTCTTAGAATGGCAGAAATGTCTAATCCGAGTCTTATCAATTGTTCCACTGATTTCAGTCTTCTGGATTATATATAATTTGTAGCTCAGTAATGTGAGCATGTGTTTTGGAATATTAAACAGCCCACCCTGAGAATAATGAAAAAAGCCATTAGAAGACATCATTTCAAGAACATTTAGACACTCTGCCAACGAATATAACACGATTTTTTCCTCAGTCATGTTGTGCATGCACATGTACATATATTTGTATGCATCTGTGCCAGAAAAGGTGTGTGGGTCACCCTAAGGCTGACCCTGTAGAATATTGATGAACCATGAGCGTTAATGAGAGAAGTAATGATGGCCAAGTCAGTAGGAGTGAATAAAGGGTAGAGCACCTCAGTGGTGTGAAACACGGCAGAGTTTACACTGTCACAGGAGAATACAGACTTAAAATCCAGACTTAATCCCTACATCAAAGCATCACACTCATTATCCTTGACAATTACCTTTACTTTCTGCTTACAAGCATGTAGATTGGAGGCTGCGTACTTGTGTTTTTCTGTCATCCTCATGTATTTTTTTTGTTATACGCAATTATATTGTATGCAACTGTATTCACAAATGAGCCACAGCTCTGCATAAGAGTAATTATTGGCAGTCCACACCATCTGGTTTTAGTTTGTTATGCGATTATTTTTCTGTTTCATTTAAACAGAAATGAATTTGCTACTGGTGTCGTCTATGGAAGCAGAAAGACAAAAAAAAACAAAAAAAACAATTACATTTATTTTATCATCATCATTTCATCTTCTCCTGCTTATCTGTAATTCGGGTCGCGGGTGCAGCAGTCTAAGCAGATTCCACAGACACTTCTTCGTGTCCAGGGATCAGGCTGTCAAGGCCCCCGCCTTCGACTGCTGCCCAATCCTCTCAGCACCGGTCCCTTACGGTCCCTCCCGCAGGTGGTGAGCCCACGGGAAGGCGGCCCCACGTCGCTCCGACGTCACGGTCCTTGATTTATTTTTCTCGTAAGGGTCCCCTGGAGCATAGAGGGTTAAGGGCCTTGCTCAAGGGCCCAAGAGTGGCAGCTTGGCGATACCGGGGCTTGAACCCCCGACCTTCTGATCGGTAACCCAGCGCCTTAACCGCTGGAGCCACCACTCCCCCCGCATATAAATTACATTTATATGCTGTAAAATTAGGTTGATATCAATGCATCTGTACTCTGTTGGAAAGGCTTTAGATCAACACTTTGAATTTTATTTTTATAGATCTTTACACTAGTACAAGCTAAGAGACGGTTAGAACGGTCTGTAACAGAATGCTCAATTCAATAACTGAATGTCCTTTATTTACTTTGCTTAGCAATAGTACACCTTGTAAGAGCAGCAAGGAATTAAATGGCTCTTAATGAATGAAGGATTGGGTTACATACAAGAGGGCAGTCAAGAGCCACAAATGCAAACTAGTGGAGATTTTCTGAACTTCTCGCATTAATGCAGACACTAGATTGATTCAGTCCACTATGTACACACTAAATCCACTGCAGGGGCAAAAAACTGAAAAAAAAGAAACAAAAAAGAAAAAATGACACATGGCAGGTGGTCAATATTTTTTCTTTTGTTTAATTGTTTATTTATTTCTCATTCCCACTGAAAGAGCAGGATATTGGTTTTAGCCTGGAGGGAAGTACAGCACTTGGATGGATGGCATCACAAAACAGGTTTCTATGGGTGCATCATAATTATGAGTGACAGCTTGTTCACTGAAAGGTGCACATGTAGTGTCTGAGTGCAATGCAGAAAATCACAGCCCAGTAATTCACACCTTTCACATTATCTGAATCTTAAGTATCTGTTCTAGTGTCTCAAAATTCAATTTGTCATGCAAACTGTTGTTTAATTTAACCATTTTTTTCTAAATTGGCATAAGACGTGTGCAGTATATTAAAAGTAGAATTCACATTATAGAAAACATTATCAGAATCAATTTACGCAACCGTGGAGGCAGCATTGATTGGAATAGAATTTGTTCTTTTTGCATCATGAGTGATTACACTCCCAGTCTGCAACATATAGGCATGCATATTTTAAGCTGTACATTGTACAGGTTAGATAATAAGAGAAAAAGAAGTCCAAACAGTGAAGACGTCTGCATGCTCCACGTCTACATGAACCTTGTACCTGGTAGCAGTACATAGTAGGTAATTGTATTTGGGATCAGCATACTGAGTATAACTACACTAATAATCAAAGAGCTCTAATACTTGCAGAAATAGCAATGGTTGCTAGTAACAGTATATTGAATTATGGACATTTATATAATGATAAAGGCTCCACTATAAACATTCACATTTCTCTATGAAAGAAAGTACAACATGTAAATTCAGCCAGATGTTTAACTTTAATCTAGCTAGCGTTGTTGTGCTGTACAGCCATTTACTTTTTTGCTTTACACTGTCCATGAAGCCTGAAGGCAAATCAAATTAGCTTTGCTGAAGCAAAACTATACTGATGGGGCACAATACTAGACTACAAACATATTATTAGTCATTTTAGTTTAAACCTACCAACACAAAAAGAAACATTTTTATACAGCATAAAGCTTTATTTTTAGACTTCCCACCCCATCCAATCTGAAAATGGTCATATCTGTAATCAGTAATTGCTAATTATTTCTTGAACATTAAAAACTTTGTACTAAGAAATATTTTAGTAAGTTTCTTATGGATTGTCTCTGGATTTAGTTTTGTTTCTGTGCAAGAGAAAAGTAGAACACAAGCAACACAACAGAGTCATAGCAGTTAAGAAAACAGATACTATCTCCGGCCATCATTATACTTTATTAGATAAAAGCTGAAGTCTCATCTCTCATACGCTCTTTCTGCGTGGCTGTGTGCAGTCTACTGTGGAGCAGCAATTAAGGATGAGCTGCTTTCCATGATTCTGAAATTAAGGCTTACTTAGGCCTTGGCTGTGTCTGTGGGGGAAGAACAACAGTAATGGAGTATTAGCAGTGATGCCTGATATGGTTCCGCATGTGCAGTCTCTCATTAAAAGTGGAAATGAAGGCCCACCTCGCTGGCTGACAAAGCCGCAATGCACCCAGACAGAAAGCAGTGACACGCCTGCATATTATCTGCCAACAACAATTAGTTTCCAGAAATGGAGCCCACTTAAAACCTCTGAAAATGACAATTAATTACATATCACAACATTGTTTTAATAAGATGTCATGGTATTGTTACATTGTTAATGTGTCTCTCTTTTGATGAGTGGTCAGTGAAACCTGTTTCTTATATGATTCTCAATGATGTATAAATATCCACATAAATACAACTAATATGCCTTTAATGTCTCTGCATGTATAACTTTTTAAACTGGAGTCAAATAATAATTGGCGAAATTTGAAAATAGAAATACTATTATTAGTCATGTTATTCATGGCGATCTTTTTTGGGTGCCTTCATCCCTGATAATCAACAACCAGAATTTTTTTCTACTTAAGTGAAGATATTAATAACACAATTATTACTGTGTTTTTGACTACTGAATGCACGTTTTACTAGCAAAAACTCGCAGCCAGTGCTACAAAGCACAGCGCCGGGTAAACATGTGCAGAATGCATTTTCTATTTACCTTGCTCTCTGACCTATCTGTGAATTATTTAAAGTTTTAATATTAAAGCTACAGCAACTAATGGTATTCTCAGACAATATTAAAAAAAAGGGGTGAATGAAAATAAAACTTTTTTCCTCCACAAACAGCTTAGTTTTATTGTAGCCTTAGGATAGAAAGTAAAGAATTACATTTTTGAAAATGTCACAATGAAGCTTTAGAAAAATACAGATGTAGATTTAGATCGTTAATGAGCAACCCAGAGGCAATAGTGGCAAGGAAAAACTCACCGAAAAGACAGGACTTTAATGGAACCAGATTAAAATAGAAGTCTTCCTCTGGGTGGTGTGACAGATCATTACAGTACACAGTCATATAAGGTAGGGAAGCAATACTAAATGATTTAAAATCATACAGAATGCATTTCAAAGCAAGCCTCTGTTTTTGTTTTACAGACCAGGCAAATTACATGTTATGGAAAATATAACAGAACTATATATTCAGTTTTATTATAGGTGCAGATCCACTGCTACTTTGATGAGAATAAAGTGGTTAGTGAAGATGAAATAATAATTAATGTTGTGAATTATTGATATTTTGTATCTCCCACAATATATACTTATGTCTGTTTCTCTTAATAAGTGACCTTTCTCTCTCTCTCCTATCTGACTGTCTTCCTATTCTTACAGGTGGATAAGTGAAATGCCAACTACTCAGCCTCGTCTGATGCTCCAAGACTGAGAATCTCTTTCACTATCATCCTTTACAGACTGCTATTTTATAATGCACTGAAGATTCATTGATGCCACAGCTAATGTGGCTATGTACAGTAACACTTCGGATTATTCTAAAATTAAAACCACAAGAAAAATTTCCCATTATGTCATAGCATGTATTAAACACCTTTTAACAATCACATACTGGAACATTCCTCTATGGTTGAAGTGTTGCTAATGTAAGAAACATGTGGAGAGCTAAGTAGCACAATAACAACCGTAATTTAATAAAAATGAGAGGAGAGGTAAGTGAAAATTGCATCTTTAAATTGTTCTCTCTGAAATGCCATTCCAAAGAGCAAAAAAAACATCCTCAGTATTTCTTTTACCTCTAGAGTCAAGGCCTGAAATTGGTCTTCAATTGAGGAGATTTTATTTAATTTTGGGCCAAGCAAAGTAAAAGTCACTGCTCTATTAATTGGGCAGCATGTTCTTTTAGGTCAATAGAACAGACTGGCTTTGTGATACATACTAACAAATGAAAAAAAAAAGTGTGCAGTGCTTTAATGAATTATGTTGAGATATGTTGAGATGTTGAAGATAAAACCTCCTTGAATGATGTCAGTATCATCCATAGACCCGTTTTCAGTATTGGGTAAAAATGAACAAGATTTTATCCGATCTATCTGAGTATTAATTGGGAATATTTCAGACTATATCATGATCATAACATTTAGATGGCATTTTGGGCAAAGCTATCCCAATAAGTAATTTAGCTTGGTAGGTTGTGAGTTATTTTTGCTATGACAATCAGGCATTATGAGAACATTATAAACCATATCAGTAGATGCTTGGCTATTGAGGAATTATGTCAAGGAAGTGGAATCTACATAAGAAGTCAATATTGCTGCTTTAGTGATTAGTGAGGTGATAAAGTGAGGTGTAGTTAAGAGCAACTAATGTAGGCAATGATTGACATACATACTGATTGGGCTGTACCTTATTGTTTACATAGACAACTCAAGTTCAGACTCAAAAGGCAAATAATAACAACCATTGCAGATACCATTGAAAACTATAGACAGAGTTATGTGTAATAATTATTTTGTAGAATGACTACACTGAGATGGTTGTGTTGAGCCTGGATGGGAAGAGGTTGCAATTTGTTACCTCAGGGTTAGAAATTAGGGAACAATCCAGCTAACCTTGGTGTAAGAAAGGTATGCATGGGCAGGACAAGAAAATATGATAAAAGGGATGGAAGTGAAAAGGAAGGACTGGGATGTAAGGGAATGTTGGCCTTAGAGGTCTCAGAGCTATTGTAGTTTATCAGTGTGATGGGTGACAAAATTAAACGAGTGGTCAGTAGGGTAGAGAAGACCATAAGTTAATGTGAGAACATTCCAGCCTGAAGGGGGGCGTGCCAGAGTGAGAATAGCAAAGTAATATGCATAAACTATTTTTGCAGACCTGTCTTGTGCTGTCGTAAAGGCTAGTTAAAGAAACTAAGAGGCAGGACAAAGGTGCATGAAGATGATCAAGAGTTATATTTATGTTAAGTAATCTTGCATACAGTGTAGATTTATTCATCGCTAGAGACTCAAAGCACTTTTGTACGTCGCTCTGGATAAGGGCGTCTGCTGAATGACGCAAATTTAAATGTAAATGTAAGATGGTGGGTGAAAAATATAGCACCAGATATTGTTGTTTGAAATTATTATATACTGTGCTTATTTTCAAAGCATTTAAGCAATAGGCATGCCTTGATCCAGCTTCCTGGGGGCAACAACAATTGTCTTAATTCCGAGTTCATAAGAATGACGATGGCAAAAGAGGATTACATTTATTTTGGAGCAGAAAGCCATCAAGATAACAATAAATTATACATTTAAACTCCCGAGACAATTTGTTCATAGTTTAACAATCACCAATCACTGATGTATTAAAATCATTGTGACAGTGTGGGCCTCAGGGGGACTCAGAAGAGCTTGGGACAAAAAAGAAAGGGGAAGGTTAAGATGGTGAGATATATAAAAAGAGGAACAGTTTGGAAACATTCTTTGAATACGGGCAAATGGGATTCCCATGTTCTTACACAAATTATCCTGTTAATACACAAAACAGCAGAGGTTTTAAAATGAAGTTGTTGAGTCTGTAGGGGTGGGGACATTACTGAATTATTTCAGAAGGACCATGGCTAGTACAATCGTCAGATAGCGTATTCTTAGCCCAGATTAGATGGTGTAAATGCGAATGGCAATGGTAATCTTCAAAGGTTGCGGGCAAGAAAAATGAGAATAGTGCCAGCTCAAGAAGGACATAACAACCAAACCACCAAACCCATGATGTCATTTTCCATAATGAGATGGAACACATTTTTTGCTTACTGCTATACTGTAGTAAGTACATAAACTTTGTCATATAGAACAAAAGCAAAGTTTGTCCCAAACATCAATTATTTTGTAAATACATTTTGTGTTACAGGAGACTGCTCTGCTACCCTTGGTGCCATGGGGCAGATGATGCTGACATCTCCCATAATGAGAAATATAAGCATCTACAAATGGCCCTGCATACAATCCCTCCAAACAATATTTGTTTGTTAGCATAGAAAAATCATTATTTTTTCATAGACTCTCCTTATTACCAACATGATCAATACACTCCAGCATGAAAGAATGATTATTGGGCTCTTTGCTCTGCTGTATGAGGCTTTAATATATCAAAACTGACCAATAAAAATAGAGTTCAGCAAAAGAACCCAAACTTAGCACATTCTTTTGCTATATATATATATATATATATATATATATATATATATATATATATATATATATATATATATATATATATATATATATATATATATAGAGCAAAAGAATGTGCTAAGTTTGGGTTCTTTTGCTGAACTCTATTTTTATTGGTCAGTTTTGATATACGGGCCATATATATATATATATATATATATATATATATATATATATATATATATATATATATATATATATATATATATATATATATATAGTTTACTGCCAGAACACTTCAGAAGACTAGAAAAAGACGTATTAACATCTTTAACACAATTTTACAATCACTACTATTGTTTCTCTAAAAACTGTAAATCAACATATTTCTCAGACCCCTTTCTTCAATTACATGCATCTGGCACTTACAATTACAATTACTTACTCCATACTCCTTACTTCCATACAATCTCCATACCCGCCTGTCCTCTACAGCCTCTTTCAAACCAACTACCTGCATGTCTTCTTCACCACATACATGAACCTCCTTTTTGGCCTTTCCCTTTTCTCCTTCCTAGTGGCTCCATTCTCAGCATTCTGCTATCGGTTTACCTCATGTCCCTCCTTTGCACATGTCCAAACCATCTCAATCGGGCCTCTCTCACTTTGTCCCCAAAACCTCCTACATGCGCTTTCCCTCTAATAAACTTGTTTCTAATTCTGTCCATTGTCGTCACTTCCAATGAAAACCTCAACATCTTCAGCTCTGCTACCTCCAGCTCCACCTTCTGTCTTTTACTCAATGCAACTGTCTCTAAACTATACAACATAGCAGGTCTCACCACAGTCCTATAAACTTTCACTCTCGCAAATACTATTCTATCACAAATTAATCCTGCCACTCTTCTTCACCCACTCTTTACACACTCCATTACTTTGCACTGATGACTCCAGGTACTTAAACTCATCCACAATTACCACCTCTTCTCCCTGCAACTGCACCACTTCACTGCCCTTCCCCTCATTCACACAAATGTACTCTGTTTTACTCCTACCGGCTTTCATTACTCTTCTCTCCAACCTGTCCATCAACAAACAGTATAGGGCTTAGAGCCGATCTTTGATGCAGTCCAACCTCCACTTTCAACCAGTCTATCATTCCTACTGCACACTTCACTGCTGTCAAACTGTCTTCATACATGTTCTGCACCATCCTCACATACTTCCCTGCCACACCTGACTTCCTTATACAAGACCACAACTCCTCTCTCTGCACCCTGTCACATGCTTTTTCTAAATCCACAAACACACAATGCAACTCCATCTGACCTTCTCTGTACTTCTCCATCAACATTCTCAAAGCAAATAATGCATCTGTAGTGCTCTTCCTCAGCATGAAACCATACTGTTGCTCACAGATGGTCACCTCTTCTCTCAGCCTGGCTTCCACTACTCTTTCCCATAACTTCATGGTGTGACTGATCAATTTAATTCCCCTGTAGTTACTGCAGGTCTGCACATCTCCCTTATTTTAAAAAATCAGTACCAGCACACTCCTCCTTCCCATCCTCATCCCCATACCTTTCGAAGTTTTGTTGAACAGTCTTGTTAAAAGCTCCACTGCCATCTCTCCTAAACATCTCCATGCTTCTACCGGTATGTCATCTGGTCCTACCTACTTTCCACACTTTATTCACTTCCTGCTTCACCATCTCTGCATTATCCAACCTTCTCTCTTTCTCATTTTCCTCATTCATCAGCTGCTCAAAATACTCCCTCCTTTTTGTCAACACACTCTCCTTACTCCATCTGACCTCTTCCCTGAACCTTACACTACAGTGTTCCTCCTTCAGTTTCCATTATCTTATTCTTCTTTCAGTTCTCACTCTCCTTCTCTGCTTCTTCAACTCCAAAGCCATCCTACAGACCACCATCCAATGCTGTCTAGCTACACTGTCACCTTCCAACACCTCACAGTCTCCAATCTCCTTCAGGTTGCATCTCCTTCATAGAACATAGTCCACCTGTGTGCACCTTCCTCCACTGTTATGTCACCCTATGCTCCTTCTTCTTCTTTAAATAAGTATTTACTACTGCCATTTCCATCCTTTTAGCAAAATCTACCACCATCTGCCCTTCCACATTCCTCTCCTTATGGCCATACCTACCCATCACCTCTGTTCCCTTCATCAACATGGCCATTGAAGTCTGCCACAATCACCAATCGTTCTTTCCTAGGTACACCTTATATCACTTCAATTTTTCCTTCTTCTCCATCTCACAACCCACTTGTGGAGCATAGGCACTGATGGCATTTATCATCACCCCTTCAACTTCCAGCTTCACATAATTACCTTATCAGAAACTCTCTACACCTCCACTACACTCTTACTGTACTCATTCAGGATCGCCCCTACACCATTTCCCTTTCCATCCACACCATGAAAGAACAGTTTAAACCCACCTCCAGTGTTCCTGACCTTACTCCGCTTCCACTTGGTCTCCTGAACACACATGTCTACCTTTCTCTGCTCCATCATATCAGCTACCTCTATCCCCTTACCAGTCATTACCAGTCATAGTACCAACCCTAACCTCCTCTCCTCCATCCTCCTACACTACTCCTCTCCTCCACTTCACTCTCTTACTGCCACTACTCCTTTTCCTGCTGTCTCTGTAGACGTCTTCCTCCTCTCCTTCTCCCCCTTTTGGCCAACAGTCGCTCAATTTCCACCGTTACCCTGTTGGCTAACAATACCTGTGGCAGTCGTTGGAAACCCGGGCCTCGACTGATCCGTTATGAATTTTTGAGTCGTGAGCCGCATATTTGATTTGGCATGTTTTACGCTGGATGTGCTTACTAACGCTACCCTCCCCATTAATCCGGCTTTGAGACCAGCACTAAAAGAGTGCACTGGCTTGTGCAAACCTAATGTTAAAAACCTAAAATGATGCAGTGTTTTCAGACCTCAAATAATGCAAAGAAAACAATTTTATATACATTTTTAAACAGCACCATACTAATGTTGTATCTTAGAAAGAGTTTAGAAATTATTATTTGGTAAAAATAACCCTGGTTTTTAAACACACCTTTCATGCGTCTTTGCATGCTCTTCATCAGTCTTTCACATTGCTGTTGGGTGGTTTAGGCTACTACTGATACAAACAAAAAATCAGGCAGCTAAACCTTTTTTGATGGCTTTTTTTTTTTTTTTTTTTTTTTTTTAAAGTCGTTTGAGGTCCTCTTACAGCTGTTAGTGACATTTGAATGAGTTGGCGGTCATACTGTTCCTCTGCCGGTCAGTAGATTTGTTGTCCCCAATGTCTGCAGCTTGACCTTGTTTTTTTGAATTGCTTTCTTTGGAATCTTAAGGACGGAAGCAACCTGATGCTTGCGGTATCTCTCTGCCAATAAAGCCAGAATCGACCCAACTTTTCCTCACTCAAAACTTTTCATGTCAGCTTTTTTGGCTCTTTTGATTTCATTTACTTTTGAGGTACCACTAGCCATCTCTGTAAAAGGTTACAGAGCATTTTTGGAACAGGCACTGTAGGCAAGCAGCAAAAAATTTTTTAGAATACCGTCCTTTTCTACTTTTAACAAATAGAACATATAGTTACTTTTAAAACACATGTCCATTAACTTTTAAAAATGGGATCACAGCATTGGTTATTATACTTTTCCTTATTAAACAAGATTTTGTTCAGGTGATCACCTAATCAGTATTTAATCAGTGTTGGAATTTGGAACAGACACTGGAATGGAATGGCTGCCATACATGTAGAGATGCAGATCTCTTAACTTTTTTCCAGTGTGAAAACTTACTGTGAAAATGTTTTGTTTGTTTGTTTTGTTAATTAACCAAGCAAGCACAGGCAAGTATTTTTAGGTGCTAAATCCTAACTAGGTTTATTGCAGAATCCCATGAACCATATTTGGTTTCTTTATTTTAGTTTATGAAAATTTGTCCAATCTATCTATAACTATGGCCACTGAATAAAGTGTAGGAACCCAATTTTGTATTTATTTTATAACACAGATAAATTTTATTTAATTGGAACTCATTAGGTATTTAATGAAATACCTTATGTTTGCATGTAACCAATACATATATATTTTATTCATCTCATTCAGCATTTCATTCTTATTCTAGAGGCTACTGCTTCTGCAATCAAACAGGCTACAATGGACCCAACATTGTGCTGCAGTTTCAATGTAATAACTGGTGACTCACAAAAGAAAAATAAAGTAATTCTGAATTGAGGACTCTATTCATGATTATTCATGGGGTTGATTGCTTTGTACTTTCATTGTCTGTCAAGGTTTATTGTATGTTGCATTAATTACCACAGTAGCAAATTCTTGAGTAAGGTTTTTGAGATTCAAATATTTTTGAAAAGACTTCTGGTCTTTTTTGTATGTTGTTTGCACAGTGTTTAATTAGACTCCCTTAGTTAGAATAAGTTTTCCTTACTTATAAGCTATTAGAGTAAATGCAAATAATAATAACACTGTCAAATGGCACAGAAAGCAGATCAGAGGGTTTGCATTCTATGAAAATATTGAAGGTTAGCAGCCAAGGATGCACTGGGAGGATGTGAGCTAGGTGGCCAAGTGCCACTATCAGCAGAAAGTGAGTGTATTCCTCCTGGTTTGGTGTAAATTGACTGTAGGAACCGGCAGATATTGTCAAAAGTAAGAGATTAGTGCGATGTAAGGCAGATGTATTTTTATTTGTCTTCTTCTTCCTCTTCTTCTTCTTCTTCTTCTTATTTTGTTATTAAAATCCTAATTCCAAAAAAAGTTGGGACACTGTGCAAAATGTAAATAAAAATAGAATTCAATGATTTGCAAATCTCATTAATCAATATTCTATTGACGAAAAAAAAAAAATAATAATTGAATTTGATGGCTGCAAATGGTCTCCACCATGTTTACCACTGTGTAGCATCATGTATTTTGTCTGTATACATCTGGGAACTGAGGAGAAGAGTTGCTAAAGTTTTGGGAGAGGAGAGCTGTCCTACATGCATCTGATACAGGATTCTGTATCAAGAGTTCTGGGTGTCCTTTGTTGTATTTTTCATTTCATGATGCATCAAATGTTTTCAAATGGTGAAAGGTCAAGATGCCAGCCACCCAGACTCTTCTACTAAGAAAGTCATGCTGAAAATGGATCCAGTATGTAGTAAGCATTGTCTTTCTCATATATCCAAGGCCTCCCCTGAAAAATACTTTTTCTGGATGGATGCATTTGTAGCTCTAAAACCGGTATATGTTGTTCAGCATTGATGAAGTCTTTCTAAATGTCCAAACTGCCCATTCCACAGGCACTAATGCACCCCATACCATCAGAGATGCGGCTTTTTGAACTGAGCACATGAAAACAAGCCTGATTGTTCCTCTCCTCTTTAGTCCAGACGAATGAGTGTCCATGGTTTTCAAAAAGAAATAAAAAATTTGTATTTGTCTGACCACAAAACACGTTTCTCCTTTGACTCCGAACAATTTAAATGAGCTTTGGCCCAAAGAGGATGGCAACGTTTCTGAATCATGTTCATGCATGCATTCTTCTTTGCATGATAGAGATTTAACCAGCATGTGTGGATGACATCCAAACATAGCAAACTGTGTTCATGGGCAATGATTTCTGGAGGTGTTAATGAGCCCATGCAGTGATTTGCACTACAGAATCATGTTTAAATGCAGTGTTGCTTGAGGTTCCGAGGATCACAGACATCCGATATATTTATTTTCCCCCTTGTCCCTTGTGATTTCTCCAGATTCTTTGAAAATTTTGATGATATTATGTACTGTAAATGATGAGATATTCAACTGCAATTTTATGTTGAGGAACATTATTCTAAAATAGTTTCACAATTTGTAGACACAGTCTTTCACAGATTGGTTAAGCTCTGCCTATCTTTACTTCTGACATACTCTGCCTCTCTCTGATACACTATTTAAACCCAGTCATCATACTGACCTGTTGTCAGTTAACCTAATTACTGGCAAAATCTTTCTTCAACTTAAATAACATTTTGAACATTTGATATGTTTTTCTGTGTTTCTGTTTTGAATAAAATATGAATTTTTAAGATTTGCAAATCATTATGTTATTTACATTTTATTTGCATTTTGTTTTATTTACATTTTATTTGCATAATGGTTTAATTACATTTATTTGCATTGTGTTTTATTTACATTTTACACAGTGTCTCAACTTGTTTTGGATTTTGGGTTGTATTATAGATACCTGTTTTTCATTCACCCTTCCTGTGTCATGCTGATTACTCATTATTTACTATTTTTTGACACACAGCTATTATTTTGTGTATTGCAGAAGGTATGATTTTCTCTTTTGGGCCTAGCCTATTGACTATTGCCCCTCATAATTCTGTTAATTTTCTGCTAGAGCTTCTGATGTGAATGTCACATTTATTCCATTACTATCATGCAGATCACTGACATAAAACCAGTGTAGCTGGGAACCATCTCAGCATTTGGCCCCACATTGCTGCTTTTTCTCATCAGGCCTGTACTTCCTAATTAATTTTGCGCCTATGTATTATACCTTTTTGTGCGGTTTCCATTCTGAAGCTCTGTTTTCAAATTTAGAGTTGTGAAAGCATGGCGAGAACGGTGCACTTGCACAGGCCACTGCTTAGCAGCAATCTGCACATTTGTTCCACATCAGCCCTAAAGAATTAAGTTAAGCAGAGCATCTTGTGAATGCTTTATGGTTTTCACGCGAATATCAGGATCCATTTTGTTTATACATCATGTGTCGTGGTGCATGAAATTGCTTCCGTCTGCCTTGTATTTTCTTTTACAATATAACATTGAAGTATATATAATCTAGGAAAGAATTTGGAAGGGACAGATGAGCCAGAACATTTGTTTATAGCTACAAAGGATAAATTATGAGCGACAAAGTTTTCACCCGAGTCACCATTCTTATCATTAAATATATTTAGCGATTAGTTTTATTTTATAATGCAGTTGGGCTGTTGCAGAGACCTGCACTACATTAAATAAACTGATTAATTTCCAGTTACAGGCCAGAATAAATGAGTACATATTTTTGTACTTTTTTCACTTTAAGTACATAAGTTATTCTTCTTATTATTAACTAAACTTGAAAATATACACAACAATGCCCGGTGTATAAATTATTATTTTTTTTGAGTTAGCGCAGTGTCACAGTGGCTACTTCCATACTGGAAGTAAGATTTGTTTTTTGCATGCATGAAGACGCTAAGAAATCCATAGCGCTATGGATTCTATAGCGTTTTATGTCCCGCTTCAAGAATTTATCTTAAAAGGAGAAAAATCCTGATAATTCCGCATATCAAGGGAGTGAATGAATTAAGGATGGAATAAATAAAGACCTTTGTTAAAGTATGCTAAAATAAGTAGATTACTTATTTATATAAATTATATATAAAATGTAAAACACACACACACACACTTACATACACATTTGTAGTACTGAAATGGGGTCTAACAAATTTAATTTAATATAGTTTAATTTAATATATTTTTTCCATTTATTAAATTTGATTTAATCAATTTAATTTGTGGCAATTTGATTGATTACTCAATTTAATTAATATAATAATCAAGTGTATTGCATTCATTTGATTTATTCTATTTAATTTTTTTATATATTATTAACCAAGCAGGCATTTGATTTAAACAAGTAAACTGTGCAAATGTTGATGGTTACATGTTAATAATAATAAACTGTATTGACAAGCAATTTTATGTTTTGCATTTCTTCCCCCAAACGGTACAGAAATTGATGAAATCCATGATTTAAAAACTGAGGTACATACCGAAACATATATTTTGTGTACTGTTTATAGTTTGTGGTTGTGCCAAATGAGGACACAGATGCAACTAGGCACCAGTGTCACTGCAAGACAAAAGATATACTTCTGTCTGTGCATTTGACCAAAAGGCTAATTGTACTTTCAGCAGGTATTTAAATGCTAAACAACATAATTTCCATGTATTCTTGTTTTAATAGCTTACAAAAAGAAAAACCTTACTATTGGACTATTGGACTATTCGGATTGTATTTCATGGCCTTTTTCAATTCTTAGACTCTATAATTTTGGCAATCTAACAGCTCCGGGGTCCCAAGGTTCAAACCATTTTCTTTCTGTATTTGCATGTGCTTTCTCTGTTTCTCCTTATGTCCCAAAACAAATAGATGAGTGGATTGGTTGCAGTAAATTTCCCCAAACTGTTTGCATGTGTTTACATGGTGCTCTGTAATAAATTGGCATCCCTATCTGGGTGAATTTCTCCACCATGCACCCAGTGCTCTGGATTTACTGTGACCCTGACCAGAATAAAGTAGCTAGTAGAGATGAATGAATGAGTTTATGTATGTATGAGAATGACAGGCATTGTACTCCAGTTTTCCAACAAAACTCACTCAGTGTTGCTGGCTCCAGATCAATAGCAAACCTGACCAGAATAAAGCAGTTACTGAATATAAATGAAAACTGTTTATTCGCTCTTAATTAACCTAGCACAGTGGAACACACTACTACAAACACCTTCACACTTAAGATGTCATCAAAGAAACTCCCTTGAGGTTAATAGACAGAAATTCATGTAAACCCCACTGAATAATCAAAATCTGAAACCTGTTAGAACAACTTTCTTCTGGTCACATGACCAAATGGTCTCTTTGCTTTGTATTCAAAGTCAAAAGTATTTGGTTGAAATCTTGAGCAACCTGCTGTCCTTCAACTGATAATGAGTCTGATATTCATCTATTTAGTAAGCAGACAGCGACATGGTCTTTATGACTTTACGTCTCATGGGTTCTTGAGGTGAAATCTTAATTGTCTTGTTTTCTAATACATTTAATTCTTACACATAGCAGATTTTGTTCCTGTAATTAATTATATATTGCATAAAGAGAAAGCCATTAGGGATTTACCTGACAGCTTTAAAGATTTTGGATTCTTCTAACGGCATCATTGCCATGAATCAGAAGGATACACTAATGAACTGTAAGTACTGCATTGCACAAAGGAAAGTAGAAATTTTTGTTGGACCATGTCATTAGCATAAAAAGAAGATCTTAACGAAATGTGAGATATCATAAATTATATTAATTTCCATGGGTTTACAGAAACATAAGCCACAGATTTGGGACAGGGGGGTCTTCAGAGGAGCAAGGATTAAAGTGCTTCAGATGAACATCAAAGTCTGGGGGCCTTCTTCCTTGTGCGGAAACATGAAAAAGAATTTCCTCACAACGAGGCTGTACTTCTGTCTATTATAGCACTCTCTCTTAGAATTTTAACAAGCTCTCTCATGTCAGCAGTGGTAGTTTATTGTCTTAGAGTCACAGTTAATATGCTCTGAACCTGACTGCTAAAGAAAGGATGGTCCTGATGCTCCACTTTCACCAACTCTACTTATCCACATCACAAAAACAATCAGCAATCCACTTTACTGAAGACATTACTATTTTCTCCCTTTGGTTGCTTATTTATTTATCTTTTTTTTTTAACACCACCAAGTGTACTTTGCTCTGATCTAGAAAAAAACCCTTTCTGTTAAAATGAGCTTGAATAATGTGAAAACTGAATTGAATTCATGCAAGAAGAGGTCCCAGTGGAATTCAATGACAAATCTGCCAGCTATATTAGTTTAAGATCATGTTTTCTTGTCTACTAGTCATATTATTAGTCATGTTCCAGAAATGTGCTGCTCTGCATAAAGTTATTCATCTCCAAAGAAAATGTAGGTCTTTAAAGCAAGCGTGAGAGTGTAATTTTAGATGCTTTAGTGCATTTCAAAGTTGATGGGAAAATGAAAGATAAAGCATGCAGGCTGCAATGTACTTTATGGTGAACTAAGCATAGCACCCTTTTTCTCTGTTTATATCCTCTCATCCTCTCTCTCGTCTCAAATCTTTTTCTCTCCCTCCCTCTCCTCATGTCTTCCTTATGTATTGTGTCTGACTCTCTTCAGCACTGCTTGTCCATGTGAGTGCTACATAAACAATTAATTAACGTGGAGGCACACAAAGAGGCATTTTTTAACCAAAAAAAGGCACTCACTAAAATGCCTAAGCGGAGCAGGGGTGGGGAGTTTGGACATAAGCTGCCCTGAGGGCTTCGCAAGCCGAAAGTTTGGAGAGCTGCAATATGCTATATCCTTCTTGGATGCCCTGGAAGCACCTGACAGGGCTGCTTCGGATCGGAATAAAGTGACCTAGTTATAGTGATGCCACTGAGTTATCCCCTTGTGTGGCCACAGGCCGATGTTCCAACTCATTGCAGTGAGTATCAAGGCTTCTTAGCAGGTGCTTGGGGCAGTGGCATGTGCTGAGTTTAGTTTAGCATGTGCAGCCTTCTGCAGCAGGGAAATGGCACGTCCTTTTGCAGATGACTGAGCACCAAAACTGAAAATATTATATTTCTGTTGTGTGGTCCATGGGAAAGAAATGGCAATGACTGCTCCAGGCATTAGGAGTTGGTGGTTACCTACAACATTCAGTCTCTCAGATCTAAGATCCCTTAATGGAGAATGAATAGAAATTCATTTCCCATAGAAAGCACAGGTTTCAAATCTTTAAATTCTAATTATTTTTGCTGAAACAAAATAATTTAGAACACCTTCTCTTAGGATGGATGTGACAGCCAGCTAATGACTGCCTTAAAAGCAACCGCTGTTTTCTAACTCAGAAATCTTTGTGTAAGAAAAGAAATGTGTAACAGATGGAGCTCATAATCTTGTGTAGTATGCGAATGACCTGCCAATCAAAGTGTTAGCTTAAAAAAAAAACTGTAAGCTATTAGCTAGTGGAATGGATCCCTTATTCTTAGCAACATATTTCGTCATGGGGAAGCAAATAATTTTGTAACAAGTCTGTTAAGTTCATTAAAATGAAATTAAATGAGATGGTTTAACACTTGATGACAGATGGTTGTGATGCTTTTTTGCTGCCAGGGTAGAAAGTCTTTGCCTTTCCTTGTACATGCGGTGAGTGTCATGTCTGATCTGTCATGCTGCAACTCCTGGCCTCTAGAATGAGGTCATTTGACAACCAAACAATAGAATTAGACTTTCCTCAAAACACTATCTATCAAACTGTCAGTCTGAACTTTTTTTGGAGGGCTAAGAGAGAGCTGAAAATGAGAGAATTATCTGGTTGAAAAAAAACCCAAATGAAAAATAAAAAGAAGGCAAAGGGCAAATATTGTGGTGTGTTAGACCAGAAGTAAGGTTTAACACACAGCAATGTTTCTTAAGCTATGATATTATGGTCCTGCAGGTTTATTTAAAGGAAGGTTTAGGAATCTTTGCTTGCTCCAATGACTTCAAAACTGACGGGCAAGATTTGTGAGCATGGTTAGGAAAACCCAGATTGGGTTGATATTTAGTGATCTTTGTACTGACCCGTTTAGTGCAGGCTTTGTAACAACTGTAGGATGCATTGTACAGCCAGTGAGCTCTCAGTGCCATAAACATATACTCAATGCTGTAAAGATGACTGGCAATGCCTGTGTCTGCTATTGAAGATTTCTCAATTTAGACACACAACATAACCTACAATATTAAAATTATTTAATCTTAGAAGTATTTATTTATTTCCATTTATTTCCATTAACTGTTTTTGACACATATTGGATTCTCAGTAAACCTCTAATATAATTACAGTGGCGCAACAATTCAACTCTTATAATTGTGCCGTTCATGTCACCTACTATCTACATCTAGATTGTGTATGTCTTCATCTTGTGTGTTTCTTCGCCTTAATATATTCTAGAGAAAGTGTTCCTTTTCACTAAAAACTACTTTATACTTTTTTAAGAACTTTGATCTTTGCTTTTTTTTCCCTGTTTTTTGTTTTTGTTTTTACTGAGCCACAAAATTCTTATACTGTTTTTGTAGTATATTATTTCTATTAAATTACAATACTGTGCCTTTAGCCACATTAATGTGGTGAACACATTAGCTTTTATAATGATACAGTACATGCCATGAGGATGTGGATTTAATGGGCACAGAGACTGTGTATTTACCCATCGTCTGTATATTTTATAGGGTGTGCACTATTATGGTGGAAAATAAATCGTTAAATGCATGATGCTTTCCAATGATTGGCTTTTTAAATATCTCTGGGGTACAGAATGTATGGGCTAGCTTTTGTTTTTTGTGAGATTAGAGCGAACAGGCCAGAGTTGCTCGGCCACGCTCTGCCTTCAAGAGATGTGTTTTCCGTAAGCCATTAGCCAGGCACGGAGCGCACCGCAGGCAGAGAGTTTCAAACAGCCACTGATGACACTCGGCAGCCCAAAGCCACGGTGACACGGGGACCATCATCCATTTTAACATGCACACAAAAAGGGAGCATTTTACCCAGTCTGGCCTCACTACAAGAGTTAGTAGAATACTTATGAGGGCACAGCTAGCAGCCTGAGTTCCCACAAGCTCAAAGAAAACTTTTAATGATTGCTGTAAGTAAGAGGGTTGGAACTCCCAGGACATAAAAACCATTAGTTCGAAAATATTGTATTGTGACAGAGATGCCCCCAGCTAAGGGTTTCGGCAGTATGTCTGCTTCAGGAGTGTGACAAATGACGTTAAAAGCTGGCAAGAGCTCAGCTTTTGTATGAACCCTCTTTATCTGACACCAAGCTATATAAGAACATTTTAGAGATCTTTTTTATGCATGTTGGGTATTTGGTATTTGTTTATTAGATATGCACAGCTTTGTTTGATTCAGCGGATTAACAGGTCTTAGCATATGATGGAAGCATATGATTTGGCAATGTAATCTCATACATACAAGTATAAAAGCTTATCCAGTTTTCTTTGTTTATACCGGATAAGCATTATAATTTAGCATGCATATCAGGGACATAAGAGAAAAATCCTGGCTGTCTGCATAATTTGAAGAGAAAAATCCTGGCTGTCTGCATAATTTGTTTTTGTGCTGTTCTTATTTTACTCCTTGCATTGCATTGTAAGTGACTCCTGCATGAATAGCAATTAGCCACATTACAATCATGAACATTTGTGCCCCTGAGAGGAAAAACAGGCCTCAAGCATACCCACACCTAGGTTTAAAGTTTAGTCCAGCGTTTTGTAGAATTTTAACTATGGCTTCATTATGACATAATCAGTCTTAGTGTTATTTTGTTATAGTTTTTTATAATTATGAGTACATCTGTATATACCGTATGTCCAATGCAATATGTTTGCTCTGCTCATTACATCTGGGTAAACTGGAGCATAATTGTGACTGGATATATGCACAATTAACTCACAGTCATTTACATGGTTTTTTATATCATTTTTATTTCAAACCAACATTCCAGTCCTCTTTAAATCTTGTGTCACTCAGACCGCTGTAAACCGTGCAGCAACATAGCATCAGTGACACATACAGGCACAGTGAACTTAATGCTTTGGTTCACAACCTGTCCCACAGCTCTAGCTCTTTTCAGATCAATTCGTCACCATTCAATAATATTCAGAACAGCTTAGGTGACCATTAATTAACTGTGACTTTCAACATTGTAACAATTATACCCTGTTCATGCTTCACTAGGTTTCATTTACCACAGAGATGCTTTGTTATAGCTGTTTATAATTGAGAGTGTGAAGACGTTTGAGAATAAAAAGTTATCATTAATTTGAAGTGTGTATGTAATCTTATTTTTAGGCATGCTTACTTCTTGCAGCATTTGTTTTGTATCTGTGTCATGCCAATTGCTTTGTTTTCATGTCAGAACAACCTATTTGCTGTTTCTAAAATAAAATATATTTCTGCACCTCACATCCAGCTGCACACACACAACCACACAGACAAACAGAAAGATGCATTTTATTTTTGTATAGGAGTGCTCTTACTAAAATGATGTAGATTGTAATGCATCATAAAATTGGACAATGATCCTAAACCTCTACCTCCTTCCATAGAGAGCCAAATTCAGCTCCCTTAAAATGTCACACAGTAGAGTTCTGCTCTTTATCTCAGAAAAGGTCACGTGTTCTCATCAGGTCCTGAGTTAAAAAAATAATAATTTAACACGTTCTACTCAAAACCCAGTCGCTTCGTATTATACATGTATTGTTGACTTCTCCCATGGTCCTGTTATGTGTGGTTATTCGAGGGGTTATATTTCTTCATGCTATAATTTTATCTGCATATTCCTTTCTATATTTCTGAAATTTTCCTTTACACAGTGCAGTGCACACATCACTATTATTCTCTATTTCCCCTCTAATGCTTTCCAGCTATCATTTTATTGTTCCTGCTGTCCACTTTCATGCCATACTATCCCCCACTATCTGCACAACAGCATCCACTTACATTAATTATATGATAACATAGCTTTTTATGCCTCCTTCTAACTCTTCTCATACCCCGATATCTTTTCCATGTTTGCCTTTTACTCAATGCTGTCCCCAATGTACTTTCAACTTCTGCATCTGTTTCTAGAAATAATGTCACCCAGGCCACCCACAGTATGAAGCAATAACTATTTAGAGGATTCACAACAGGACTCGACCCATGCAGGACTATTTCAGGTCACAAAACATTTTGTTAGACCACAGTGACTTTAAACAGTTGCTCAAGGAACAATCTTCATTCTCCAAAATGTCTTTTCATACTGTTTTTTAATGTGAGTCAACAGCCATTAGTTGCATCTTCTCCCCAGGTAAACCATGACAAGCATCTTCTGTCCCTGCACTGTGGAGTAATTTGGACACCAATTGCTGGCGGGTGTTCCTGAAAGAAGGAGAAACGTTTCACCAGTTTACAGATTATATTTATATTGTTATCACAGCTTAGATAGATAGATGGATAGATAGATGGGTAGATAGATAGATAGATAGATAGATAGATAGATAGATAGATAGATAGATAGATAGATAGATAGATAGATAGATAGATAGATAGATAGATAGATAGATAGATAGATAATATATTAATTGAGTCTGGCATCATCAGTTTGAATTTTTTCAATTTTGTTTTCAGATCTTTGTTCAGTGAAGCTCTAGAGACTGCTGCAATAAAGGAGATTTCATCATTCAAATATAAGCAGAAATGGTTTAATCAATGCCTGCTGGAGCTTCCAGTTAATCCCTAATGACAATTGAACAAAAGCTCACAAGCTCAATAATGTCTCCAATTACCATTCATCTATTTTAATATCATATTCAAATCTTTCCCAGGGGTATGCAGAGGAAAAAACTCACTAAAAACTCACAGATTACACTAAAAGTGATCTAATAAAAGTTAGCATGTGTCATGTCTTCATTTATATCATCTGAGCCATTTAAGCCTGCCTGTGCAGTATAATCACAGTGCGCTTGATAACTAAACCTTTTGATTTCCATCTTACCAGACTAGCCTGATATAAAACAACCAGGGGTTACAGCATGATTGCCTAAGCCATAACATCTGCATTTCGCAGAGCAAGAGAGTCATTATCTTTGCCTGTCTATTTGTCTAAATATAGAATAGAATAGAATAGAATAGAATAGAATAGAATAGAATAGAATAGAATAGAATAGAATAAAAGAACAAAAGCAAATAGAATAGAATAAAAGAGAATTGATTAGATAACGAGATCAAAACTCAATAAAACAGAATAGAATAGAACAGAATACAATAAAATATAATACAATAGAAACAAGTAAATAGAACAGAAAAAAAAACTCAACGAATCACAGTAGAACTAAACAAAAAAGAGAAACAAAGTAAAACGAAGAGAAGAAAATGTAAAAGAATACAGTTAAATAGAATAGAATAAATCAAAATATATAATCAAGTAATAAATCAAATTTTTTAATCTAGGAAGCAATAATACACAGAATAGTTTGGAATCAACTTTTTATAAAACCATTTTTTTATAACAGAAATTAAAACTGTTTGCAATCCAACCAATGTATTGTTATAGAGATGTACTCAGCATTATTAGCTTCAGGGAAGAGTTTAAAGAAAAGCCACATTCAGCAAATGTATGTTCATTACGCTGATATGATAGGAGTTCATTCATCTGATTACAGAAAACTTCCTCTGTGTCACAATCTCTGATAAACATTTTATTATCAACTACCGGCTTATTAAGAAGCCCACTTCTGTGTTGCACAATATCTAATAAGGACTTAATCTCTTTAATGATTCATGTAATCTCTATCATTTACCCCTAAATCTTCAAACAAAGACGGCAGCCAGCCACAATAATCATTTGGGCAACCAGGCAAAATGAAATTTCATTGACCAAACCCTCATTTGGTTGAACTTTAAACGCATTATTAATATTTCTTTTCAGTCTGTTTAATAGCTGATGCATGATTTGTCTGCAAGATTCACATTTGTAATTGTGTTTTAATTACCTCAAGTTAATAATGAACAGCTGCTGTTGCCTGATAGAGCGGAACATTGCAGAGCTCTTATCACAGTAATCTCAGTGAGAGGGATGTGACTGGAGTTCTGGCATGGAGATCTCCTGTGGTGAATGTGGCCATTCTGCATTCAGTCTACCTCCAGTCCAATCAGAATTAAACAGCTGGACAGATGTTGTAAAAACAACAAAACCTAGATTCCTGCCATACGTTTGTATTAAATGCTTTTTATATGACAAATCCAACAAACCTCAGGAGTCTTAGCTGCTTTAATCTAATTTCTGAGCAAGAACTTTTGGCCAGTATGGCAGAAGCATGAACTCAAATGTAGCCTACTGATGTGAATAATGAAGGGCAAGCTAGAGCCTGGCTGATGGCTGGGGACATTTTGTTATTCTATTTGCCAGTTTCAAGTCACACAAAACAAATCTGACATGCAGAGGTGGAACAAAAATCAAACAAGGTGGTTTGTGAGAAAAGTGGACTCCTGCAGCATGACATTTGTCCCTATTTTAAATGAAATAGGTTCAGTTTTTTTTTTTTTTCCCAAAACTGAAAATGCAATAGAAGTAGTCATTCTTAAAAACATACAGTGAGGACCAAAAGTGTGAGGTCAAGTTTGGGTATGGGATTTTATCATTTAGAATTAGACTAAAAGTTTCAGAGTTGTTTAAATATTTAAAGCAAACTTTTCTGCACTATTTCTAGGTCCTTATTTAAATGTTAGCACATTTGTCATATTGACCATGTTAACAGCTTTGTACAAAAACTCAGATTTTCCGAATCTCCTAATCTCTTCTTTTGAAGCATGTGTTCAGACACTCTGATAGATTTGATTTAGAATGAATCATATAGACCATATCAACTCAAGTGGACACATTCAGTGTTTGAATTTGAATTTCAAGTTTCAACGATACGAATTTCTCCAATGTTGTTTTCAATTATATCATTGGTTATGAAATTGTTGTATTAAATTACAAAACAATGGAAATGTACAAGCACTTTTTTCACTAGTGATATCAAACTGTTCAGCACCCAATGTGTATGCCGTATCTTTCAGATTTCTATTGATTCACTTAATTAGGTAGTTGCTGAGCCCGGTGTTATAGAACCAGGTGTTATAGAGCAGTAAAAACTGTTAAAATGTGCAATGCCTCTATTAATTTCCAGGACTATAGCCAAAAACCTCCACACAAGAGATCTCTGTAGTCTTAAATTATTCCAATCAGCTATTACATCTATTATACTTTTTTTTTAATTATTATTATTTGGGAACTGATTTAACTATAGTAATTGCCTAATAATGGCCCAAACTGGCCATTTTAACCAGCCTTAGATTAAGTGTTAAAGAGCTGCAGGATATGATGTCCTTTTCTTTATACTGTGTATATGTATATGTTAAATGTTAAGGGTATGAGTAAAAGTCTTAATTATTAATAAAAATAAGTTTGGTTTTAGAAAGACTATGTGTGACACATTCAATATCCCAGAAGGCAGTACAATATTAATCTTTTTATATAAATTATATGAAGAAAATTTTCCAGACACCATGAGCCAAAGACTTTTCCTCTAACAGCTCCTCAGCAGGGTTTTGTGGGAAATTCAATCCCAGGGGAATTAGTGGGGTCAGAGAATGAGATTACATAATTCTAGTTTTAAAACGGTTTACATTTATCCAAAAGGTGTGTTGAGGTCGAAGATCTCTGTAAGCCTGCCAAGTATTTCCATTCTGTTCTCTACAAACTTCCCTAACTGTTTCCAGAAAGTAGTTAATACACGGTGTTCCTGAACGAAATTGTACACTTTTGGCCTAACCATAAAGTATGGTCTAGCATGAACTTTAAGAGCAAGCCGAAACCACTATTCCTACCCTGAACACTTTTTACAGATGGCATTATGCATTTTAACCATGTAGTGTTCTTTAGGAATCATCCATCAAGCTGCCAGTCAGTGAAGAATCACTCGTCACACCACTGAACGTGTTTCCACTGCTTCATAGTTGAATGGCAGTGAGCTTTACACCTCTCGAGCCAATGCTTGGCATTGCACATCGTAATATTAGGTGGTTGCAGTGCTTGGCCATGAAAACCCAGGTTGTTCAGTTCACAATGAACGACTCTTGTGCTGACTTTGCTTCCAGAGGTATTTTCGCACTTGGTAGTGATCATTTCAATTGAATCCAGATGATTAGTTTTAAGCACAGCATGCTCAGGGACTATATGGCCCCATTCTGTCAGATTGTGTGGTTTGGCACATTGCCACTAAGTTGTTGTTGCACCTAGTCATGTCCATTTCACAATATCACCATTCACATTTGACATAAGCAATTGCAAAGGGTAAACAATTTTGAACTACTTCACACTTTCATAAACTGTGGACACCAAACTGAGTGTGCAAAGTGTGCCTGTTTGGGCAACAAGTTAATTTTGAAAAAAATGTTTGCTTAATTTGAAAGGACATAAAAGATCACTTGGGTTAGTAATGCTCTGTGCACTCACTAAGTTTAAACATTACATAGACTTTGCTGTCACAGGCACAGAACAGTAATTATATTTCCTTTGCACATCCTAGCTTGTTAGGAAGTGACAGGTCGTCCATGATACCGCAGCCCTGGAGCAGAGAGGGTTAAGGGCCTTGCTCACTGAAGCTTGGCAATGCTGGAATGTAAACTCACGACCCTCTGATTAGTAGAATGTAGCTTCAAAACTGAACCTTAATCACTGTGCCAGCACTAATGACCATTTCAACTTCAACAATGCAAATGTCCATTTTGTCTGCATAAAATCATGCAGAACCTGTTCTGTGTTTTGTTAACAGCAGATGTTTTTAATATTCTGGTGCTATCCTTATCACTGCACGGTATGTGTGGTTTAATGGTTTAGGTTGAATTTTTAATGAGCTGAGTCAGGTGTGCCGAAGCAGCGCACACACCTGTAATGATTAGTGCAAAATGTAGATCTCAAGCTATGTAATCTGTAGATTAATCTGTGCGCAATCACAGCGAAAATGCAAACTGCTGCTACGTTTAACAAAAAGGACAAGAGGATATTTTCCAAGGGGGAGTGGTGGCTCCAGCGGTTGAGGCGCTGGGTTACCTGTCGAAAGGTAGGGGGTTTAAACCCCGGTATCGCCAAGCTGCCACTCTTGAGCCCTTGAGCAAGGCCCTTAACCCTCTATGCTCCAGGGAACCGTACGAGAAAAATAAATCAAGGACCGTGACGTCGGAGCGACGTGGGGCCGCCTTCCTGTGGGCTCACCACCTGCAGGAGGGACCGTAGGGGACCGGTGCTGAGAGGATTGGGCAGCAGTCGAAGCAGCCTTGACAGCCCGATCCCTGGACACAAAGAAGTGTCTGGGGAATCTGCTTAGACTGCTGCCCCCGTGACCTGAATTACAGATAAGCGGGAGAAAATGAATTAATGAATTTTAAGGATATTTTCCAAAAAAAGGGTGTGTGATTAAGGATTAGCATATGATATGTTGGTGGTGGATCCATGTCTGGAGAATTGAAAAGGAGAATAGCTGATGGGGAAAAAATGGAAGCGGCATCCCAATAAACAGTCTCATCACATTCGATATGGAGTATTAGAGCTTGCGAATAACCTTCTACAAATAGGCCAGCTTTAATCTTAATCTTCTATGAGATGTCAAGCTCCTCAGGGCAAAAAGCATTTTTTTTTTGCCTTCACTCTAGTGTGAAATAAGAAAGTGTAATGCCTTGGCTGGAAAATCATCTCTGATTCACATTGAATGTGCTGAGAAAAGTCTCTATAAAATACATCTTGTGTCACGAGCAGAAAAGCCATCTGTGCCAGCAGAGGCTTCAAATGAAAACAACAGCATGCTAGAGAAAACATTTCTCCAGTGGAGAGCATATGCATTCTGTAATGAACTCTGCAGTGGATAACCGTTACACCATGCTAATCAATTTCCGACATGGATTCCCCCAAAGGAATTAGATAGCCTCTGTTTGGCATATTAAAATTCTATTCTCCTTTTTCAATTGGTCACTTATGACTTGCATGACACCTGGCTGTGCTGCTCAGTGGCAGACAGAGTCTCGATTATTCCACTCATGCTTTTGAGGACATCTCAACCTGCTGCGTTCATGAGCGCACAAAGAGAAAGCTCATCAGTCTCTATAATGTGCATTTGAATTTTTGGTCCTCGCTGCCAAAGTCTTTCGACACCATCTGATCAATGTGCAATCTGACTGCATGCTGCACAGCATACAAATGCTCGTGTTTGTGCAGGAAGATTTCTCTGATTTCGGTGAGAGATGATTGCTCATGGTGTGGAGGTGTAGCTCGATAGCCGTGCTAAAATCGCCATCAGCGCTTCAGGCAAAAAAAATGCTTCTGTCCTGTGCATTTGATGCAGGCCTTCCTGTGATGAGTGGAGAAAGGGAGAGAGGATGAACGTTATATCAGAGCTCAGCTGCGGTCAGTGCACTGGTCCGTGGAATCTGCTGTCCTTGCAAACCCTGGCCAATTAATCTCAGCTTTGTTCTATGAGAATGCAGGATCGAGTGGGAGGGATAAATTTCATAAGTTTGTCTATACTGCTTTCTGATCTCTTAAGGACAAGCTGAGGTCTGAAGGCATTGCAATTATCCATTTACTCCAGCCTTCAACATTAGCCAGAGAGCCAGATAATTACTCACTCTATAGAATAACGTCAGCCTGATAATGAAAAAGGCTAATGTTGTGCATGCTACATTTTCTAAATCTGGCTGTTTGAAGGTCATTTTTGTTCTACTTGCACATTTGAGTGCAGCGCATCACCCCTTTTAAAGGCTAATAAAAATCCCCCCAAAAATATTTTTTTGTGGAATCCCATTTCTTCTTAACGTTGAGCTTTGTTGTGCAGAAGACAACTTTCTCCTCTGTATCACTAAATATATTTATACAAAAAAGATACAAAGGTTCAGCATTAGCAGGCAGATCAGGCTGCACATTTGGAACTTTTTCCATTTAAGCACAAGGTTCAGCAAGAACAAGCATCCATTTTTAAAGCATTTGTCAGTATTTTCAGAGACAGAGGTGTATAAAATTCTCATGATCACTCAAATGCAGCAGAGAGGATTTTACAAACAGACACTGTATTAAACTTCATCCAGTTTTTCTTTAAAACATTGGAAAGTTTACCAATCAAAATCAATGAGCTAAACAGTCTTAAAATGCTATTATTTTAATCTCAATTTTACAATTATGCTTTGGTTTTTACTCTGTCTAGTGCTAAAAAGTATGGCTGTGTTTTATCAAGCAGCTAATAGCATCCAAATAGCATTGTTTCCAATCAGAAGACAAAGAACCCAGATGGAAATAAACACTGTGGTAGAAACAACCTGAGAAATGGTGCTTAAAAAGAAATGCAGTTATAACATTTCTGACTGGATTAATTCCATGCATGCTTTTGAAGACATGTCATTAATTTGCTAAATGCAATACTTAATGCTTAAAACAAACACATTGCTTTATTCCTACCAGGACAAATTTACTAACTGTGACCAACTATGCTTAAGCAGTTCTGCTCAACCTCTGGTTAACTGCAATTGCTGGTTTGATGAAGTACATTAGGCTTCAGTGCTCTTTGACAAAGTCGTTTGATGAAGACAGATGGTGGAGCAGTGGGCCAGCCGGCTTGCTGAAATTCCATTAAAACCACTTGTTCCCAATGTGTTATGATATAAGGGAGTGCTGGTCTTAAGGAAATCAACTACTGGACTGCCCTTGAACCACAGCATGTGGGCCTGAATCCAGATATACTGTTCTTCAGTCATGTAAGATACTATAAAGCCCAGACTTCAAAGAACTGACCTCATCGAGTAATTAATCGATTTATGTTAATACATAAGGAAGGTGTTCTGTCAGTGCTACGTTTGAGATTTGCTGTCATACCAATAGGTAATTGAAGTGTATAATCCCCTGGAAGGCTATGAGCAGAAAGTATTTATGGCATGCATTTTTTACACCCAGGATTTCAATGTCCTACCTGAATCAGTCTACCTATTACAGTTTTTCTCAGTTGCTTTAGGGCATTTCTTTAATATCCTTAATATTTGCAAACCAGTAAGTGCATTCTCAAAACAATTTGTACAAACAGCATTGGATTTCTTGCAAAAGTGAGAGAACACCATGAAATAAAGAGAATATACTATTGGGAATAATGTAATACATATTATTGGGAAAAGTCAGAGATTCTGATCTGTTTCTGAGTGTTTAGGCTAGCAGAGAAGGCTTTGCTGGCCCTGGCAGCTCACCACTTATTTATAAGTACACCAGGGTTATTCGGTTGAAACTTTCGTGGATACAAACAAACTTGTCCTCAAAGTGAAATATGTTTGGAGTCGAAAAAATTCAAAATGGAGGAGAGCTGCTGCAAGCTAGTCGACTGTTACGAGTCTACATGATGCGCACTGGACTGGGGTGAATTAATTTTTTAAGTGATTTTTTTCTTTTTGATAAATTTTTTTTTCTTAATACAAAATATTGCATACAATATTTTGATTATTTTAATTTGTTTCAGTATATTTGATTGTTTATGTTATAGTATTTATAGCTCTTATATTATTAGGAGATATGCATAGTCAATAACAAACACAGTAACAACATTGTACGAACGGTCGTTCGGAGCGTAACTCGTTCGTAAGGTGGGGAGCACCTGTACTGTACATATTGCAGCTATTTAGAATTCATGGCTGCTTTTTTAATATTTGCATCTAGGAAAGGCCCCCCCCTGGAAATTCGTATTATTTTTTATCGCTGTCTGAGTGCCTGAAACGGATACAGGCTGACCTTAACTAGAGGATGTAATAATGTTTTACGAAGTGCAAATATAACCCCCATTTTAATATTTCATGTGTGTAACCTAGAGCTCGAGGCACTACATTGTTTATATTTGATTGGTTTAACAGAGCTCTATTTGCGTATAATTTGTGTAAAAAAATATCAGGGGTATAATCATATTTTGCTATTGCCTAATACTAAAACAATACATTATTACGACTCATGGATCATTTATTATTAATCAATTATTGATGAATTATGGTGTAGATTTTAAACCTCGAGGTTGAGACCTTACATGGGGTTACCTATAAGAAAATGGAAAAATAATTTTACAAACTGTTATCTATAATATGAGCCTATGCATGTACATTTTGATTTATATAGTATTTTATAATAACTTACAAATAATAAATCTAAATAATCAGATTATTAAAATCTTAATATAGATCTCCTTTCAAACACAAGACCACAACAACATTGCATTCACCATGTGCCGCTTTCAATCAAGGTGCCACACAAATAGTAAGTATACTTTTATATTATTTTTAATTTCATTTTAAATATCTGTTATCTAAATATTTGATTTTTTTTTTAGTATTTTTTTCTTTTTTCTTAAAGGTTCATTATAAAGTATTTTACAGTGAGGTGACAAAATTTGGCAATTCCTACCAACCAATTTTCCATGTTTTCCCTATCACTCAACAGTAGCAACCTAGAAGAATCTTTACTTTGCCAGTATGTGATTCCATTAAAGACACGAGAAACCAGCTAATCAGATATTTTTTAACTGCTGCTCTTTCTGCATTATGGGGTTTTCTAGCACAATCTGCATGAAGTACTAATTGGCCTCTTCCAATCATAGCTCATAAATGCTAGCATTGCTGTGATTGAAAGAGGTAATGAGGTATTGCCATTGCTCCTGCTAGTGATAGAAAGTGTAGAAATTATATTTGCCCCTCAATCATTTCACATATTTTCAACTATTTTATCTTAGCTATATTTCAAGATTGGAGAAGCCAGAATTCATCTCTTTGTTTCACAGAAGTTTAGATCAGACATAATGTGAAATTGTATGTCCACCCTCCCATGGCATAACTGGAATAATAGGGTGTGGTGTCTTCATCAATCCTGATACTTGCTAGCTTGCGAAGTGCCAACGTTCTTATTATATTTAGGAGCTGGAGAGGACCAAATAAGTCTTGTGGCAGAGTAAGTAAACAAGAGCAAAAGATGGAGGAGTGGTTTATTCTTCATAACACACAGCAAAATAGTGGAGATAAAATTGCCACCTAATGTTTTCTCACTAATTAAAATGTTTACTTCTTTGTAGAATGTGGCTTTATCACAGTGCAGACAAATTCACCTGTTAACAATTATGGTGCCAGTGTTTACATTCAAATAATCTTAACGCTGGAAAATTAATGTTGTTTTCTCCTATCTGAATGCCTGTTAATAAAAGGAAAAAAAAGAAGGAAGTAGGAGCCAAGGACCATTTAATTAGTATGTAATATTGAACACTGCCTGTATATATCTTGCGACAAATGCTCAATCTGCTCAAATGCTCAATCTTTTGTGATTTCCACCAAATTTTCCGACTTCTCATTATTGGATTCTTCAGTGCTAGTGAAAAAATGGATTGGGCTTTTTCCAAAGCCCAATACACATGTTGTCTCTCAGAACTTCTTATGATATTTTAGCCTTTTAGGTTAATTGTAACATAGATTCCCGGGACATCTGTATAGAAAATAGATACATAAACGTATAAAGCTTGCATGAGCGCATCTCTCTAAATATGTAAAGAATTTCTGTAATTTCTGCAATAAAATTTTCTTAAACCAGTATGATACTTTCTTGATATGTTCATAAAAGATATATGAAACATATTATATGAAATGTTTAAAACATTGAATCTTATTGTATAACTAAAGCAAAACTGCTGTGATTATTTTTGTAGTGACACTGACCCAGGTTACTTTCATTACTTCCATTAAACCTTCAATTAAAATAAATAATAATAAAAAAAAAACAAATATTGTATTATTTAAAAAAGGAAAGTAAGTGCAGTATGCTTACTAGAGATCGTCTTTTTCTTCTTTCGGCTGCTCCCATTAGGGGTCGCCACAGCGGATCATCCGTCTCCATACCACCCTGTCCTCTACATCTGCCTCTTTCACACCAACTACCTGTCTTCCCTCACCACATCCATGAACCTCCTCCTTGGCCTTCCTCTTTTCCTCCTACCTGGTGGCTCCATCTTCAGCATTTTTCTACCAATATAATTCATGTCCCTTTCCTTGCACATGTCCAAACCACCTTAATCTCGCCTCCCTCACCTTGTCACTAAAACATCCTACATGTGCTGTCCCTCTAATAAACTCATTTCTAATCTTGTCCATCCTCGTCACTCCCAACGAAAACCTTAACATCTTCAGCTCTGCTACCTCCAGCTCCACCTCCTGTCTTTTACTCAATGCCACTGTCTCTAATCCATACAACATCGCAGGTCTCACCACAGTCCTATAAACTTTCCCTTTCATTCTTGCAGATACCCTTCTATCACAAATCACTCCTGTCACTCTTCTCCACCCACTCCACCCTGCCTGCTCTCTTATCTTTACTTCTCTAACACACTCTCCATTACTTTGCACTGTTGACCCCAGGTACCTGAACTCCTCCACCTTCTCCACCTCTTCTCCCTGCAACCGCATCACTCCACTGCCCTCCCTCTCATTCACACACATGTACTCTGTCTTACTCCTACTGACTTTCATTCCCCTTCTCTCAAGCGCATATCTCCACCTTTCCAGGCTCTTCTCAACCTGCTCTCTACTCTCACCACAAATCACAATATCATCTGCAAACATCATAGTCCAGGGAGACTCCTGTCTGACCTCGTCCGTCAACCTGTCCATCACCACTGCAAACAGGAAAGGGCTCAGGGCCGATCCTTGATGCAGTCCAACCTTCACCCTGAACCAGTCTGTCGTACCTACTGCACACTTCACTGCCGTCACACTGTCCTCATACATGTCCTGCACCACCCTCACATACTTCTCTGACACACCTGACAATACCACAACTCCTCTCTCGGCACCCTGTCGTACGCTTTCTCTAAATCCACAAATACACAATGCAGCTCCTTCTGTCCTTCTCTATACTTCTCCATCAACATCCTCAAAGCAAATAAGGCATCTGTGGTGCTCTTCCTCGGCATGAAACCATACTGTTGCTCACAGATGGTCACCTCTTCTCTCAGCCTGGCTTCCACTACTCTTTCCCATAACTTCATGGTGTGACTGATCAACTTAATTCCCCTGTAGTTACTGCAGGTCTGCACATCTCCCTTATGTTTAAAGATCGGTACCAGCACACTCCTTCTCCATTCCTCAGGCATCCTCTCCCCTTCCAGAATCCTGTTAAACAATCTGGTTAAAAACTTCACTGCCATCTCTCCTAAACATCTCCACGCTTCTACCGGTATGTCATCTGGTCCAACCGACTTTCCATTCTTCATCCTCCTAATTGCTGCTCTCACTTCCTCCTTACTAATCCTATCTACATCCTGCTTCACCAACTCCAACTCCACATCCTCCAACCTTCTCTCTCTCTGATTTTCCTCATTCATCAGCTGCTCAAAATACTCCCTCCATCTTCTCAACACACTCTCCTCATTAGTCAACACATTTCCCTCTCCATCCTTTATTGCTCTAACTTGCAGTACATCCTTCCCAGCTCGGTCCCTCTGCCTGGCCAATCGGTATAAATCCTTTTCTCCTTCCTTCCTACAGACCACCATCCGATGCTGTCTACCTACACTGTCCCCCACCAACACCTTACAGTCTCCAATCTCCTTCAGGTTGCATCTCCTACACAGAACATAATCCAACTGTGTGCACCTTCCTCCACTCTTATACGTCACCCTATGATCCTCCTTCTTCTTAAAATACGTGTTCACCGCTGCCATTTCCATCCTTTTAGCAAAATCTACCACCATCTGCCCTTCCACATTCCTCTCCTTAAAACCATACCTACCCATCACCTCCTCATCACCTCTGTTCCCTTCACCTACATGCCCATTAAAGTCTGCCCCAATCACCAATCGTTCTTTCCTAGGTACACCATCTACCACTTCATCTAATTCACTCCAGAATCTTTCCTTCTCCTCCATCTCACAGCCAACTTGTGGAGCATAGGCACTGATGACATTTATCATTATTCCTTCAACTTCCACCTTCACGATCATCACCCTATCAGAAACTATCTTCACCTCCACTACACTCTTACTGTACTCTTCCTTCAGAATCACCCCTGCACCATTTCTCTTCCCATCCACACCATGATAAAACAGTTTAAACCCACCTCCAATGTTCCTGGCCTTACTCCCTTTCCACTTGGTCTCCTGAACACACAGCATATCTACCTTTCTCCTCTCCATCATATCAGCTACCTCTCTCCCTTTACCTGTCATAGTACCAACATTTAAAGTACCAACCCGAACCTCTACTCTCCTACACTGCTCCTTTTCCTGCCGTCTCTGTAGACGTCTTCCTCCTCTCCTTCTCCTCCTTCGGCCAACAGTAGCCAAATTTCCACCGGTACCCTGTCGGCTAACAATACCTGTGGCGGTCGTTGTTAACCCGGGCCTCGACCGATCCGGTATGAAATTCTCATTTGTAATCCGCATATTTGATTTGGCACGTTTTACGCTGGATGCCCTTCCTAACGCAACCCTCCCCATTTACCCGGGCTTGGGACCGGCACTAAGAGTGCACTGGCTTGTGCATCCATAATGGCTGGGTTAAAAACAAAAAAATAAATAAATTAATTAATTAATAATAAAGGTCCATACAGATGCAGGTCAAAGTTCTCTTTTAAAGAAGGTCAGGCAAGGTGTTATTCAAAAGCAGGCAATTTTCAAACAGACTGAATTGGACTAGGCTAGATCAAAAGCAAGATACAAAACAGGTCAATACCAAAACAGAATTCAAATGCTTGGTAACTACAGGTGTACTGAGATAAACTGCACATATACTTCAGAGTATGAACAGAGTCTTTTTAACCAGTGACAGTGAGAGTGTGTACAGAGTCCAGGTGTGCTCACAGCTCTGGTACCCCATGGTGACCAATCTGTGGTTTACTGTGACAACAAAATCAGAATCATCTTTATTGCTGTTATATCATGGGTTGCATGTACAAATAATTTGTCAGTGTACTGGTGTTTGGAAAAACAAACAAAAAAATGTAATAATAAAGTAATAAATAAAGATTAAGGCATAGACTTTACAATTTGTGCAGTGTATGTAAATGAGAGGAGTGCAAATAAAAATATTTTCCATATAATTCCAAAGGTGCAGGGGTGCAAAATAATGACAGTAAGGGGTTTACATTTATTTAATGTTAGTATCCATGGAGGAAGATAAAAAATTATCATGGGTCTTTTGTATTGTTTGTTGAGTTAAGTTGCTGATGAAAAGAAACATTACAAGCTTTAAGTCAATTTGAGTTGCCTTTCCCATTATTTCTTCCATCATTCTTTCAAAACTACACCTAAACAATAATTATCCTAAACCTCTATACAGAGCATAATTCACACTACTTTACCTTTATTGGGTAGCGGTATACCCTGAATTTATCACTTCATTTAGAAGCTCCATTCAGAGAGCAAAGGAATTCCTTTTTGTTCTTTATGGCATTAGTATAGCTGTCATCTCCCATCCACTTCTCAATCAAGACAAGTGATGCTTCGGAGACTGTGTCTTAGGAAGCTCCTGGCAAAATTTGCCTTTATCTATACTGGGAATGAGATCTAAATGAAATTTATTTATTTCAGAATGCCACAAGCTATTTGATATCAAATGAAGAGCATGGGAAAATAATATTTAATAGAATAAATAAAAAGTGTATTTGAGATAGTTCAGTAATAGCATCTGTTCTATTCTGTAAGATCTTTTCAGTGAACAAGCAAATTTATTAAATTTTTTAATTTAATTTGTAATTCTAAAAATATTATTTTATGAATTCACTGAAAAAAAACTACTCTACAAAACTACACTTGACATTTCAGCCTAAATTAAATTTTTTTATTGTTATATACGATTAACTTTTGCATTTATTTTCTTTCTACATTAGGTTATGCCAGCATACAGATATCAGACATGGTCAATGTGCATTTCTTCAATTATTAGATTTTACCAGAAAAGCTTTGCTTCTCCAAACTGGCCAATATTTTTAACACTGCCTATAAATGCTTAACCCATGTGCTCTAATATATAATTCAAGACCAAAATTAAATTCTTTTAAAAGTCTTGTAATCTCAAAAGTCATGTAATGCCTGGTAATGTAAAGGCCTCTTTTCTTTCTCCTGAAAATAAAATTTGGATGCTTGCAGCTGAACATCAAGCAAAAAAAATTTTACCAAAGCAATTTGTTACTGGAGTGCAAAGAGTCATACGGTCTAGTTGAGGGCATAAGCATTTAAGAAGTGTAAATAGCAGCACTTTAAATCTGTAAATGTTAAGATCTACATAGTGTTCACTAGAACAGCCAGTGAGCCCTTGCAAATCAGAGCCATCACGCCCACCTCTGGAGGACACACTGGCTTTGCAGGCTAATCCTTTGCATGAGTCTCACACTTGTGACACTAAGTATAACTCCTTTAACAGCCCAAGCTTACATAAATAGAAACAGTAAATACATTTTGCACTGGCAAACATAATCTCAAACTCTTTAAAGCAATACTTTTTATTTTCTATGAGAATTTGATATACAATATCCTTCAAATATGGAAGAAATGATGATAAAAGAATAAATATATTTAAATTGTGTTAAATTGTGAAGTAGTTTTGACTTCAAATAATTTCTGCCTAGGAGAT
Organism: Silurus aristotelis; assembly: GCF_946808225.1. NCBI lineage: Eukaryota > Metazoa > Chordata > Actinopteri > Siluriformes > Siluridae > Silurus > Silurus aristotelis. The sequence goes on from NC_139579.1 coordinate 18,002,029, forward strand.
CAAATTCCTTTCTTTTAGACTGTGGGAAATGCAGTGTTTCTCAGAACAATAAAAAGTGAACTTTGTAATGATATATCAGTTCAGTATTGTATGCGTGCTTTACAGCCTAATCCCCAAAACATTTTCACTGTGTAGTCACTCAGCTAACACAAAGCAGAGAGCAATGAACTGACTAAATTAAGCTATACATTATGACTCATGAAAGAATATGTACACTGATGGGAAATAAGAATTTAGACAATTGTTTTTTTTTTCTATATTTTATATATATATAAGTCCCCATATGCAGGGGAAATAAACAGATTTTAGAAAAACTACGAACATTTTTAAAATCATTTGAAAAAAAACATTTTAAAGGAATGTAATCCAAATGCAAGTAATAAGTACCAAATATAATTGCTAAAAGGTATTAATTTCCTTGATATATGAAGACTTTTGGGACACTCTGCAGTTTGACACCTTTGATACAAAAACCAATTCAAAGGTTCAGTGCAACCAAGTCCAATAAACAGCCTGTGTCAGAGCTGACATCTTTGACGGATAGATGTGAAGACAAAAGCAAAACCATAAAGAAGGTACACACTCCAGTCAATACACAAGAAAGCAATCAACAAGCTAACACAGCAAACTTACTGGTATAACAGGAGGCCCTTACAACAAGTGCAAAAGAAAATTAAATATGTAATGAAAAAACACAGAACCATGGCTACGTTCAAAGAATATTTTCAGACAGTCAGGCAGTCTTTCAAATTGTGGAGAAGCTTTGTTTTTTGTCTTTTTGTTCTTAATGGGTTTGTTAACAAAGTTGTAGGGTGCCCCAAAGTTACAGTATCTCTATATATTTGATATAATACCTGTTTCTGGTCTGCAACACTGTTCCAACTGTTAGTATAAAATTTTGTTTATCTCGAAAGCATTTACAACTAACACTAAATAGACAAAAGTATTGGGACACATGATCTTTCCACCATACAGTAAAGTATGTGTTTTTCCCCAATCTGTTAACACAAAGTTGAATGTACACAATTATATAGAATGTCTTTGAAATGCAGAATCATTCATTTTTTTCCTTCACTTGAACTAGGAGAACCATACCTTAAAGTATGACAATGCCCCTGTGCACAATGTGAGATCCATGAAGATATTGGTTGGAGTTGATAATCTAGAGTGGCCTGTTTTTTCGCTGAATTTATGGGTTTTTCCCGACTCAAGTCGGAATAATCCTGGTTTTGTAAGATTGGAAATACGACCTGAGCATGTTCCCAAGATGGCCACACGGTGAATTAACTATAAGAATTTTGATTTGCCTAAGCCAGCATCAGAAATGCAAATCAGTCAAGAAAAATCCAAAATCACCCAAAATCTTTCCAACACTGATTAACTTGACAGTTGTAAGTATCATCAATACACATACAAAGAATATTTAAGATCTTGGACTCTACGGTCCCTAAACACCAATAAACAATTAGCAAACGTTAGGTTGATGGCTAGAAGACCATGTAGTGTGCAAAAACCTCAAAAAATGCTAATATTTGTATAAATACATGCAATAAAATTGTGCATGTTTTGTGTTTCAAACTGTAATAGTTTGAGTGAATATATTATCTAGCTCAAGATTTTTGTTGTAGAGGAAACCCAGCCGCCGAAAGCACAAAGATATTTGAGTGCCGAAAGAAGGTTGTCCTGACTCTTGGCTTTTAGAGTGATCTTCATTCAGTTTTTCCAACTAACCACACTCTTGAAAGCCATAGAGCACAAATCTCTATCTCCACCAAACATATGCAATCAGCCTAAGAGCATGATATACACAAGAGAAGTTTAGGAGCTCGTCCCCCTTCCTCATTGTGTATGTGCGTGTGTGCATGTGTGAGTGTGTGTGTGTGTGTGTGTGTGTGTGTGTGTGTGTGTGTGTGTGTGTGTGTGTGTGTGTGTGTGTGAGATATGAAATATGTCCTCAGTCAAGAGTCATTGCAACCAGGATTTCAATCTAAATGAGGTCAGCGTGTCTAAAGCCAGGGCAGTTTTCCACAGGGAGAAACATGCTGACACTGGCATACTGGTGTAAATCACACACAAACACACACACACACACACACACACACACACACACACACACACACACACACACACACACACACACACACACATACACTTACACAAACACACACAAGCACCATTAATACATTCAACCTTCAATCAAAGGCCAGCTAATTATTTTCTGTAGTGTCCATGTGAAAGGTGCTTGTGAATATTTGCACTGATGTCCATTATGTTTTTGTTTCACTTTGTTTATTTATTTATTTATCTATCTATCTATTTTTATCTCTTTTTTTTTCGTTGGTTGATAGTGTCTAAAAAGGTGCTTGGCCACTGGTGTCTTATCTAAAACTACTAGCTTGTGGCTTAAACCAATTGAATGAAATAAATATGAACATAAATTTTAGCTCTAGGAGTGCAATTGTGGCCTTTATACAGGTACCAAAGGACAGTTGTTAAAATCCTGCCTAAAGGCTTTATTCATTAACCCAATGTTAAAAGTGCCATCAAGGACACGAATTAAGGAAATAACACAGAATGCAAAATGGTATTAAATTTAAAACGATTACAAATGCAGAATATCACCTTGAAGTGTGAACATGATCTAATGTTTGCTTTAGCGGTGCATAATGCAGTGTGAACATTATCCCCAGCAGCTAACAAATGACACCTTCTGCTTTGTTGTCATTATTGCTATGACGTGAACAAACGAATTTAAGTGCAACATTTCTTATTTTATTTAAACAAATGTAGAAGACAAACAAAAGGGTTGACAATAGGCCTAAACTGTGTAAAGTAAAAGAGTTAAATAAGATGCACACTCTGCTCAAACCAATCAGGCCAGCTAAACGAACAAAGACTTGAATTGCTACAAGCACACTACTGATGTGAGAAAAGTGCCTTTTTCAGTCTGGGTTATTTAAAGGGTGTGATCGCAATTTGATAATTGTGAATAGGATAGATGCTTGACTGGAGGTCATGTCTTGAGGTAGTGGGTTAAGAAAGACGGGACTCTACAACATTAGGATTTCCAGACATATACGTCTTAATTTGTGCTGCTTCGATATATAGGGCGTTTCGAATTCTTACCTACTTCCCAAATAAAAAAATTACAACTATTTCTTTAAATACTATGTTAATAAAATGTTGCAGATACATTGTAATTTAACACACTACTCTATAAACCTTGAATACACCATTAAGTACAGATACACTGTAACTAAAATAAACCAAAAAATACATTATGAAGGCATTCACTGGCTACATCAAACTTGGCTATGGTTCAATGTCCCTCTTAACTATCTAATATAGCGTCTTGTTTCATTTACTATTAACTCCAAAAGTAGTTTATTGTCCACTTTTCTAGCTGGTTGAGTTTGGCAGACCCACAGTATATATGAAGTTTGCAGTATGATGTCAGGTTGTGTCATTTACAAATTAAAATAAAAAGTGGGGAAAAATAAGTACTCAACATGTCCATGTTGGAGGCCGCAGGTACAGAGAAAACAATAAGGCAGTTGCAATCAACCACCACACCCTCCATGCGCACTTAATTTGGAACGCTCAATTATTCAAGAAAGGTTAGCTGCTTTGAAGGTTTTTATACAACATTTGGAACTTTATTCTTTTTCTTTGATAATAAGCCTTATGTGGTGAGTGTGCATGAAGGCTGTAGTAAAGGAGTGAAATGAGTATTGTTTTCACTGTGACCCGTGAATCTTACACTATTCTTCTGACTAATTTTCTGACCTGCTGACAAAAATTTTGTGACATTCCACATGAGTGATGTTCCTTCCACTTATGGCCCCAATAATGCTTACAGGAACTTTAAAAAGTTGCAAAATAAATTGAGATCCAGTGTTGTTATTTAGCACAACCATCTTGTTGTGCTAAGGTTTTGGGAGGGCTTTTTGCCTCTCTTCAACATGAAATGTTTGTATACTTACATTCAGAGATGAGCCTTTTTCTAACCTATCAACATTCAGTAACCTGGCTGATTTTAATTAGTGCAGGTACTATGTACAGTAGAAATACTAAGGGAAAATGGTCAGAGGCTTGCCCTGTTGAGATCAGAAGGGCAGAATTAGCAAAGTTAAATCTGGGATTATTTGCTCTGAAAGGACAAACACTTCTCTCTGTTTTGCACTGTTATTCTATTCCCTGCACACAGAAGGAGCATTTGTGGTTTGTATGTTGCGGGTTACAGAACATAATGATTTAATGTAAAATAAGATAAGAGAAAAGACAGTAAACATTGCATAAAGGCATCTGTGGAATTTCAATAGTCTAGAGCTTTATTACCAGCCGTCTCATTATGCATTTTCTTTCTACCAGAGTGGCTTCTTGGCCTGCAGTAGAGAATGTTGTCATTTTAGTATGTGGTGATTAATCGCTGATTCTATTTAAAAAAAATCAAATCTCAAGAAATAGAGCCTAAATTAGACTATCTCCCGGAAACAGGCTCCGCTCTCCAAAGCAGCAGAAAATACAGCAGCTGTCATACATCAGACATGCTCTGTATTTCACATGGTAGATGGTTACCACTACAGTAATTCTTCCCTTTATTTTCCCTAGACATGTTTCAGGCTTGTCTGTAGTTCCTCAAAGAGATGTTAACACATCACCATCAATTACTGCTTAATAGCTATTAGAAATGATCACATATGTATTTATATAGCATTACAATCATTTAAATACATTTCGATATATTGCATTTACATTTTGCATTTTAAAATGTTGTATGTTGTGGATCTTGAGGCACTAAAACATCTGTTATTTTAGGAACTTTTTCAGACAATAGATTTTATTATGTATAATTGTTGAAGTCGATTCTGGAAATAAATGAATTGTGTTTAATTTTATTTCTTTTTTCCTCTGGGGCTTATCATTTGAAAGCTGTTTTCCATTTAAAAGGAATGCTTCTTTCTTTTCTGCTAACAACAGAAATGTTTTAATTTAAGATATTGTTATTTTTCTTTCTGCAAAGATTAAGAAATAAATTGTTGGAGGCAAGCTTCTTTGGTAATTTGGCAGCAGAACTGTAAAACAACCTAGAGAGCAAATTTATCCACATGGAAGAAATAAAGTATTAACTGTGTCTTATTATTTATTATGTGTTTTGTTTATTTTGCTATTTTGTGAAAATACCTAATAAATGTGTCAGTGTTGCTTTTGTTTAAGACGTTAATCAGTTTTTCTTTCTTTCATAAAATACTATTTGATACCTTAGTTAAAATAGATAGATCAATAACTAAGTAAATAAATCAATTAATTAATTAAATTGCCTTTGTGCAAAATAGGTTCCATAGACACATGGTTTGCCAAGGCTGGTGTTGAAGAACTCAAATGGCTTCCCAAGAACCACCTGGCATGTGGACTATGCCACCAACCTTCTCACTTGAAATCACTGCCTGATGTTACTTCTTCTCCTATAGCTGAATTAGCACAAATCCCCACAGTCACATTAAAAAACATATACAAATCCTTTCTAAACGAGGAAATGCTTTTATAGTAGCAAAGGTATGGGATGTTTGACATGGGAAAATGAGTCTGATGATCACATATCCACATACATTTGCCTATATACTGTATATCCAATAGAAAATAGCATGAATGCACAAGTTCATGTATTATACGAAGGATTGTGGTTAGATTATACAGACTAGTGGTTATAATAAAAGATGTAATTTCTGGATACATCACCAATCTAGAAAAACTGTATCATAGCATGGACATAAAAAAAAGCACACGAAACTTAGAACATTTAAGCAAAGCAAGCCCTTGGAAAACAGTACTAAATGAAGATCATTATTAAGAGGCATCCGAAGTGTGAACTGTTAATTTGACTATTACCAGTAATATTCACCTAAAGACCAAAACAAAAGCACTGTCAATATAGATACTCTCTATTTAGTGTCATCAAACAAAGAGCAGTTTAGCAACTCAACTTATACCAAGATGAACCTCAGCAATACATATTGGTTCTCAGAAAATTCATTGAAATGTTCCCCCTATAGTGGGCACTATGAATTCTCGCAATGCCTTACTGACTGGTTAATGCGTCTCAATTCTTTTAGTTAATCAGTACCGTCTGAACCTTAAGAAGCAATGAGCTCTGTGCAAACATATGCTTATTAAAAAAAAAAATGGAACCATTTGGATTAATTTACATTGCTAAATTGTGTCCCTGGGTGTTTTATGCACAGAATCTTCCACCTTCTTTTAGCCATAAAATTGGCCTTGAAAGCACTGGCTGGAAGGAGCTCTGCACCTTTTCTTGGTGTTAACAGAGAATTTAATATGTTAGAATGCAGAAAGAGACCTAATTATTTCCCCAATTTAGTTTTACAAAACAAATTTGGAAACATTAAGGTTGATATTTTATTGAGCATTTCTGCAAAGAAACATTCTACAAATAAAACTAGCACTATCATCCTGGCATTAAGCATATTGCCTCTAATTATCTGGAATGTAAAAAACTGCCAAACACAGAGGAACAAATACAAAATTAATCTACAGGTAGAAAAAGGTGTATGTCTTATATCGTGACAGGACTATTTTTGCTACTGAAACAGTGGTGACAGCCTTTGCTTTATTCATTCCTGTTTTAGTGGTTATCTCCTGCCACAGCCCTGGTCACCCATCTGAGTTTTTGTTGTGAAATACCTTCCATTCTTCATTGTTTTTACAATGTGGACTGTTTCTTAAATACCTGTAAACTATGTGTGATCAGATCTCTCCCCATTGCCTTTTAAGTGGCTATGGTGCTGTTTATTCCATCACTATAGCATCCCAGTGTATATATTCGCAAAATCATCTGCAAGGTGCACAGGAGGATCCACATTAATACATACACATGTGCTGAAACTTATAGCAACCCAAACCAACCTCTACATAAATGAAATCCATGTGTGCCATACTTTTAAAGGGGATGTTGTCAGAGGATCTTTATAATTGTCTGTGTAGTAAAATACTAAGCAGTTTACTTTGCAGGTGCCTAAAAAAGAAAAAATGTAACCTTCCTTCCACGTCTCTTAACATAGACCAGTGGTTTCTGGACTGTTAGTGAAGGTAACATCCAGAAAATCAACCAACCTACTCAACATTGATGGGATTGTCTTCATTATTGGACTCACAGCAGTAGAGCGGCAGTCTTCAATAATTAATGAGGGCTAAAGCCTGAAGGAGTGGAGATACGTATAGGCTACACATATACTGGACACTAGCATCATTGACGAATTCAATCATCTTCACTCCAATCACCTGCACCTCATCTAAATTGCTTTGTTTACAATTGACCTCTGTCTGCTTGACCATGATTTGCCTTACAATTCAATCAGTAATAAGCAGCTTGCACTTGATGACTGGCTGAAATGTCTCATGTGTTACTGCTGAATAAAGTTCTGTTTGTCTGAGGCTTACTTTTTGCAATTAAAAATTTGGCAGGGGCAAAGGCTTGTGTGTCCTGATATAGCACTAAAGCGAGCAATAGGAACTTGCTGTGTTAAAGATTATTTATTTTCAGCTCTCAGAGCAACCTCTTATATTGCTGGTATAAGATGCATTTAGTCATTAGGAATGTATGTATTTTGCTTATATGTTTGTATCTATTACATTGCAAGCCTTGAGTATTCACAAACAACTTTCTAGACTTCTGCTATTTTTTATTTTACAACCCATAGAAATTTTTTTTCCCTGAAAACTTTTAAGTATTCTGTCAGTTGGCACCCACTGGAGCATTTAAAGGCCACTGTATTTCTTTTGCTGAAATTATTCTAGGGGTCACAGTTCAGCTGGCAGTGCTGGGCAAGTGGCAACTAATAAAATGACAACTAAGCTGCAGGTCAGACTCTAGATGAGGCCAGTCATCTGTGGGAAGTTTTCAGTTGTGGAGTTTCTGGGAATGACAGTTAGCATTTCTGACCCCATCTTTGGGCCATATATCGTTTAGTTACTGAACAACTAGCATTGACATTTTGTGTTTTTACCGAGGACATTTGATTCTAATCAATGTATGGGTTTGCTGATTTTTTACTTAACATAACTTTAGTATAAACTGCATCCATTTTAATATAATTGTCATTTTGACTATTCTTGAATAATCCAATAACGCAAGATGTATTTAATAAGAAGTTCTGTCAAGAAAATCTTTCATGATACACACAAACATAGATTACTAAGAACATGAAAAATTGGATTTCCTGTCAGAGAGTTCTCTGTTACCTCAGAGTCCTAGGACTTGCAAAAACCCCACAGTTACACACCATCATCACCTTTTTTGAAAGAAATTATGTAATATTTTAACAAGTAACCCTTGATTTTTGTTCATCCCCACACTCTCTGCAAATTTACAATATTGTATTTTGTTCAGCACATACCTGCAATATGTTTGCTATTTTTTGCTGCTAGCATCAGTACAGTCCCCTCAATCTGCAGACTTTGACCCCTTTCTAATGGTAAGGATTGACACTTCACTCAGGCTAGACCTGACCACAATCATGTCTCGGTAGGCTGAATCAAGAAACGCTATCCTTCAGCAAATCTATATGTGTGTGTGTGCAATGAGTCCAAAATGATCTATTCGGGCCTTGAGTCATCGTCGAAAAAAACCCTACCCAAAATGCTGTGAAGTTCAGATGTCTTTTGCAGGCAGTTTGAGTTGTTACACTGTTGACATGACCCTTGATGGGAAGGCCAAAGATCTTAGCACATATTATGTTCTCGGGAGAAAACAACTATCTACAGCAGTTGTTTGTCATTCTTTGGACAGATTCTTTAACACTGGCCGGGGTCAAATGTAACCCTGAGCTGCTTAAAGGCTGACCAAACCACTGAAAGAAACCTACTGTATGTCCTTGCTGGTAGGACTGTCCATTAACGTTTATTTTAAATACTTAGCTAGTTTAGTAAAAAAAAATCTTAGGGCCATACGTTATAACTGTGGTACAATGGCAACAGGAAGTTATTTCTAAATTTGTGACTTCTTCAGACATCGTCCACAAATAGCATTAAAAAAAATATTAACCTTTAGTCTATGGTCTTAGATATCCATGTAAGGTAAATAATATCAAAATCCTTATTATACTCATACACATTAGTGAAAAAAGTGTGGATAAGATAACACACTTTCTATATTTTTTATTTCCTAAAACATAAACTGTAAAGCAGGATATATAGCAGTTGTTCAAAGTCATCTTTTAAGTCCATTGCAGAGTATTTGGCTATGGGCTTAAGAGGCCAATAACATTGGAAAAGTACAATTGATTACATTTTGACATTCAAGGGAAGAAGATCAATTTCAAGTTTGTGGTACATTAAAATGGTACATTTTTGTTTTGGACTTCATATAAGTGGAGTAACTTTCTGTGATTTGATACTGCGCTAACAAATATTATTATTGTAGACTTGAAGTAAGAATGATGTTCATTGGGAAACTTGTGTTGTCTGGGTTAATATCATTTATATTTTATGCTTTTGGAGTATGCAGTGCATACTTTACCAATCTAAATATTAAAGACTTTAAGGAAAATTATTAATCAAAATTCACTTCTACTAATCAAAAAAAATGTGTTCGTGACAGCACTTGCATATTTCACTACCTTTCGACCAATCACATTCAACGTTCTTAACATATTAAAAAGAATATACATTTTAAGTGTAAGTTCTTCCATTGGTTTTTCTAATTACTTCCTAATTATTGCAAACTTAGTCTCTCACTTGGACATGGGAATGTCTGCACGTGCAAAAAGGACGGATAAAAAAAAGTAGTATAGAAATTAAACTGATTTATTTTAGAGTAGTCAGTGTGAAGCTTGTATAGCAGTGCAGATTTACCTGGGCATGGAATTCACCAGAGCTGCAAATGTTGTTGCTGGGATCCTCTTCCACTCCTCCATAACAACATCACTAAGCTGCTGGATGTTAGACGCATGGCACTTCTCCACCTTCCACTGGAGGATGCCCCACAGGTGCCACCACAATTCTTGAATGTAGGCAAGAAACTATTCTCTTGGTTCTCCTCACCAGGGTCTCGCCACACATGCTGGACACCAGCTGAGCCAAACAAGTTAATCTTAGTCTCATCAGACCAGAGGACATAGTTCCAGTAATTCATGCTCTTGGACAGGTTGTCTTCAGCAAACTGTTTGCAGGCTTTTTTTTGTGAGTCAGCTTCAGAAGAGATTTCCTTCTGGGACGACGAATATGCAAACCAATTTGTTGCAGTGTGTCGGATATGGTCTGATAACCGGACCTTCCGCTTCTGCAACCTCTAAAGTAATGCTGGAAGCACTCATGCATCTGTTTTTTGAAGACAGCTTCTGCACCTGATGCACAGTATGAGCCCTCAACATCTTTGATCGACCCTTGTGAGGCCTGTTCCCAGTGGAACAAATCTTTGAAAACCTCTGTATGACCCTGGCCACTGTACTGTAACTCACTTTCAGGTGATACTGATCTTATAGCCTATGCCATCTTTGTGGAGAGCAACAATTTTAATTCTTAAATCCTCATAAAGTTCTTTGCCATGAGGTGCATATATGCACACACATATAATGGACATACTTATGAAATGATCAAAATAATTAAGGTGATTAAATAACAGTTCTATATAGCTAACCTAATATGTTGAACAATCTGTACAAAGCATTATTGGTATTATTGGTGTCTAACAGCTGGTCAAACTCCATTCTCTTGTTCTTGGTTATTCAGAAACATAAAATCAGGGTTTTTGTCTATTACAGAAAAACAAAACAGTTGCTATATGACTACATTCTTCAGTAAAGGAGAACACGACATTTCTTTTACCTAACTATTAAAAAAAAAAACAACAACAAAAAGAAAAACACAATTGTTTAAGTAATGGAAAAAAAGTAATAGAAATGCCAAAAATGCTACTTGTTATTATAAACATGACTGACTCATAGATGTTTAAATATTGACATACTGCCTCAATCTGGCTGCCAGGTAGATTTAGCATAAGAAGCTCAAAATGAAATGATAGAGAGATTCAAAAAGGGATGGGAGTACATATTTATTTACCATGCAGTCATGTTTTTTCTCTTCTTTTTTTGCAAGCAACAGCAGCCTTAATCTCTAAGTACAGATGACAGGAGTGAAATAGCCCCTTTTTCTTCTTTTTTTTATCTGTATTGCAGACAGAAACATGATCTAATAGCAAATTTTAAAGTTATAATTGCAGAGACAAGTCTCAGAACCGGAAAATACAAATCAAACTAGATTCTACAATTCAGCAGTTCTTCTATGTCATGGTTTGTCTCTGAGGAACAGTGAGAAGAGGGTGATTTTATATCAAGGGTTCTTCAGTTTGTAACTCTGGGAAAATGCAAAAAGTTTCTGTGTGTGAGCGTTTTTACTTTTCAGAACATGTTTACTGTGGAACCTCTATAGAGGTAGAATCATCTATAGTATCCTTGTGGTTTTTTTTTACATTTCTTTTGTTCATCGCATAACAGAAGATTTAGTGCACTGCAGTGCATTATGGGTGTGAATGATTTATTTATAAGGTACTGTATATTAAGGTAAGTTCAGACAAACAAAATATGGATAAAAGTCTGGCCATCACAAAAGTTGGCAATCCATCTTATCTTAAAGGTGCATAGGGACAGTTTTCAAATTTTCAATTTGTCTAAACTTCCATGCAATTAATAAATTATATTTTTTTTTATCCTAAAGGTGTTGACTAATTAAATTTAGAGAAATGAAAATTATATTTTAGAGACCTGGCTTACACCTTTGTCTATACTGACTAAAAATAATAATTTAGATTTATTTTTTTTTATATTTGAATTAAAGATAATATTTTGCTACCGCCTGATATTACTAATGTTGTATGAACACACCAGATTAAGTAAAACTGACTACATATTATCATAAGAAAGGAGGCTGAAATGGGTGCAGTTGCAGTTGAGGAGGATTTTAATGAAGCATCAGGCAAATTAATTCAAAATATAATTCAAATTCAGAATCAAAAACACAGACAAGGTCAGACAGGGCATACACAGAATAGCCAGAGCTTAGGCAACAACATGAAGGTCAAAAAAACTGTTGAAAAAAAAAAGTTAACAGCAAACACGGTATTTCAAGGCTTGGTAAAGTCACATGAATAAACAAACTCATGGCTGTAAGTGTGCATGAAAGACTTACATATAATGCCAGTTATAAAAAGTGACAGGTGTGCACGGTTGTCAGGGATCCACCTGCCACACCCTTTCGGTAGCTGTCACGCTTCCTTCACTTTGCCACTGCCGGATATGATTTACGACAGCTGTGATTTGTTAAGGATATGACTATATAAACTCACATTTTTGAGTCACAGGCTGTCGGTTCTTAAATGTCATGCTGGTGATCCTGTGGATCCTCGACCGCCAGCATTCCCCGCTGGTTCCGTTTCCTGACTCTGTCTCCTGTGTGGATTACTCGTAGCCGGTGGAGTTTACTATTGTTTCTGGATTTTGCTTTCCTTTGGATTACTCGTCCCGAGCGGATATCTTTCTGTTTGTGACTTCTGTTTGTTACTTCCACTACTGCGTCATGTTCGCCAGCCTGACAACGGTGTAGAAGTCAGGTAATTGTAAGTGTGCTTAGGTGCATATATCTTGGAATGTGTAATCTGTCAGGGCCATGTTTTAGGTTGCTCTCAGTTTGGGGAACCAGGTTCCTGACTCTGACATCTTGACACATACAGTATCTCACAAAAGTGAGTACACCCCTCACAATTCAACAACCATTTTAGTTGATCTTTTCAAGGAACAATAGAAATTGAACTTGGATATATTTTAGAGTAGTAAATGTGCAGTTTGTATATCAGTACAGATTTTACAATATACAATTATTTTAAAACATTATTATAAAAATAGATAGCAACAAAAGTGAATAGATCCTAAGTGATAACCATGTAACCATGCAAAGCCACATGTCATATTTATCATGTTCATGTTTTTGTCTGCTTGACAGTACCCTACAAATGTGTTTATCTTGTAATAGAGCGGTAAAAATCTTGTTCCTACGGTGGCCGAGAAGTGCAAAACACATTAACAAATCCAAAAACAAATTAACAAATCCGAAAACAAATGACCAAATCCAAAAACAAATGAACAAATCCAAAAACAAATGAACAAATCTGAAAACAAATGAACAAATTCAAAAACAAAATAACAAATCCAAAAACACATTAACAAATCCGAAAACAAATTAACAAATTAGAAAACACTAACAAATCAAAAAACAAAACAACAAATCCAAAAACATATTAACAAATCCGAAAACAAATTAACAAATTAGAAAACACTAACAAATCAAAAAACAAAATAACAAATCCGAAAACACATTAACAAATCCGAAAACAAATTAACAAATTAGAAAACACTAACAAATCCAAAAACAAAATAACAAATCCGAAAACAAATTAACAAATTCAAAAACAAGTTAACAAATCCGAAAACAAATTAACAAATTCAAAAACACATTAACAAATCCAAAAAACACAACGACAAGCCAGACAAACCGAAAAAAGGTAGGTATAGTTTGTGAATGGAAACTTACAGATCATTGGACGAGACACCTGTCATTCACCTGTATATCTTGACTGACAGGTGTCTTGTCCAATGATCTGTAAGTTTACGTTCACAAACTATACCTACCTTTTCCGGTTTGTTTGATTTGGTGCACGAAACACATTAACAAATCCAAAAAACACAACGACAAGTCAGACAAACCGGAAAAGGTAGGTATAGTTTGTGAATGGAAACTTACCGATGATTGTACGAGACACTTGTCATTCAAAATATACAGGAAGTATGAAATCTTATAACTTTGTTTCTTGTACATGTGTAAAATTGTCCGTTTACTTTAAACTTTTTTTTATTTGGATTAGTGCACCTTTTAAATATAAAAAAATAACAGAAATAAACATTGGCAAGCAAGGAGAAACTGGAATTAATCCAAAGATACTTTGAGGAAGGAAATTCATATGCAGTGATGTTGGAGATGCTGCAGTATATCATGACAAAAAGATCTAAGAAATTTTACTATTTGGCACGTTTTAAGCTGGATGACCTTCCTAACGCAACCCTCCCCATTTATCCGGGCTTGGGACCGGCACTGTTCGTGCAACTCTAATGTCTGGGTTCGGTTCCCTGACCGGGAATCGAACCCGGGCTGCGGCTGCCAAATCCAAAAAAGGTAGGTAGTTTGTGAATGGAAACTTACAGATCATTGGACGAGACACCTGTCAGTCAAGATATACAGGTGAATGACAGGTGTCTCGTCCAATGATCTGTAAGTTTCCATTCACAAACTACCTACATTTTCCGGTTGTGGGGTTCGCAAGTGGATCTGATAAAGGGCCTGGATACGGACGCTTCCCTTTCTCCCACCTCACCTGCCGGGTCTAGCGCTCGCTTCCTGGGGAAACCCCTACGGCGGTTTCTTCCACTGGCACGAGCAGCGCTGCGCTCCACATTTCTTCCTCCAAAAAGGGGAGATTATGGAAGCTAGCAAGCCCAAGGACTCCTCCTAGCCTGTGCTGTACGAGGAGCTCCTGGAGGTAGTGATGTGGGCCTTGCCCAAGCTCTAGCTAGCTTGGCCAGATAAAAAGCAAGCTGCATCAGCACTTCCTGTGCCTTTTGTCACAGCCTCCACACTGGGGTCTGCCTTTTTTTCCCAGATTTGCACACTGAGGTGTGCTGCTGCGGGAGATGGACAAGGGATTCAGCCCTGGGGCGGACAATATTAAGGAGCTATGTCCTGCTGCTGACCTAGCCCTTAGGGCCACCAAGGAAATTACTAAGGCTGTTGTGCGGTCTATGTCAGCCTTAGTAGCCACAGAAAGGCATCTGTGGCTCACCCTGTCGGATATTCCTGGCAGTATCGCCCTTATCTTTCCCAAAGGGCCATTTGGCGGGCAAGCGGGTCGCGGCGTGTCTTCCTTCACCTCCGCCCAGACTCGTAGCAGATGGAGGAGACCCACTGCCTCTCAGGAGGCCTCAATGGCTGCAGGGCACTGCTCCAGCCGCTTTGGGTGGGCCAGAGACCAATCTCGAGAGACTGGTTTTCTTAAGAGACTTCCTGGCAGCCTGGGGAAGCCTGCCAGATGTGTCTCAGTGGGTCCTGCGCACAGTGGAGAAGGGCTACGCGATTCAGTTCGGGTCTTCTCCTCCCCATTTTAACAGGGTGTGTCCCACTCTGGTGGGGCCCGAGCAGGCTCTGGTCCTGGAACAGGAAGTATGCACTTTACTAAGAAAGGAGGCAAATTAAGTGTTCCCTTCTTTTTCTGGTCCGGATTCTACCGAATTTCCGAAGAAAAATGGGGGGTTGCGTCCGATTCTAGATCTACGCTCCTTGAACCACTCGCTTATGAAGCTCAGGTTCAGGATGCTCACTCTCGAGGAGGTCATGTCTCAGATCAGGTCCGAGGACTGGTTTGTCACAATAGATCTAAAGGACACACAATTCGACATATCTATCCTTCCTGCTCACTGGAGGTTTCTGAAGTTCGCATTCTGAACTATATCAACGTTTGGTTGATATTAGCTCGATTAAAGCTTCTGGCTGTCCGGCATCGAGATCGTTCTCACCTGTATGAAGAGTGTGCTTTCTCCATTACAGAGAGCCACCTTATTAGGCATGTTGTGGGACTCAAACATTATGTGGGCATAACTGTCTCCCGCTCAGATCAAAGCTATCTTTATAACAGTCAAGAGAGTGAGAGAAGGTCAGTCACTCACTGTGAAGCAGTTCCAGAGGCTGCGGGGACTCATGGCAGTAGCGTCCAGTGGGATTTTACTTGGCCTCCTGCACATGAGACACCTCCAGTAGTTGCTCAGAGACAGCAGGTTCTCCCAAAAGGGCAATACACTCTGCACTATCAAAGTCTGACGGTGAGCCATTCAAGCCTTAGATATGTGGAAAGAACCTGCATTCCTGTCTCAAGGCCCTGTCCTGTGAGCTCCTTGTTGTCATGTAATGCTAATGACGGATGCATCCCTCACAAGGTGGGGAGCAGTCTTAAGTGCCTGCTCCGCCCAAGGTCGGTGGAATAGGCTCCATCTCACATTGTACATAAACTGCCTGGAGATGCTGGCCGTGTTTCTGGCTCTAAAGTACTTCCTCCCAGACCTGAGGGATTGCCATGTGCTGGTCCTTACAGGGGGGTCTTTGATCTCGCCCCTATACAGGCTGGCACAGGTCCAAGGACACAGGGGCCAGGAGTGGCAATAAGGTCAAGGCTGTAAGACCTGACAAAGGTCAGCGGAGTGGAACAACGTTGCAAATGTCTCAAAAAAATACCCCAGAGGACAAGGCCTTAGAGGCCACCACACTCCGGGTGGAGTGCGCTCTGACCCCGAAAGGAGCAGGGAGACCAGAAGACTCATAAGAGGAGTGGATAACATACACAATCTATCTACTGAGGGTCTGCTTATTGGTGGAAAACCCCTTTTATTTGGGCCGTAGCAGACAAACAGCTGGTCTGACTTTCTCCAAATGCAGTTGTGTGGACTTATGTGTCCAGTGTTTGCACCGGGCACACCCGGTTAAGTTTCTCCTGGTCAAGGCCTAAAAGAAGAAAGATAAAATGTGTCAATAATAGTTTTTTTCCATAGTAACTGCTCAGCAAGCGAAGCATGATAAGCCCTCCACCTCACCTGCACAGGGGAAAGAAACTGCCAAAAGGCATGCTTTCCCACCCTGGGAGAAAGCTCTGGATCTGGCAGGTGTGGCAGAAGAAAGGGACAGGCCCTCCTCCAAACCTTCTGCCAGAGCCAACTGCGAGCCCCATTATCTCAGCTGTCAAGAGTGCAGGCGCCCTCCTTGAAGAGCGCCCTAGGGGAGCAAAGCTTCCACACGGGCATGCAGGAGCAAAGAGAGCAGCCGGCTCCCTCAACAGCCAACTGAGCATGCTCTGCTACCAAACAATCGACACACACAGTTGGAATATTGCTTACTCCGTTGGACAGATTACACACATGATTCAGAGCGTGGCCACACGGAAGCATTCCCAGTGTTGTTGATGCAGCTTGAGTTCCTGAAAGGAAACCCAGGAACAACCTGTGCAGCTCTGGTGAATTTCATGCACAGGAGGATTAAGGCAGTGCTAGATAACAATGGTGGTATTTAAACTATTGATTTGAACTACCCTATGTTCAGAAATGTATTTCAGTTCTTACAAAAGTGTAGGCCATGCTGCTATATAATGTGATACATTTCCCTTAATTTTTTTTTAAGTGAATTATCTCATCTTGTTAGGTCCATGCTGGATTTGACTCAGAATCTGCCAAAATAAGAGCACTTAGGGTCTGAGAATCTATAATAAAGAGTATGTTTAATTATGTAGAATATAACTGTAATTAATAATATATAAATGTAATAGATAAACTGTAATAATAATAATTGGTACCCATATATTCATATTGGACATACATATTAGAAAAAGCAAAATCCATACTCTGAACTATTATTAAAAAATATTTGAACATTTTGAAAAACCAATAAAATAATTTGCATAATGTGTGTGTGTGTGTGTATATATATATATATATATATATATATATATATATATATATATATATATATATATATATATATATATATATATATATATATATATATATATATACACGCAAATGCTTAGACGTGCAAATACTGAAATATCAGTAAAAATTATCAGTCTGGCACTGCAGTCCGGCCCCTCCCATAGTTATTTTTTCCATTATTATATTTTCAAAATTAATAATATAGTTATATTATAAAACGATATATTTTATACAGTGCAATTGAAAAGTATTCAGACCCCCTTTATATTTATACATTTTTAAAGTTGCAGCCTGATAAATAGATTTTTGGGTTTTCAATAATCTACACTCAGTACCCCATAATATCAAAAGTAAAAACATAACTCCAGAAATTTCTCTACATTTATTTATTTTTTTTTTATGTATAATAATCTCAAATATCACATGTAAAGTGTTTAGACCGTTTGCAACAACACTTGAAAATTAGTCAGGTACCTCATAATCGTTGATTGATCATTGCTGAGTTAATTGTACACGTTTATTATAGTCTACCTGTGAAAGATTTTATTGATTGGACATGATTTTGAAAGGCACACACCTCTCTAATGAGGGCCTCACAGCTGACAAAGCATAACCAAACCATTAGGTTAAAGGAACTGCCTGCAGAGCTCAGAGCCAGGATTGTTGCAAGACACAAATCTGCGGAAGGCTACAAAAACTTGCTGCTGCACTGAAGACTCCCACTAAAGAGTACAGTGGCCTCCATAACTCTCAAATGGAAGAAGTGTGGCACAACCTAAACTTTTCCAAGAACTGGTCACCCAGTCAAACTGAGCAATTGGGACGAAGTGAGTACCTGATCATTGAGCACCTCATTGAGAAGCTGAGCTTAGTGTTCCTGAACACCTCCCTCTGCAATTGGATCCTGGACTTCCTGACTGGGAGACCTCAGTCAGTCCAGATCAGGAACAGCATCTCCAGCACCACCACACTAAGCACTGGGGCCCCGCAGGGCTTCACCTGGTCACTCAACACCAATTCCATTAGCAAAAAACCCCAGCAGCTTTTCTACTTCCTGAGAAAGCTGAGGAAAGTCCATCTTCCTCCCTCATCCTAAACATGTTCTACAGAGAGACCATCTAAAGCATCCTGAGCAGCTGCATTATTGCCTGTTTTGGGAACTGCACTGTCTCGGATCGCAAGACCCTACAGAGGATAGTGAAGACAGCCGAAAAGATCATTGGAGTATCTCTCCTCTATATTACAGACCTTACACCAAACCACACACAAAGCCAACAGCATTGTGAATTACCACACACAGACCTCACAAACATTCTTTACTGTCCTACCATCAGGAAAGAGGTTCCAAAGCATTCAGGCATCAAATCCATTTAGGCTCCTCAACACACAGAAATGAACTGTATTCAAACTCACACACACATGTACTCAACGATTTGTTACTGAACTGTTACAACCTGAACTCAAACCTACACTCAATACTCATTTTGATTCATACAAATCCGTGTCTTCAGCACCACCCATATTACATTTTAATCATATTGTACTGTTTACACGTTGTTTTGCACACCTCTTGATTGTTGCTCTTGCAATTTTTGCACAACATTGTTGTACACTTTATGTGGCTAGGACAACTTACATTACAAGCACTTTTTTATGTAGCACCAGGGTTCTGGAGAAACGTCTCAATTTACTGTGTACTGTGTCAGCGTTATATTTTTAAAAAGATAATAAAAGCTTCTTGACTTGACCTGACTTGAACCGTACTGACCATCTCTGGAGAGACTAATCCAACCTGACCCATCTGGACAGAATTTGCCATGAAGAATGGCAGAAAATCTCCCAATCTAGGTGTGTAAAGGTTGTTGCATCATACCCAAAAAGGCTGTAATTGGTGCCAAAGGTGCTTCAACACCTTGAGCACAGGTTGTGAGCATTATTGGCAGTATTGAGCAAAGGCTGTGAATATATATGTGCATGTGATTTTTTTTTTACGTGTTCATGTGGTGAACACTGTAAATGTGTCTTATATAAATCTCCTACTACGGTGGCCAAAAAGTGCAAAACACTAACAAATCTGAAAACAAAATAACAAATGCAAAAACAAATGAACAAATGCAAAAACAAATGAACAAATGCAAAACAAATCCAAAAAACAAATCCGCAAACACATTAACAAATCCGAAATTATCATTGGATGAGACACCTGTCATTCAAGATATACAGGAAGTATGAAATCTTATAACTTTGTTTCTTGTACATGTGTAAAGTTCTCAGTTTACTTTAAACTATTATTTTAATTTTTTTTATTAGTGCACCTTAAAATATAAGAAATTAACAGAAATAAACATTGGCAAGCAAGAAGAAATGTAATTAATTAAAATCTACTTTGAGGAAGGACATTCATATGCAGTGATTTTGGAGATGCTGCAGTATAACATGACATAAAGATTAGTTTGTACACCTTTACACATACGTTCTAACTTTCTCCTGCTGCAGACTTTTGTACTTCAGATGCTTTGATGCTTTATGGTCTGATATCCATAACTGGCTTTACCCAAAGGTTCCCCATCTAAGAAATTTCACTGTAAGGGACATTATCTTTGGACTTGTAATGAACAATAACAAAGACGACTTAATATACTATACTATACAATACAATACAATGCAATATAATATACTTCTGATGGGGAAATTTTATACACAAATCGAAATACTTGAAAGTGAAACCAACGTTTTTTGCATTTTATATTTAGTTTATTTCTTTCACAAAAGCCCTTAAAGTGATTAAAAAGAAAAATGCAAAAAATCTTTTGTCATTTATAGAAAAATATGATTTACAGAAAAAAAACTTAGCCCTGTTTATTTTTATAATTTTTTTTAAATAAAATTTTATTATTATTATTATTATTATTATTATTATTATTATTATTATTATTATTATTATTAATTGTATTTATTTATCTATTTTTTTCCCTCTTTCCCCTAAATATATCTGTATATATTTGTATTTTCATGCACCTTGTCAGGGATCACCCTGCTTTTTCTCCCGTGCGCGCCCCGCCCGCTCGGAGCGCCTCGCGGTCATACTGATTCCACACACCTGTTCCCCATCACCCTCGCAGCTACTTAAATGCCTCACTCACCCCACTCCATTGTCCGTTATCGTTCATGGACTCTGTGTGTGTGTGTGTGTTCCTGGCTCTGGCTTTTCTAAGTTTTGTGCATTAAAGACTGTTTGCTGTGCCTCGGCTTCCGCCTCGCTCACTTACGCCTGACAGAATAACAGACCGAAAGAAAGGAAGGAAAAGACGAAATATCTGCCCCGCGCTTACCTCGCGATGGAAGATCAGGCAGTCGCCGAGCCCACGGCGATACAGGATCTCATTGCCGCGCTCCAAGCCGCCTTTCCATCCGCGGCAGCTCCGCAAAACCCCCCCGCGCTCACCAACAGTCCCATGGCGCTTCCGGCCGCGTTTTCCGGAAAGGCATCTGAATGCCGCCGCTTCCTGCTACAGGTAAATCTCTACATCGAGATGCAACCACAGCGTTTTCCCACGGAGCGGTCGAAAGTGGCGTTTTTCATCTCCCTCCTCTCCAGGAGAGCGCTGGCTTGGGCACAATCCCTGTGGGAAGCGGCCGGCCCGGTGACGCACTCATATGCCCGGTTTACCGAACATTTCCTGGAAGTTTTCTGCGCCGCCTCCGGGACTCTTACCACAGCCGACCAGCTGCTCAGGTTACGTCAGGGGAACGAAAGCATCACCGATTACAGCCTTCGTTTCCGCACCCTGGCGGCATCTAGTGGCTGGAACGAGTCAGCGCTGCTGGGTGTGTATCGGATGGGTTTAAATACAGAGATACGGCAGGCGATGGCTATTCATGAGGATTCAGTGGGGTTGGAGAGTTTCATCCAAAAATCGATCGGGCTCTCCCAGCGCCTAGCGGTGGACAATCCCACTCCTCACCCATTGAGCACTCCACAGGGCACATCAGCTGCCCCTGAAGGCGAGCCGATGCAGCTGGGATCACAAAGGCTGTCTAGAAGGGAGAGGAACCGCCGTCTCGCTGCCGGCGGGTGCCGGTACTGCGGAACCCATGGGCATTCCATCTCACAGTGCCCCACACGCCCTGCTCGTGCCGCGGTGAGTGCTGTCGAGTTGCCAACTGACATCTCCGCTCTATCTAAGCTCGATGTGTCGCTCAACCCCCACTCTCTCCATCTCTGTGCATGCCCTAGTCGATTCTGGCTCGGCGGGGAACTTCATCTCCCAGGCCTGCCTCGACCGACTACGCCTCCGCCGAGAGCGGGGCTCCCAGGATCTAGCTATCCAAACCATCCAGGGACGGCTGCTGGGTGAAGGGTGGGTGAAGTACTGCACGCCGGAGATAACGTTACAAGTGGGGCTGTTCCATCGAGAGGTGATCCGGTTCCTGGTCCTGGAGAAATCCACGGTCGGTGTGATCCTGGGGAGGCCCAGGCTTCAGAAACACCGGCCTAGATGCGCTTGGGATCCCTGTGACATCCTGAAGTGGAGTCCCCACTGTAAGGCACACTGCCTTTCTCATCTCCCCACGCGAACCCCCGGAGCCGTGATCGGAGCCACTCGGGTGGAGGAGGCCACAACCACGACCCCTGTGGAGATCCCGAGGGAGTATAGGTCGTTTGGAGATGTGTTCAGCGCGCAGGCCGCCACCCGTCTCCCACCTCACCGACCTTGGGACTGCTGTATCGACTTGCTGCCCGGGGCAAAGCTACCCAAGGGTCGTGTGTATCCCTTGTCCGTTCCTGAGCGCCAAGCCATGGAGGAGTACGTGCAACATGCGCTTCGTCAGGGGTTCATCACGCACTCTTCCTCCCCTGCTGCGTCAAACTTTTTCTTCGTGGGAAAGAAGGATGGAGGTCTGCGTCCCTGCATTGACTACCGTCAGCTAAACTCGCAGATCGCACTTCTTCCCTACCCCCTCCCACTCGTGCCCGCAGCTCTGGAGGACCTGAGGGAGGCGCGGGTGTTTTCCAAGCTTGACCTCCGGAGCGCCTACAACCTGGTGCGCATCAGGAAAGGGGATGAGTGGAACACGGCCTTCA
Organism: Silurus aristotelis; assembly: GCF_946808225.1. Taxonomy (NCBI): domain Eukaryota; kingdom Metazoa; phylum Chordata; class Actinopteri; order Siluriformes; family Siluridae; genus Silurus; species Silurus aristotelis. Next base: position 18,024,703 of record NC_139579.1, read on the forward strand.
TCACCCCCTCGGGGCACTATGAGTACCGGGTCATGCCGTACGGCCTCTCCATCTCTCCCGCCGTCTTTCAGGGGTTCATGAACGAGGTACTCCGGCCTTTCCTTCAGAGATTCGTCATGGTCTACATCGACGATATACTGATCTATTCCCGGGATCTGGAGGAACACCGGCGACACGTGCGAGCAGTGCTGAAGGTGCTTCGTTTACAGCGTCTCTACTTGAACCTCTCGAAGTGCGAGTTCCAAGTCAAGTCAAGAAGCTTTTATTGTCATTTCAACCATATATAGCTGATGCAGTACACAGTGAAATGAAAAAACGTTCCTCCTGAACCCAGGTGCTGCATAGAACAACATAAAACAAACAGTACAGAACAGAAGAACACAGGGCCGAGAACTAAGATCCTCGCCACATAAAGTGCATGTGTGCAGCTGGTGCAAACAGTGCAAAAGACAACACAAGACAGTGCAAGACAACACAGGACAGTGCAGGACAATACACAATACACAAAATATAAAATTAAAAATAGAAATAGCTCCGCCAGTAAAACCTGTCGTAACAGAATAAGGTGCAGTGTAAACAGAAAAATGTAAACAGAATTTGTGCAATTCAGCAGTAGCAGCAATCAAAAAAAGAGTTAACAGTAACCAAAGGATTTGGACAGAATATTGTGCAAAATAACAAGTCCCGGAATCAGCAACAGACGGCATGTAAACATTTTGCGATCGTGAAAAATGTGATTGGTATTGAAAACCTGGGTGAACGAAGTGTATGATGGGTGTTGAGTCCGGTTTGTGCGGATCAGTCACACAGTTGTGTGTAAGTGTGTGTGTGTGTGTGTGTGTGTGTGTGTGTGTGTGTGTGTGTGTGTGAGAGAGAGTTCAGTTCAGTTCTTTGTTGAGGAGCCTGATGGCTTGCGGAAAAAAACTGTTGCACAGTCTGGATGTGGCGGCCCGAATGCTTCGGAACCGTTTCCCTGATGGTAGGAGTGTGAAAAGTGTGTGACGGGTGTGTGTGTGATCGTCCACAATGCTGTGTGCTTTGCGGATGCAGCGTGTAGTGTAGATGTCCATGATAGAGGGGAGAGAGTTTCCGATGATCTTCTCAGCTGTCCTCACTATCCTCTGTAGGGTCTTGCGGTCCGAGACGGTGCAGTTCCCAAACCAGGCAGTGATGCAGCTGCTCAGGATGCTCTCAATGGTCCCTCTGTAGAACATGGACAGGATAGGGGGAGGGAGATGAGCTTTCCTCAGCCTTCTCAGGAAGTAGAGACGCTGCTGGGCTTTCTTGGTGATGGAGCTGGTGTTAAGTGACCAGGTGAGCTTGTCCGCCAGATGAACACCAAGGAATTTGGTGCTCTTGACGATCTCCACTGAGGATCCAGCGATGATCAGTGGAGAATGGTCACTCTGTGTTCTCCTGAAGTCAACAACCATCTCTTTAGTTTTGTCAACGTTTAGAGACAGGTTGTTGGCTCCACACCAGGCTGTTAACCGTTGCACCTCCTCTCTGTATGCTGACTCGTCGTTCTTGCTGATTAGACCCACCATGGTTGTGTCATCGGCAAACTTGATGATGTGATTCGAGCTGTGCATTGGTGCACAGTCGTGAGTCAGCAGAGTGAACAGCAGTGGACTGAACACACAGCCCTGGGGGGCCCCAGTGCTCAGTGTGGTGGTGCTGGAGATGCTGTTTCCGATCCGGACTGACTGAGGTCTTCCAGTCAGGAAGTCCAGGATCCAGTTGCAGAGGGAAGTGTTCAGGCCCAGTAGGCTCAGCTTCTCGATCAGGTGCTGAGGAATGATTGTGTTGAATGCTGAACTGAAGTCTATGAACAGCATCCTTACCACCGCCATACCATCCACTTCTTGGGCTACATCATCAGTGCGGAGGGCATCCAGATGGAGAGTAGAAAGGTACAGGCGGTGAAGGAGTGGCCGGTCCCGGAGTCGATCAGGGAGCTCCAATGCTTTCTGGGGTTCGCCAACTTTTATCGCCGGTTTATCCAGGGCTACAGCAGGATCACTGCCCCACTCACCTCGCTCCTCAGGGGAAAGGCCCGCTCCCTGAGATGGAACCACGAGGCTCAGGAGGCCTTCGACGAGCTTCGCCGCCGTTTTTGTTGCGCCCCGGTCCTGCGTCACCCCGATCCCCGGAGGCCTTTCGTGGTCAAAGTGGATGCCTCCTCGACCGGGGTAGGGGCCACCCTTTCACAAAGATCAGGATCTCCCCCCCAGCTTCACCCGTGCGCTTTCTTCTCGCACAAGCTCTCCACCACCGAGCAGAACTACGATATCGGGAACCGCGGTCGATCAGGGAGCTCCAACGCTTTCTGGGGTTCGCCAACTTTTATCGCCGGTTTATCCAGGGCTACAGCAGGATCACTGCCCCACTCACCTCGCTCCTCAGGGGAAAGGCCCGCTCCCTGAGATGGAACCACGAGGCTCAGGAGGCCTTCGACGAGCTTTGCCGGCGTTTTTGTTGCGCCCCGGTCCTGCGTCACCCCGATCCCCGGAGGCCTTTCGTGGTCGAAGTGGATGCCTCCTCGACCGGGGTAGGGGCCACCCTTTCACAAAGATCAGGATCTCCCCCCCAGCTTCACCCGTGCGCTTTCTTCTCGCACAAGCTCTCCACCACCGAGCAGAACTACGATATCGGGAACCGCGAGCTCCTGGGCATCAAGCTGGCCCTAGGGGAATGGGGACACTGGCTTGAGGGAGCCGAGCACCCATTCACGGTGGTCACAGACCACAAGAACCTCCAATACCTGCGGGAGGCTCGGAGGCTAAACCCCCGACAGGCACGCTGGGCGTTGTTCTTCACACGGTTCCGTTTCCAGATCACCTATCGAGCCGGGACACTGAATGGCAAGGCCGACGCCCTCTCCCGGATGTACGGACCGGACGAACCAGGGGAACCTAAACCCATCCTCCCTCCCGCACTCATCCTGGGGCCTATTGTCTGGGAGGTCGACCAGGAGATTGCCTCCGCGGCCCGCCGAGAGGCTGTTCCGGCCGGGTGCCCAGCAGGGCGCACCTTCGTTCCTGCCTCTTGCCGGCATCGTCTCTTTAGGTCTGTCCACGAGGGACCGGGCACCGGCCATCCAGGGGAGAAGCGGACCATCCAGATCCTCCAGACTAAGTACTGGTGGCCCGGCATGACCCGAGAAGTAAAGCGCCTCGTGGAGGAATGTCCAACCTGCGCAATGTCCAAAGTCCCACGCCACCTGCCGGTGGGGAAGCTGATGCCGCTCCCCGTCCCTCAGCGTCCCTGGTCGCACCTGGGGATTGACTTCGTGTCGGATCTACCCAGGTCAGAGGGCCACACCTGCATTCTGGTGGTAGTAGATCACTTTTCTAAGGCCTGTCGATTCATCCCCATGAAGGGCCTCCCCACCGCACTGGAGACTGCGAAGGCTTTGTTCCATCCCGTCTTCCGGAACTTCGGTCTCCCGGAGGAGGTCGTGTCGGACCGGGGCCCACAGTTCGCGTCTCGGGTCTGGAGGGCTTTCTTTCGACTCCTGGGTGTCTCGGTGAATCTCTCGTCAGGATACCACCCACAATCCAACGGCCTGGCGGAGCGGAAGATCCAGGAGTTGAGCCGCTACCTGAGAACCTATTGCGGCCAGGATCAGGAGGACTGGTGTAGGTTCCTGCCCTGGGCCGAATACGCCCAGAACTCGCTATGTCAGGACTCCACGGGGCTCACCCCGTTCCAGTGCATGCTGGGTTTTCAGCCGCCCCTGTTCCCTTGGTCGGACGAGCCCAGCAGCGTGCCATCCGTCGACTACTGGTTCCGGGAGAGCAGTCGAGTCTGGAAGTCAGCGCACACCCAGCTGCGTCGAGCCCTCCGCAACACCCGCCGACACGCTGACGCACGGTGGCTGGACTCCCCCCGCTACCGTCCTGGAGACCTGGTGTGGCTGTCCACCAAGGACCCGAAACTCAAGCTGCCCTGTCGCAAGCTGAGCCCCTGGTTCATAGGGCCCTTCCGGATTACCGACCAAATCAGCGCAGTGTCCTACCGGCTCGCACTGCCGCCAAGGTACGTATCCATCCCACGTTCCACGTGTCCCTATTGAAACCGTGTGCCTCTTCTGTCTCTCGCCCTCCAGGTGGCCCCGTAGCACCCGACCAGCCGGAGATTGTGGACCAGCCCGGGGTCTACGTGGTGAGAGAGGTCCTGGAGTCCAGACGGCGCCGGGGTCGCCTCGAATATCTGGTGGACTGGGAGGGATTTGGCCCGGAGGAACGGTCGTGGGTGGCCCGGCAGGATATTCTGGACCCGGCGTTGCTGGCTGAATTCCACGCGGCCCATCCTCGCTGCCCGGCGCCTCGGTCGAGGGGCAGGCCACGCCGCCGGTTCAGGGTGTCTGGTGCCGCCCCTGGGGGAGGGGGTGGTGTCAGGGATCACCCTGCTTCTTTTCCCGTGCGCGCCCCGCCCGCTCGGAGCGCCTCGCCGTCATACTGATTCCACACACCTGTTCTTCATCACCCTCGCAGCTACTTAAATGCCTCACTCACCCCACTCCATTGTCCGTTATTGTTCATGTTTGGACTCTGTGTGTGTGTGTGTTCCTGGCTCTGGCTTTTCTAAGTTTTGTGCATTAAAGACTGTTTGCTGTGCCTCGGCTTCCGCCTCGCTCACTTACGCCTGACACACCTGTTCTGTGTATTGTAATGTAAATAGTACTTGTTATTGCCACGTTGTTTGTATATGGCTAATTTCCTAATAAAAAAAATCTAAAAATCTAATAAAATAAAGACTGTTGTACTTCCTGTATATCTTGAATGGTGTCTCGTCCAATGATCGGTGAGTGTTCCATTCACAAACTATACCTACCGTTTCCGGTTTATCTGATGTGTCGTTTTGTTTTCGGATTTGTTAATGTGTTTGCGGATTTGTTATTTTGTTTTTGGATTTGTTCATTTGTTCCGGATTTGTTATTTTGTTTGTGGATTTGTTCTTTTTTTTTTTTTTGCATTTGTCCTTTTTTTTTTGCATTTGTTCTTTTTTTTGCATTTGTTATTTTGTTTTCAGATTTGTTAGTGTTTTCTAATTTGTTAATTTGTTTTCGAATTTGTTAATGTGTTTTGCACTTCAGCCACCGTAATGTCCACTATGTAATAAATTTGCCAATTCCTCGACCGCCCACCTATTTTTTAAAAAGCCAGCTGCTATGACTTTCATTGGTCTAGTTAGATACAAGTCCAGATGCACACCTAAAAATCCAAATCAGTGGGTGGCCAAAGTGTTAAGTACTGAAGAGAGCTAAGGCTTCAGCGCCTGCTGGCTGTGACTGGCCTCCACGAGCATTTTCCTTCATCCAACACCTTACGCTCAAAAAGGCTAAAGCTGTCAATGCACATCAAGCAGAGGGTTGAAAGGGCATCAGCAGTTTAGAGTTTAAGTCAGATGTGTAGTGGACTTAATTTTTATTTTGAAAGCTCTCATGGCAAGAGAGTTGTTGTTGATCAGATTAGATTATATTACATAAATTCAGATTAGACTAAATTAGATTAGAGAGTTTTTGTTATTCTAGCCATACACAAGTACACAGAGGTTCTCTGAGGCATTGCTAAGACTACATGGACAGCAATGTACACAGTTAATAACATGCAGTGGAAAGATTTAGGGAGACAAAATGACAGTGTACAATAAACAATACAATAAATAAAATAGAAAGAAGCAATGACAATGTCATTGCAAAAAAAAAACATGTATTACATGAGCCATGTTTTAATGCACTTAACATTAACTTGGATTATCAGCTTTAAATGAAACATTAACTTTATGATAGATTGCTTTCCAAAAAAAATAATAATAATATCATCAAAAATTATTATTATTACTTTGCCATCAAGTTATATAATAAAGCCAAATTCTGTGTGTAAAACATCTTATCAGTTACAGAGTATTTAGAAAAAAATATATATATATATTTTATATATATATATATATATATATATATATATATATATATATATATATATATATATATATATATATATATATATACACACACACACACATAATTTCATGAATTTAAATAGAGTAATTATGTTTTAAAATGTAATAGTGGATTCTTTTGTTAACAATTTGCCTTAATAATAATTATTATTTGTTGAGTTGATGTAAATTTAGCAATAAAGTTCTCTCTCAGTGCTAAAGTAGAAGAAATGTAAATGCCAAATGGAAATTTACTTCTGGGTGATTGAGGTTAACATTTGACATTTAGATAAATAGTTAAATAGATAGACAAATAGACAGAAAGTCTCTCAGATACACAGAAGTATTTGCGGAGAGAGAGAGAGAGAGAGAGAGAGAGAGAGAGAGAGAGAGAGAGAGAGAGAGAGAGAGAGAGAGAGAGAGAAAGAGAGAGAGAGTGAATGAGTGAGTGAGTGAGTGAGTGAGTGAGTGTGTACGTGCACTTTGCTAGATACGATATCTCTGCCAGCAGTCTGGTTTGTTTTCATAGTACTTCTGAAGTAGCATCTAATCATTCCTGATAGCTCATTACAGGGTGACAGCCTATAAGCACTTTGTAATTGGCATTGACTGTATGTAATTGCTGGTGTGTTGTTGTTTTTTTCTTATTATAGAAAAAGCAGTATATATTAAGCTTTGTAAAAAACAAATTGGGTTACTTTTATAGCTAAAGTGTAAGGCTTAAATGTTACCATGCTTCTTTGATCCTGTGTTAAGTTAAAAAACATCGAAGAAATCGAACCCAGTAGGAAATCCATGTGCAGAATTACTTTATTAGCTTTGCTGGTGTAGGTATGCTAGCATTTAGCTCCAAGCTTGTGTAAACATATCCAGTACTTCCTACACAGTATGCACACAGTAAGTAGTTTCGCCATCTTTCCCATTCTGCCACAGTTTATGCCCAATAAGTCTGGCCGTTTGTCTTGTTTAGTATTGGGCAGCTTGGGGAATCAATAGCCTAGAGCCTGAACAAATCACTTCAGCCAAACCGCACTATTGTGTATCATTTAACACTGTCTGTCTGTTGCACTCTTTTGCTCCAAGACATTACGCTCTCATACACAGACAAAGTGAAATCCCTTGCCAGCATAGCTTGTACATACAGGATCGCATGTTGTGGAATGCAGTAAGGAGATATTTTTACAGACACCGAAAGTCTGCTGCGGGTGGAAGAATGAAACATGGAGACAATCACAAAAATGTGCTGGAAAGGCTAAGGCTGGCTGTGGAGTTGAGATTAATGGAATGTAGGTAACAGAAGCAGAAGAGGGGGCATTAACAGCAGTCAGGGATAAATGGTTAAGCCTTGTATGTGCTGTAAGCTTTATCAATTTGCCTCACCTTTACAAAAACAGCAAAGGGAGCAATTTATAGGCAGACATGTCAAGAATGTGTCTGCCACTCTTCTCATCTAAAACACTAAAAGGCTGGGCACATGCTCTATAATCTTCTTGTCCTCACAGGCCATGTAATAATCGAGGACATAAATAAACTCGGACTGTACATAGGTGCAAACTTCATCCTTTATCACATACCCTGCTGGGGGAACATTTTCTTCCTTAGATGTTTTATAGCATTGCACTCACACCTACTGTACCTAAGAGAATAAAACCGGTGTACACCCATTATTTTTAAGAAAATGTATATCAAATAATAATATTTTTTTGCCGCACTAAATTATGGAGGGGTGGATGACCCATAGCAATTATCCTGACCCTGGAAAGGTCAGGGCCACATTCTACAAATCTTGCCTCTCGTGGTGTGTCCATGCTCTGGGGAAGCGTTGCAGACTCATGGCTTTGGTGTTCTCAATCGTCGCCTTCTCTAACATTAGGGTCACTGCACTGTATATGTGCAGTAGTTTATCAACTTTACAATCAACTGCAGCAAATAATACTTGATGCTGTGGTGACTGGTGCTTTATTTTTTTTAAGGGCAAGCACTGGGGTTTTACTACATATCTGTGAGTTTTCTTTTATTGTTTTCATCGGTTGCTCTGTTTTATTGGTAGGTGCTGTTCTTTCCTCATATAAAACAGCATCAATGGACTTCTAAAATCGACAACTTTTAATTTAACAATATTTGCCACGTTACTCTATAAAGCAGCTGTGCTGAATATTTTCAAATTCAATTTCACTGAAGAAGGTAATGTCAGATTCTAAGGAAATTACAAAACACATGCAAATACTGTAATCAAAAATAAGAACATACTTTCAATTTATTTACATTAGTTACCAATTATACTAATTGTGCAACAATATTGATTAGTTAAGGACTTTGCCTCTAACATCTAGTAAAGCTTTGAGCACCCCTGGTGTCTGATTGGCTGCACTCAATCCTAAAGGAGGCCAGAATTTTCATGTAGCTTTAAAAGTCATAACAAACAATATGTAATCAATATGGTATCTCAGTCTCTATCTACTTTCTATGAGGAAGCATGTGTATCAGGCACCCAAGCATCGTCTTTCATCATACTCTTGAAATTCTAAGCACACACCTAAAAAAAATTAAACAGACAACAAACTTATCAGCCATGCAAACCCATTGTAAAAATCAGGGTTTTTTTTTATGTTTAACTCTATTTCTGTAGCAGAAAAGAGCAATATTTAGTATGGCTCTGCAGTGGAAAGGAGCAGTTTGGGGACTTGTTATTCTCAAATGTACAATAATGTTTTAATTTATGTAATTATAATGTTTTTTTACTGTATTTATGTTATCTTCTCTCTCCAGATAATAAGCTGGGCATGTATATGTGTGTGTGTGTGTGTGTGTGTGTGTGTGTGTGTGTGTGTGTGTGTGTGTGTGTGTGTGTGTGTGTGTGTGTGTGTGTGTGTGTGGCCATTAGTGAGCATAACCTAAGCTAATAAAACAGTTTTAAATTTGTCTTTGATTACTGTGTCAAGGGCATAACCACAATTAGAAAAAAGCCCATATGTACTCTTAACCTGGACCTCTGAGCTGCACTCTGCTGAGGTTGTTACAGGATTATGAACAAAAGCACAACGAACAAAATGTTTCGAAAAGTAAGCTAAGGATAATTATGTAAACATTATGACCAAACACATCAGATACCATTTAGATAGAGGTTTACTGAAACACAGTATAACAAAAACAAATGCAGAATGCAGTACAGTTAAAATCTGGAATGTATGTAAATACAAGACAATCACTACACCTATAGCATTAAAACACAAGCCACAAAAATTCTACATCAGATACTGACTGCTGTCACCCTTTGAAAAAAAAATATTTATAAAAGCACTGATCCAGCAGACATATCACCTTCCTAATTTGTTGTTGATGACTTTTGCTATGAGATCCAGTTTAGACTAGATACATGCTGGACATTCTCCCAAAACTGTTTTTGCTTAATTCAGCACACTGATGTGCTCAGCAAACCGAAGTTTCACATGTCACAAGTTCAAGTCTTCTTCTTTTGGCTTCTTCCATTAGGGGTCGTCACAGCGGATCATCCTTCTCCTTACCCCCCTGTCCTCTACACAGTGGTGGGCCATGCATTTGGTACCTGGGGCTTCAGTGGGGACTTGACTTAATCCACCTCTTAATACCACCACTATCACGTCACAATTATAGAAACCATCAATACAATACAAAAACGCAATATAACAACGTGTGCCATTACAGAGAGAGGCATTTCACATATAGAAGGTGAATACTATTTTACTAAAGCAAGAAATCCAATTAAGAAAACTCTGCACTACCACCACAACTGTGCCACCTACATTATCTGAAGCAGTTCAGAATAAATGTTTGTCTAATAACATGACAAAAACATAAAAAATGTTTATTAAAATACAACCTACTCACCTGCTATGTTGTATGGTTTAGAAACATACAACCTGCATGTCTTCCCTTACCACATCTATAAACCTCCTCCTTGGCCTTCCTCTGTTCCTCCTTCCTGGCAGCTCCATCCTCAGTATTCTCCTACCGATTTACTCCATGCACATGTCCAAACCATCTCAATCACACCTCTCTTTGTTTTCAAAATGTCCTACATGCGCTGTCACTCTAATAAACTCATTTCTAATCCTGTCCATTCTTGTCACTCCCAACGAAAACCTCAGCATCTTCAGCTCTGCTACCTCCAGCTCCATCTCCTGTCTTTTAGTCAATGCCACTGTCTCTAAACTATACATCGCAGGTCTCACCACAGTCCTATAAACTTTCCCTTTCACTCTTGCAGACACTTTTTTTTCACAAATCACTCCTGCCACTCTTTTCCATCCAATTCACTTCTCTAACATACTCTCCATTACTTTGCACTGTTGACCGCAGGTACTTAAACTCGTCCACCTTCTCCACCTTTTCTCCCTGCAACCACACCACTCCACTGCCCTCCCTCTCATTCACACACATGTACTCAGTCTTACTCCTACTCACTTTCATTTCCCTTCTCTCCAGCTCATACTTCCACCTCTACAGGCTCTTCTCAACCTGTTTTCTACTCTCACCACAACTCACAATATCATCCGCAAACATCATAGTCCACGAAGACTCCTGTCTGACCTCGTCCGTCAACCTGTCCATCACCACTGCAAACATTAAAGGGCTCAGAGCCGATCCCGATCCTATCTCTAAATCCACAAACACAGAATGCAACTCCTTCTGACCTTCTCTATACTTCTCCATCAACATTCTCAAAGAAAATGATGCATCTGTGGTACTTTTCCTCGGCATTAAACCATACTGTTGGCTCACAGATGGTCACCTCTTCTCTCAGCCTGGCTTCCACTACTCTTTTCCATAACTTCATAGTGTGACGGATCAACTTTATTTCCCTGTAGTTCAGGTCTGCACATCTCCCTTATTCTTTAAGATCGGTACCAGCACACTCCTTCTCCATTCCTCAGGCATTCTCTCACCTTCCAAAATCATTTTGAACAACCTGGTTAAAAACTCCACTGCCATCTCTCCTAAACATCTCCATGCTTCACATGTCACAAGTTCAAGTGTGGTTACCATTATCATGTGAAGACAAGTGACCAATAGGAGATTGATACTTCACAACGTGAAGTCTTCAGAAAACACAAGTTGAAGAATCACTATAGTGGTGCTGCATCAAATTTTCATACAACAGAGATTGAAAATAATAATATTTAACAGCTGCCTGGTCGGTGGCATCGCTGCGTACATGTACATATGGTTTATTTTAACACTGTCATATCAAGTTTTCAGCCATTTTCACATTTTAAGGTATCCGAATGAATTTCATATGTGGAAAGTCTAGAGTGAATACAGCTTCAGGCTGTTTTATCACATATACGGTAAGCTGATGTTATTTTAATGGATGGAAAACACAGCAAAATGATGAGACACCACAGCCAGCCAAGTAATCTTCCAGTACAAGAACCTCTTGTTTGCTCACACTGTAATTCTTTTCCTTTGCAGTCAGCTACTTGTAGTTAAAGGCAATCAGGAGGAGTTTCATTGATTGTGCCTTTTTTTTTTTTTTTTTTAAGCACATCTCTGACTTCCTGCTGTGAAGCATCTACCTTGGCAACAAATATTAAGTGATAAGTCAAGATAATGCATGATGGGAGCTGGAATATTATCGAGGTAAATTATTGTCTGTTTAACAACTGGGCACCAGGATAACCCGGGCTTCGGCATCCTTGGCAAAATGCACGCATTTGATCAACATGTTCCTCCAGGCTAGCAGACCAGGATATCATTGATGGAAACTAGAACGAATCTGTGGACCATTTCATAAAAGATGAACAATGATGATGAACTGGCACAAGGATGGGCACCGGCCAAGCCAAATGTCATAACTAAATATTCACAGTAATCTAGTGTAATGACCAAGTGGCCAGATCTTGGTAGGGATCCCAATGTAGCCAATCAGCAAAGAGGAACATAATTCCTAAATGGGCTCTCAAGAGAACCTGCTCCATGTTAGTATTTCATACCCTATATTTGTGCCAAGCATTTCACTATAGCATGATCAAATTCTTCTCGACATCGAACACAACATTTTAAACCACTTCATTAAACATTTCTCAGGTTGCCTAAGGATCAAAATGCTTTTTCAGAGCCCTAAATAACTAGGTTAATAAAAATTTTGCATGTGTCCAAATTCTTTATTCATCATATTGCCACTCTGTAAAGCTCATCTTGTGTGTAACGGTTACTGTTGATAACTTAATAAATTAGTCAATTATAATAATTGATTACATTTTTTACATTAATACATCATTTAGAGAGCACTAATATTTCAGAAGTTCACTGTGATATTTTAATGAAAGGACATACAGCGAAACACATTCTTAAAAAGGACTAATTAAGATTTAGTCTATTTTCTTTAACATTGGCACTGTATCACAAGCATTTAGCTACTCCCAAGAATGCCACAGAAATCTTTGGGACAGCATAAATGTCAAGAATACCCAGTATGTGTATTAAGTCTTTTTTTTTTTTTTTTTTTTTACCGTCTACTTGTACCACACATTCGTAAAGTCATGTTGTCCGGAAATAGAGATTGTGTTGTGTGGGTCTATGTGTATGTGAGATCTAAGTATGCATGTGCTTGTGTGTGTGTGTGTGTGTGTGTGTGTGTGTGTGTGTGTGTGTGTGTGTGTGTGTGTGTGTGTGTGTGTGTGTGCACATGTGCTGTTGAGGAAGATTGCTTGAAGTCTTTTAAATGGCGCACTATCCCGTTGTGAAGGCACTGCTGTGAGCTACTATAATTCACTGAACACCTAACATAATTTACTTACCCTGATTTCAAGCCCCTTTTGTTATTCCTTCTATAAGAGCCTCATCAGCTTCATCATCTAAAATATACTGTGCATATACACAAAATCTGATATGGTACAGACTTATATTTTGTCACGTTCAATGTAATTATCAACGTTTTTTTTATATCGCCCTCATTCTTCATCCTGGCATGTTGAAGAGTGAGATGGATTTTTCTCACTGCCGCAGCATCAGAACACTCCGTTCTTTCAGTCCGAGTTGTCATATGAGAGTCGAGGTCACCCAGCTCTAACTTAGTAATAACTCTATTCTGTGTTCTCCCACTTCTAGGAGTCAGAATATTACAGATCAGCACTGACTATTGTCTGTCACGTTTGCCTAGGCCAACTTTCACTCTGAGACATACTGAATGCTGCATAAGGTATCCTTGTCATTTTCTCTTTCTGACTGCATACTTTACACATCCAAACATTACAATACATATCTCCAGAAGATTATAAATGCACATATTTGAACATGATAAGTTGTTTCTGTTTCTTTTGTGCAAACTGTTTGCTATCTGGCAGCATCCTCCTTATGTTATAAAACTGGCATTTTCCATGTCTATCAGTAATGCGCTGCTTTATCTCTGTGGTACAGCAGCTTTATCAGAATAAAATATGTTCTGTATCTTGTTCTTTATTGGTTGTTGTTTGCTTGCTGAATGTGTCTTTAAACTGGCAACTTGAAGTTACTGCACATCGATAGATTAGTTGGATTACTGATTAGTTCAGTTTTCATTGTTAAATGCCTGAGACGTTTCAAAACATTTCCATATAATAGCACATTACAGCAGCAGAATATCATTTTAATCTGAAATTTTCACTGTGCAGCAGATGATCGTAAAAGCCATGATGCAAAAGTAATAGCGTGGCTGTGCCAGGAACCAACATGATAAATGCACTGTAGTGTTCATAATAAGTTTAATGGACTGTTTCGAACACTGTCAGTTACCTTTCATAAAGATTAGGCCCCTTCTCTTCTCTGAGATTCACACTTTGCAAAAGGATTGGACTTCATAAATCAGTCACTGCGCTTTTACATGCTGCTCAGGTTTTCAGCCTCTACAGCTCCCTCACATTTATGCTGCTTTCCTTGCAGCATTGACAGACAAATCTAATGTTAGTATAATCCATTAAAGTTCATCCTCCAAGCTGTTCTGCTTTACCACACTGGGCTACACAGTCTCCTGATTAAAATTTTATGCTAAGTATTATCAATGAGGTTATTTTTCTCTACATTTATTACACTAAGCATGTGCTGGGAATTCAAAATTCTATCTATAATTCTATATTCTATCTCTGAACAGCTGAACTCAGTGTCATTATATTACACAAAGACCATTGCAAACCATACCTTTGAATTATCCTCTGCTTCTCTGATTGTAAGTCCTAAACATTGACAGACATAGTCTATGTCAGATTAAAAAGTTGAACGCTCACTAGCTATTGACAAAAGTTTATCTGACAAAAATGCTACATATGTCGCATATAGATCCATGGTTTTTAGTTCACATTTACATTTGCAGCATTTGGCAGATGCCAAAATGCGAACTTAAAACCAGTTAACTATTTTGCAGCTGGGTACATTTTTTAAACAATGACATTTAGCAATTTGGAATATGGAACAGCAAATTGCCCATAGTATTATTTAATAGTAAATCATTTCTGTGTGTTGTATGCTTTGCATGGGCGCAGGAATGGTGCAGTACCTGCAGGTAATAAGCAGAAATCCTGTGTTTTTAAATGAGTCACTAAGGTGAATAAATTGGAATCGAATCGAATACTCTGTATGAATTAATTTTGTTTAGGTGCTGTTGATGGGCTTTGCAATTGCTAACAGAAATAGTAATATCTACTTGCAAATTGAATTGTGATTTTTCATTCATATAAATACTTGGAATTATGAATTATGACATGTATGTTAGTGTCATCGTAGGTGCATGTCCACTGTGAGAGACATAATCTAAAAAAGAAATCCAGAAATCACAATGTATGATTTTTTAACTATTTATTTGTATGATACAGCTGCAAATAAGTATTTGAACACCTGTCTATCAGCTAGAATTCTGACCCTCAAAGACCTGTAAGTCTGCATTTAAAATGTCCACCTCCACTACATTTATTATCCTAAATTAGATGCACCTGTTTGAGGTCGTTAGCTGCATAAAGACACCTGTCCACGCCATACAATCAGTAAGAATCCAACTACTAACATGACCAAGACCAAAGAGCTGCCCAAAGACACTAGAGACAAAATTGTACAC
The DNA here is from genome assembly GCF_946808225.1 of Silurus aristotelis. Taxonomy (NCBI): domain Eukaryota; kingdom Metazoa; phylum Chordata; class Actinopteri; order Siluriformes; family Siluridae; genus Silurus; species Silurus aristotelis. The sequence continues at coordinate 18,039,713 of NC_139579.1, forward strand.
CTCCACAAGGCTGGAAAGGGCTACGGGGAAATTGCCAAGCAGCCTGGTGAAAAAAAGTTCCACTGTTGGAGCAATCATTAGAAAATGGAAGAAGCTAAACATGACTGTCAATCTCCCTCGGACTGGGGCTCCATGCAAGATCTCACCTCGTGGGGTCTCAATGATCCTAAGGAAGGTGAGAAATCAGCCCAGAACTACACTGGAGGAGCTGGTCAATGACCTGAAAAGAGCTGGGACCACCGTTTCCAAGGTTACCGTTGGTAATACACTAAGACGTCATGGTTTAAAATCATGCATGGCACGGAAGGTTCCCCTGCTTAAACCAGCACACCAAATCATGTGGTCAGATGAGACCAAAATGGAACTTTTGGGTCATAATTCCACTAAACGTGTTTGGAGGAAGAAGAATGATGAGTACCATCCCAAGAACACCATCCCTACTGTGAAGCATGGGGGTGGTAGCAGCATGCTTTGGGGGTGTTTTTCTGCACATGGGACAGGGTGACTGCACTGTATTAAGGAGAGGATGACCGGGGCCATGTATTGCGAGATTTTGGGGAACAACCTCCTTCCCTCAGTTAGAGCATTGAAGATGGGTCGAGGCTGGGTCTTCCAACATGACAATGACCTGAAGCACACAGCCAGGATAACCAAGGAGTGGCTCTGTAAGAAGCATATCAAGGTTCTGGCGTGGCCTAGCCAGTCTCCAGACCTAAACACAATAGAGAATCTTTGGAGGGAGCTCAAACTCCGTGTTTCTCAGCGACAGGCCAGAAACCTGACTGATCTAGAGAAGATCTGTGTGGAGGAGTGGGCCAAAATCCCTCCTGCAATGTGTGCAAACCTGGTGAAAACTACAGGAAATGTTTGACCTCTGTAATTGCAAACAAAGGCTACTGTACCAAATACTAACATTGACTTTCTCAGGTGTTTAAATACTTATTTGCAGCTGTATCATACAAATAAATAGTTAAAAAAATCATACATTGTGATTTCTGGATTTTTTTTTTAGATTATGTCTCTCACAGTGGACATGCACCTACGATGACAATTTCAGACCCCTCCATGATTTCTAAGTGGTAGAACTTGCAAAATAGCAGGGTGTTCAAATACTTATTTTCCTCACTGTATATGTGTGTTATGTATTTCACAATATTTATATATTTTTTATATATTATATTATAATAATATATATATATATATATATATATATATATATATATATATATATATATATATATATATATATATATATATATATATATATATATAAATTTATATATAGGTATATCTTATCTTATCTTATCTTATCTTATCTTATCTTATCTTATATTATCTTACAACCCTGTTTACCATTAGCATATGTTGTACTGATTTTAATAAGTATGGCATATTTTAAAAGCATGTTTAAACTCAGGTCATATGAGTATAAAGGTGTTGTATTTGTCCAAATTAATCTTAATAATACCTAAAAACTTAAATTACTGAAGAGTCTCCTATATTGCTTCTATATTTATGAGTGTTTTTTTTTTCATAACTTCTTTGCTGTTGTGCTGTGACGTCAAGACTCTCAATCTGTATAGTGTGTAAATCTGAAAGCAATTCATCAAACAGTTCAGCTTTATGGATGCAATTTTATTTTTTATATATATATATATATATATATATATATATAAAAACCTGCATCTGATGAAGGAAACGATATTATGGTTTGAGTGACAGTTCAGCAGTGGTAATGAAAAACCATGTTAAGATGGTACCATTTATATACTGAGAATTTATATTGTCTGCATCTGCTTTACATGGCCTAACACTGTCCTAGTGAAATGGAAAACAAGCTTGGGTTATAAGCAACAAGTCATTCAACTAGTCAACATGCATAAATAATGACATCTGCAACCACTGCACAATTTTGATAGTGAATATTGATTAATTACAAAGAGCACAATATTATTACTATTAATTCTGAGTGTATTCTAAATGAACACAAACACAGGTAAAAAAGCAGCTTTATCGAACACACATGCAGACAATTTGAAAACATGAGAGTGAGAGAGTAGTCCAAAAGACTGAAATGCATGAACTGGCCAATACTAAGGCCAAAAATAAAATATAAACAAGATCAGAAACCAGAAAGACAATAGACAATAGTAAGGCTTGTTATCCATTGGAGAGAACTGCACAATGTGAGTGTGGTTTGAAAGTCTTTGTACTGTATGCTGTCATTGTGAACAGGTGTGTGTATGTGACTAATATGATGGTAAACATGAATGTGATTATACTGATACTAGGTGTTGTAATCCACACCAGCCAAGTTTGTAGTCCGCATTGTACTTTGGGCAGTGTATTTGAATGCTGTGGTCTCATGACAACCATTAAGATTATGCAAATCATCTAACCTAATGCTCAAACTGCTCCTTAAAAATATGAGTTATGATTATTATATGAATTAGATGGTATGCATTTAAACAGTATTATATTGCCAATATATGCATGGATAGTCACGAATTTAGGCTAATTTAGTATGTCTTCCTCTCATTATTCTCCACCATATAAAAATAGCACTTTATCTGCATGCCCTATTATTTTGCATTAATGTTTTTTAATAGAATATGCTATATTCTGTAATTTTAAATTTCTCTTTGTTTACATCATGATCTCTTAGTCCACACTCGCAGATCTTTACTTAGCTTAGTTGCTATTTTTCATAATCACTATTTATTTAGTCCCCAGCCATGATCAATTTCAGATCATAGGTTTTTCTTAGACTCGAGAGCGGCTCAGCCTCCCTGAAAGACAGCTTCAGCTCTATAACCATTGGAAAGTGCTCTACGGTAAGCAATTTATCATAGTGTTCCTAACACAGTACTCAGTGAGTGTACGAGTGCAGGGAGTTGTCGATATAATAAAATAACAACAATGTAATTCTTATCTTTTAAAAAGTACAAATGGTTTAAATAATAATTGCCTTTACAAGACAATTCTTTTTGTGTTGTTACAGCAGACATTGATTTTATTTATAACCGTTTCAAATAAAAATTCTGTTCTCTGATTATGTTGCCGTCTTAGATCTCCTTAGGGTGAAAGAAAAAATATATATTTTTTAAGAAAATTAGGATTAAATCCAAGGTCAGAACTAAGGTGCAGGCTCAACTCCAATGCATCTTATAAATCTTAAATCTGTAGATATGTTTGAGGTCTCAATAGAGATATAACTTTCAATACAGTTGTAAAATTATCTCTGCTATAATGCCAGTCCTGAAGAAGCAACTAGTGTTTTTTACAAAAAAAAACAGTGGCATTTATTTATGCTATGAAAGTAAACAAATCAATATCATAAACTAAGTAGGTAGTAGTTGCATTAAAAGTGTCAAACCATTAGCCAATGCTAACATGATTATGGTAGATTTCCAGTTAGTTTGTTGATAATGATGAGAGATGAGGGCCCATAAGAGATAGATGTTGATTTAATCAAGAAAGCTTTGCAGTATTCTCTTGCTGTGCTTTAAACTGTTGGTCCCAAATAAATTTACAGATATAAAATCTAGAATATCATGGATTATCATTCAAATTAAAAAAAAAATCAAAATATTATGTAAAGGTATTAGATAAAACAGAAAGAAGTTGGAGAGGTAAAAAGAACAGAGGAAATAAACTTCATATACTGCTGTTATGCATGCTTCCACAGTTCGGAGCAAGTAATTAACCACACAGTGGCATCAGTATTCGGGCACACCTGCAAGCCCCAGTGCGAGTGGCCCAGCTGAACTGTGGTAGATCCACCCCTGCTGTGCAGTATTTTTAGCTAAGTGTTATGTTAAATGTGTAAATGATTCAGTGATTCTTCCCCTTAGTGCCTGGACCAAGTTTTCATGTATGATTCTTAGTGCTTGAGAACTGAATGGCAAGCTGCAAACATGGTCAAATCTGGGTTCTAATTAAATTAATTACAGGTGAAAGGCATATAAAGCTTAGCCAGTCTTAGCCAGTGCATAGTGATTTTTGCTGATTATCATCTGTATGCAGCTTACAACCAGGGTATTACTAGACCATTTGATGGGTTAGGTTTTATCCAAAATATCCAATGTACAGTTTGACATACTAAACTATAGTCCATAAAGCTACTGATTTTTTACCCAGTAATGCCCCTCGCTACTTAAATTTAAGGAGTATTTCGCTTAAGAAGGGATGGTTAAGAAGTCATAAAAGATATATACAGTATATATTTGTTTAAATGACAATGTAATATTGTTCACAATAATTTAATTCCAGTGAAAATGTCACATAGTGACATGATGCAAGTTTATTTGCCTCAATTCCTTTATTTCAATACCAATAGATAGTTATACACAATTAGGAGAAGCTCCAGTCCTCACACAGTTACCCTATCATTGGGATATTGTAAGATGCAAAATTGGGATCCTAGCATACATGTCTGTGAGCTTATGCATGCAAACACTATTGCATAGCTCTTTCACCTGTTTCACCTGAATTTGTTATACCACTCTATAACACAGTACAAGCAACAGTTCAAAAAGCCTCAGCTTCACATATCTGAGAGGAAACATATATTAGCCTTCCCCCCTCTCTTTCGGAAGCTGTGATATGATGTGGAAACCTAAATGGTGGGTGGGAATCAAGACTAAATTAGGGAAGAATTGTGAAATAGAGGCAGTGGCTTTGCTGAAAGCAAGCCTGAAGAGATGCTGTCAGTTCAAACGAAAAAATTGAACAGACAGATCTCTTGTCAATTAAGATAACATCTTCGCCCAGGCGTAGTGAGGGAATGAAAGTATCTGGAGACTGACACAGCTGATGGACCAGGTCTTAATAAGGTTATTGTTGAAATGGAAAAACAGTAGAAGTTGTTTAAGCTTTAGAAGTTGTTAAGCTTATTTAAGATTTAAGATATATATATATATATATATATATATATATATATATATATATATATATATATATATATATATATATATATATATATTTTTTTTTTTTTTTATTTTTTTTTTTTTTTGTTTTGTTTTTTTTTTTTGTTTTTTTTTTGTTTTTTTGTTTTTTTGTTTTGTTTGTTTTTTTGTAAACAGCAAAAATAGTGATTCATAGATGACTGTCATTGAATTTAGTACTATATTTTTTCGAAAGCTTAAACAACTTCTACTGTTTTTACATTTGAACAATAGAAGGTGTTTAAGCTTTCAATTAATATAATACAAAACATTTTTGCAGTCGTCTATAAATTACTATTGTGATACAGGCCTCCAGACCCTCAAATTAAGACATAATCCCCCATTTAAAAATGTCCTGTGGTGCACATATTTAGATTTTGAGGTTTTTTTTCAAATTGTTTGTCCTCATCTTCAATTACAAAAAGCTGTTTTTCTTTAATTGGTAGAGTTAGTCTAATTAGTTCCTTCCCTTATGTCAAACAAACGAGTGCACACACATTAACCAGTGTAATGTACCCTTTTTTGTTTTTAAATGAGTTAATAGCAATAATGGCCATCAACGATTTAATATACCAAAGTACTAAATTAAAACTATACCCATTTTCTTTTATTTGTACTTTTAACATGCCAATGTGGGGAATGATGTAATTACAACTTGCAAATTTCTCTTTGCTACCATAAGTTATTGTTTTGGCATACATGTAGGTCTATCAAATGCAGTTTAAATATTTAAAACAAATTTTATTTTATAAATTTTAATTTATATAGCTTGAAATAGTCGGGATAGTCAGAAATGCTCTTCTTACCTTGGTTTGAAGTAGCCTAGTTATTAAAGAACTTCTAACAACAAATGAAAATTAACACAGTCTGCTGGAGTAATATGAACAAGAATATCTGTAGATTATTATATTTAACAATTAATTTAGTTAGGCATTAGTTCAGAGGAGCTGTGTTTTTAATAAAGTTCATAAAAAAAAACTGACAGATAATTATGTCCGTACTTAACTCTTCTATGCTTGCATTTTATGCATACGCAGCAGTTTCAGTGATTTTGCCATGTTTTATATTCTAATCAGGAGCACTAGCTGAAGTATGTGGGCTGCAGTTTGTTTTTCATGCATGTATGCACTCCCAAATTAAGATGGTGAAAGGTTCATCTGCTCACAGCTGGTACACCATAAGGTGGTGTGACATGTCTTTGCCTTGCTCCAGTGGGCATGGACTCTGATTAATGCACCTGGTGTAAGGGGCTCCAGATTCCAATGAACCAAAACCCACTTTTTCAGCTCTAAACAGAAGCATCTAATTTGCAGTGTCAATGCATGGTCACCAAGAAACCTAGCAGGACATCTTTTCCTTGTATTTCGTATTGCATTAGGTTCCAATAGGTCATAGTGTTAATTAATTAGAAACTATGACATTAAGGTAGATGTTCATTTTCAAGAATCAGCACCAAGAATAGTGTTTCCACCCTTAATGTAATCTTTAATTCCCTTATGATTTACCTATGTAAAACTATTAAGGGGGTGTCAGCGTCACTGCTTTGCTGAGATTAGCCATAAAAAAAAAAAAAATATTTTTAATAGTGGTCCATTGGTCACCTGCTTGATGGACAGGGTGGATAATGGCGATGAAATTGTACAAAAAGATGGGCCATAATCAATAATAACATACCTACAATGTGCATCTGTATGGTAGTTGTCCCAGATTATATACCTAGTGAACACATAGTATGTATTTACAGTGTAGCTGTGCTATTACAATCCAGATTCATGGGTTACACACATTTCTTTTTCGTATGAGCTCAAATCATGTTCCGCATAATTGGGCTCCAATCCTGTGGATGCCAAGATGGCAAAGATGAAGTCAAGTGGAGTGCTTTGGGCGATGCATGATTGACGATGCTCATGATTGTTATGATTGGTGACAGCAACTTCTGACTGACTGATCTGCAAGATTGGCACACAGAAAGAAATGCCTTCAGGTGGCTAAGAAATGGTCTAATCTATATTCTAACTGAAGCTTTTACAGTGACCATGCAGTGCTGGAATACAAAACTAAGCTTTTTATTAGGCTCATTCAATTTTTAAGGACCTATGTGACAACTAATGAAAACACAAAACACAAAATTATTTTAATATACACATTTTTTTAAATGAGCAAAATATTTACATGAGGTATACAACTATACAGCTATACAACTCTTTCCCACAAGCTTGACATGCCTATTTCCTTTGGTCCCAGGTGTGAGATGCAACGCCTTTGGCCTACAGCAGGCTGCCTGCTTTATGAGGTGGCAAATGAAGCACCAATGCAGGCACAAAAATGTGCCAGCATCAATGTCATAAGCATAGAACACAAAGACAGTGATTACAGCCTCATTGCACTGTTAGTATGGGAATTGGCTAGCCATATTTGGAGAGCCATAAAACATTCACAGACTGAAAGGTTTACAGCAAGTGGTTATTCATAATGGGACCTCTTCAGAGCACCTTTTCTACTGTAAAAACACCATCTGGACAGGATACACAATGTATAGATGACATTAAGGTAAAATGTCTGTCAGTAACATTTATAAAAATGGCTGGAGATTATTCAGTGATTTTCTTGAATGCAGATGTCTCTTTATTGAAACAACTTTAAATGTTCAACGAGGCTCTTTCATGTGACTGAAGTGAGGTAATTAAACAATGCACCTGCACTAATAGCAGAGCAGGAATTACTGTAGGTTAGAAAGTCAAATACACTGCCTTCCCAAGGCACTGATTATTGCATTTAACTGTGCACAGCAAAAAGTGCTTGTGGTTGTTTAAAGGAACTTGCTTTTACTAAGATGCAAGAAAAGAGGAAACATAAAGCATGGTGAAAAAGAAAACAAGAAAAGCACACCATTTTCAATAGTAATTGACCTTTTTTATGGTCCACCAGCCTGTTTTTCAACTTCCTAAAAATATGTATTATGGGAGCATTGTTTATGAATAAATGAAAGAAATGGAAAGATGAAGGAAGATTAATGAAGGAAAAGATACAGGTTAATCAGAGGCCTTTGCTATCAATATACATTATAGACATCTCAGGCAACTGCTGAAAATTTTGCCATAGGTCAGCAATTTGGTGAATTCTTGTTCCTGTCCTGCCTAACATGAGCACTGAAGTGTAAGATTATAAGTAATGTTCTTTCTACAGACTTATACAGTCATTATGGTTATAAAACTAGGAGCTACTGAGCAACTCATAAAATGCTCAACGTTTGTGATCATCACAGATCCAACTCCAGCTTCTCCATGCCAGAGGCTGTAAACACTCCAGGAGGTCCAATGTCAAAACTCCACACATGTAGTTGGATCCAGCTGGCACTGGTACGTCTCTGGGTGGTACGGGAAGTTTGCGAGTTCCGCATCTATTTCTTTAAAGGTCCATAATCTTCATGAGGTGGGACGTGACTGAAGCTGGCCAAACATCAGGATGCCTCGGGATGGGGAGAGAAAGAGAAGCAGTGGAGATAAATTAACAGCACAAGTTGATAATGTGATGTGATAAGATGTTCTGGAGCACAAGTTTATGATATGTGATGTATGTTATGTGTAGGCTTTGCTAAAAAGATAAGTTGTTAATGAGTGTGACGTGAATCCATTCAATTGCTGTGGATGAGGAAAGAGCATAATCTGATGTAAATTCAATTCATCTTTAATCCAAAAGTCTTTTAATTTTCAACAATGAAAAGACATAGCATTATTTCAGTTGCTTTTCAGAGACTTGAGTTAATAGTAAGAAACTATTAATGAAAACAAGCTAATGGTGCTTTAAAAATGTGCAGTTTTGTATAATTATATTATACAGTGTTCTTGAATACAGGATTTCACTAAGGTTCTGGGTCCTTTGATGTGCATCCATTGACATTCTAATGTTATAGGCAACTACAAGTGAAGATCACTTTACGCATGAACAGTGCAGTGACAGATATTCTGCCCTTCTCATCTGCTAAAGAAATAACTTTCCAAATGTTTATAAGTAATGTTACCCTGCTGTTGAACATTTCTTTCAATAAAATGTAAGTGCCGCCTCAAAACAATTGTATCACTCATTCTTTTTTTTGAACCAAACGTCTTTAAACCACGTATTAAAATCCTTTACTCAGATGAGCCAGCTCTTGAATCTTCACTCATGGGTTTGTTTTGGAGAGTAGAAAATCTTGTCCTGGAGCATTTATTCTGTAGCGCTCACATCCCACTAAACATGAAAGATGAGTCCATGGCCATTTCATGCAAACCTACCAGGTGCATGATGGCCCTTAATTTTACTACAGCAAACTACTAAGAATTATAGGAAAAGAGATGCCACAGCATTAAACAAGGACAGGAAATGAATATAGTTAGGGTGGGTGGGTGTAAAAAAAAAAATAAGCAAGCAAGCACATAAATTTGAAAGGAGGACTTAAAAAGGAAGAAAAAGATGAAGTGTTGTTCTTTACAGCTTCCTTTCCTGCATCGGCACACTGCCCCTGAGTGGCTTTCTACATCCCACTCAAGAGAGGAGGAGCAGTCAGGAGGAAGAACTGCTCAAAACGGGTCATTAGGCTCCAATCCACCACAACACCCCAGCCACTAAGCAGCTCAGTTTGGGGCCAGCAAAGTGCCATTCATCCATACAAAGTACTATATAAAAAGGTTTATACGGTATTTTTTTATTGTTCTATAGTCTGATCCTATTATTATTGTTGTTGTACTCGTTTGTTTGTCTCTTATCAGCTGTATGTACATTTTCTAATAATTTCTAATCACTTCCTTGTACCTCCCAATCTCTTCAACTCTGCCAGCTCCAGTGACACTTCATGTTTTTATTTGTTAAAGGTTTAACATCTGTACATTTATATATTTATTTGGTCGAAATACATGCATATAAACATAAAACAAAGATTAGGTGTTTCCAAGGCTTTGACAGGTGCTATATAATTTAATCAAAATTTCTGAAAGAGTAAGGTCATGGTGGAAATTACAAATGATACAATCATGATATAAACTAGATGGTCTGTGCCACTAACCAGATGAAAAAACTGAGATAAAACAAGATAAACAAAATCATTACTAGTATGATTATTGCTATTGCAATATGAAATTGTTTAACAGTGGCAATTAAATAAAATATAGACAGTGAACAGTGATCTGTTCAGTTGGGTAGATGTGAAAGAGCAAACATTAGAATGTATTTAAAAGATATGAATTGTTCATGTGAACATGGAACCATGCTAAGATAAAGACTGCAAAAAAAACCTGGTAATTTTTACTCCTGACAGTTTTGTTTGTCTTTAGCTGCTCTTTCTGAAATAAAATGACAGATGTTGCTCAGATCAAAGATTAGCGTGAAATTCTGAATAGCACGCTAAGTTTAAGTAATTATGCATAATACATGCAGGGAGTATCTTGCATGTTCCTTATTTAACTCACTGATGATAATTATCTCTGCACAACTAAATGAATGGGTTCAAATATTACATGATTTAATGATTTCATTCAGACAAACGGCATTTCGTTTGCTAATCCATATGGAGTATTCCATTGCATAATTCGTTCAGGTAGCACATTCAAGAGTCTCGACCATAGGGCCAATGATATATGCATGTGCATTTGCAAGTGTATATGATATATTGGATGTAGCTGAACATAAATATTCTGTCACCAGCTTGATTCTGGTTGTTGGACTATTTGATTTAGTAGGAGTAGCTCCTCTGACTGACTGAGAGAGGCCAAAAGCAGTACTAGAGCTCCTTCTCAAGAGGCCAGATTGCTGTAATGAGCTCATTAAAGTCATGAAATCTGGTTATGAAGCATGACCAAGATGAAATTGCAGAGCATCTCTCTCTCTCTCTCACTTTCACTCTCTATCACTTTCTCATTCTCTCTCTATCTCAGAATCATGGTGAATGTCAGTAACAGGAACATTCATATGTTGTTTCTTCAGTGACCCTGACGAAGTATTATGGATGATGTTTGCCTAGAAGCTGTTATGATGCGGAACATAAAAAAGCTTTTCATGATATCTGGTGTTTTCCAGGCATCAGGCTTCAATAATCTGTTTGAAGAAGATGGCCTATTTTTCAATAACTTTAACTTCTCAAAGAAATTGAAGTATTTACTGTGCATTTAAGTTGAAAAACAGCTCATACATGTTTGTTAAAAAAAAAAAAAAACACATTAAAAAAAGGTTTTGTCATTCCAATATTAATACTACAAAGAGAAGGCCCTGATTCATATTCATATTCATATTAGCATATTAGCAAAAAATCTTATTAGCAATAATTAATATTAATGCAAAATGTATTAATGGTTGTTGTTTGCAAACCAACCTGTAAATCAGTGTTCAGTAGAGTTCTGGGATCAATTCCATTTGCAGTTTTGTCGGAAAGAAATGCATGTGTGGTACTTATAGACTGTGACAGGAACTGAGAGAAATCTGTTAATAAATGCAGGGACTTTCATTTAAACAGTAATGAGAGAATATATGTTTTCCAAATTCAGCAACTTTTATTTTCAGAACCACAGAATAAATTCTGAGGTAGAGGAATTCTGAGGTGGCCAAGACCTTCACTTCCTTTGCCTCTTGATGTATTTTAAAGGAATACATTTATAATCAATTAACAGTTAATTCTGTAATAATACATTTTCTTAACATCAAAACCTCAAGGCAGCCCTACATTCCTGTTTTTAATAAACTAGTAGTTTATCATATGAAAATGTGTTTTATAAAAATTTATCTTTGGCAATGATTGGTTTCTGAGGTTCACAGCTTACCTATTAACAGAGGAGAGTGTTTAGACTTCCAAGCCAAGGGGCAGAGGTATATTAAGCATTGTAAAAATATTTTATACAATGTAAAATTATTTATATTTACAGTCATAACATTAAAACCACTGACAGGTAAAGTGAAAGCATTGATTATTTGGGTAAAATTATATGTCAAGGGCTGAGATGCATTGGACAGAAAAGTAAACAGTCAGTTCTCATAGACATTTACAGTGCATCCAGAAAGTATTCACATCCCTTTACTTTTTCCACATTTTGTTATGTTACAGCCTTATTCCAAAATAGATTATATTGATTATTTTTCACAAAATTTTACAAACAATACACCATTATGACAATGTGAAAGAAGTTTGTTTGAAATCTTTGCAAATTTATTAAAAATAAATAGCAAAACAATTTGTATCAAAACTCTTAAAATTTAGCTCAGGTGCATCCTGTTTTCACTGATTATCCTTAAGATGTTTCTACAACTTGATTGGAGTTCACCTGTGGTAAATTCAGTTGACGACATGACTTGGAAAAACACACACCTGTCTATATAAGTTTACACAGTTAACAGTTCATGTCAGAGCACAAACTAAGCCATGAAGTCCAAAGAATTGTCTTTGCAGCATTGAAAATCTGGATGTGCACAGTGGTTTCCATTATCCATAAATGGAAGAAGTTTGGAACCACCGAGACTCTTCCTAGAGTGGGTCACCAGGGCCTTAGTCAAGGAGGTGACCAAGAACCCGATGGTCACTCTAAAAGAGCTCCAGCGTTTTTCTTTGGAGAGAGGAGAACCTTCCATAAAAACAACCATCTTTGCAGCACTTCACCAATCATGCCTGTATGGTAGAGTGGCCAGACGGAAGCCACTCCTTAGTAAAAAGTACATGATGGCCTGCCTTTAGTTTGTCAAAAGGCACCTGAAGGACTTGGACAATAAGAAACAAAATTCTTTGGTCTAATTAAACAAATATTTAACTCTGTGGCTCAAATGCCAAGCATCATGTCTTGAGGAAACCAGGAACTGCTCATCACCTGGCCAATACCATCCCTACAGTAAAGCATGGTGGTGGCAGCATCATGCTGTGGGGATGTTTTTCAGTGACAGGAACCGGGAGCCTAGTCAAGATTGAGGAAAAGATGAATGCAGCAATGAACAGAGACATCCTTGATAAAAACATTCTCCAGTTTGCTCTGGACCTCAGATTGGGGTGGCGGTCCATATTCCAACAGGACAACAACCCTAAGCACACAGCCAAGATAACAAGGGAGTGGGAAGGGAACAATCTCTGTCTCTATCTCTGGAGTGATCTGTATATGACTGTGCACCAACATTACCCATCCAATCTGATGAAGCTTAAGAGGTTCTGCAAAGACGAATGAGAAAATAAGTGTGCCAAGCTTGTAGCATCATTCTTAAAAAGATTTGAGGCTCTAATAGGTGCCAAACGTGCTTCAACAAAGTATTGAGCAAAGGCTGTGAATATTTGTGAAAACAAAGTTCAGGAACAGTTTGAGGAACATTGCTGGTACTAGATAGCACAGTACATCTTGGTACTAGATAGCACAGTACAGCTTCAGAGGTCTTGCGGATTCCATGCTTTCATGGGTCAAAACTGTTTTGATTGTGCAAGTGGGAGTTACACAAAACCTTACAATGTGGTTTTAATATTATGTATAAGCAGTGAATTTGAGAAAGGTTTATACATGTTTTTAAATAATATACAGTATGTTGTCATCTAATAAAGTCCATTTGTAAAGAAAAATATTTTATCAATATGCAATATTGTTTGACATTAGTCCGCCCCCATTTTGCACATTTAAAAGACATTTGCCAAGTTTTTGCTGTGTGTCATTTTGATAATCATTCCTGGGGTTCAGACATTTTATGTGTTCATCAGCCAGTAATATTAATAAGAAGCACTCAGAGACACTAATTATCATCATTTGATCTGCTCAAGCAATTCTCTAAGTAGTTTTCAGTTCAAGCACAATTTTGCAGCAAGACCACCTATTCCAAAATGTAGGAAGAAAATATAGAATGAACAAATTACAAGAAGCAAAAGCATTTTAAAATTAGTTCACTATTGAAATGAAGGGCTCTTTGCAATTTTCATTGCAGTTGAAGAGCTGGCTGGTATCAAGCAGTGGCAGTGGCGAGCTAGAGGACTAGAAGATTGTTTGTTTGGCAGAGTGGGGGCAATTAGCAGCTGTTATAGGAGTTTTAATGAAGGGTGTAATTACTTCACTTTTTTGAAGTATAAGAAGTGCTTGTGCTACATTTAGACTGTGAAATTAAGCATAGAAAAGATGAACGGCAGGTTCCTCTGCATTAAGGGTAGCCAGGGAGCTGGATGAAAGACTCATGCTGTGTCCTCACTGCTGTGCTCTGTTACAGCAGGCCTTTTATTTTTCACTTCACATGCACATTTACCTCTCCATTTTCAGCCCCTAGAGCTTGTGCAATCAGTTTGTAGACGTCAAATTACAGTCCTCTAAAAATGGAGCTGCTGTAATTCACCCTGCTGGAGCTACAAGCTTAAACACAAAAAGAGTTTCAAAAATCATTATGGCCAAAAATGTTTCCACAGAGTTAAGTGATGGGAAGGAAGTGTTGGCAGTTATTGAGTAACAAACAGATCAGTTATCCTTGACCACACAAACACCTGTAGTCACAACACCCCCTTACTTCAGTATCACCTGCTTGGGCATGGCCTTAAAGTCTCCCTTCTGCTACATGCACATCCACAAAGATTCTCCAGGCATGATGCCACTGCATACAGCAAAGGATTTATTTGCATTCCTGAGACTGCACTGTCCGTTTACCAATATATGAAATTACAGATAAAAGAAACACACCAGAGCTGTTTATTCTAAAAATACACTTTGCAAGCTGACTAGCTTTTAAACATATCCTATGAAGGCGGCCGTAGCTGGAGATGGCTGAACATCACTCGTACATCGTTTTTTTTTTTTTTTACAATATCTCTCTTTGTCTTTTTATATTTCTTTCACTTACTTATTCAAACAAGCAACAAGAATCACATAGTTGGCTGGCTGATGTGTCATTCCAACCCAAGGTCTCCTAGCTGGAAAAAGCTCTGGACTTGAAAGATTGGATCAAGCAAATCATGGCGTTATCAGCTTCTCTGAAGGAGACTGATAGGTCCAAGAGGAAAGAAAGAGGAAGAAATGCAGACTGTGGTAGGAGTGAAAACCTAAGCAAAGCGCTTTTAAGATTCAGACAGTCCATCGGTGACATGCATTCCTAAAATGTGTAATATCTCCTGGTTAGCTGCCTCTTTCAGTTTCAGTTTTAGTTAAAAAAAATCTTCTTTCCATTCCACTTAGTAAGGCCAAAAATGGTGAACTGAGGAAATAGTGGACCTACGATTTCACCCCTGTGATTTCACACCCTGAGTTTCAGGGACAGGCTCTGGATGACAAACGTGTTTTACAATTAAAGTTAGATTCTGTTTGTTAACAAAAGTATTAATGAATCAAAGGAGAAAACAAATACTTGAAAATACATGATGTTCATATAGCTGCTGTGTGTCATTCAAGAAATAGTCATTCAAAATCAGAGCAGGTGGGTTTGAATTAGCAGGAGGTTGCAAATCCACACATCATCCACCTGCTCTGTTACATTCTACATCATTATAAATTAATGACAGATACCTGCAGTTTTTAAAGGACAATTTCATTTAAGGATGAAGTGTATTGGACTTGGATTGCACTACAAATCAAACTTGAAATATAATGGTAACAGGCAAAAACTAAACTTAAATAAACTAATCAGCTCATTTTACACTATAGCTGTAGCCATTTGATTCTTTACTTCTTAATCTTTATTACAAATAAAAAAAGATTACAGCCTGTTATAAAACTATAGGACAATTGCATATCTGGCATGATTCCACACAGCCAGAGGGATTAAGTGAAGAAAGGTAGCTGTAAAGCTGTTGTGGTGTGCAAGTTATTATCTTGACAAGCAAAGCAGATAGAGTAGAAAGGAGCCTTTAGAGCATTTTAAATGTAAAAGCCAGGATTTGGATTACTTCTTTGCGTATATTTCCATGTATAACATTTAATTAGGCTATATATGAAGTCAGGGAGTGATTTTCAAATGACCCTGTTGAATAAACATGTATACATTAGGGCTATAGGAAGGGGAGAGAAAGAGAATGAGAGAGAGAAGTGGAGAATAATTTAAGGAGCTATTTCCTTGGCCCCATTGATTTAACTGTCAGGAAGAGATTGACGTGACATGGGCAATTCACAAAGCTTGATATTCAACCAACATACATGCACATGCTTTAGATCGCATTAATAAATAGAAAGGCCAAAGCACCTCCTCTTTATCAGACCATTTAGTTATGATTTATGCATGCCTTCCCCTTGAGTAAAGTGGCCACTGCGCAACCATCCTTTGAATAATTTCACAGTGTAAAGGAGTATTTTTAAAGGCCAGTTTACATCATGTTGAGGCTCGATAAAGCACGGTGCCTTCCCCTTGTACCTGCTGCAGTACATACTGTATACACTGCAGATGCAGAATGAGTGTCAGGTTTTATGACACTGACAGCTCATTGGCATGCTGTCTGGGTAAGGACTTGAGGGTATTGAAGTCTGTAGGGAGCAGAGAGAGATCAGGAGAAGATTAGATGCTTCTTGAAGTAGGTGCAGTCTCTGTGCCTATCCCATGTCTCTCCTCTTTCTAATGTATTGAAAGTGTGAACTGTAGATGTAAATGGTTTCAGTGTCTTTGTGTGTGTTAGAGTGAAAGAAGATTGGGGGTGTTTGCTTGGTGTTCTTCCTACTTACACACCAGCAGCAGTGGAAGTAATACAGTACAATGGGTGAAAGAATGAATACTGTGCCAAACATTTACTCCAAAAAGTGCAGGTAGCTAGTGAAACTTATACAATTATACTAATTTAAGGTTTTACACTTTATACTGTAGTTCACACTTAAATGTGCCCAAGTATTTCAAATCTAATTTTTGAAGTGTAACAAATGAAGATGTAATTTATAAGAAATTTATATTTATAAGAAGGTTAGCATTTAAAAATTTTAATATAACTTCATTTGTATGAAAATAAACAGCCACATGGATCTCACTCTAATCATGATGTAAGATTAAAAAATTAGACATTCGCTCTGTCTAAGCACACGCAATTATTTAATACTTACTAACCATATAGACATTGTTAATATAATTATTGACTAGAGGTAAAATGTATTGAATTTGCCTCGGTGCAAGTGTAAGGAATAAAAAAAGCATGTTTTTTATGCAAATGAAACTAAGAAAGAGTACATGGATTCATTTTCAATTACAATGATACTTAGGAATAGTAAGAAAGTATATTTACTCAAGTACTTTTCATGTCTGCACACAAGAGACCGTCTCTAGCAAACAAAAAATACAGGCAGAAGGTTGAAGGGTTTTTTATGCTACAATTACTCAATATCCATTTCTGAAAATGCCTGCACAAAATATGGTCCATTCAACACTGTTTTGTTTTAATCTGAGGAAATAACCACCCTATATTCAGCTATCCTCTCTGGTTTCATCTAAGATGGAGCTGCTGTTCATTGTGCCATTAAACTGTCTAAATTTAAAACTAAGCAGTATATTGTATTTATGATGTCAGTTATCCAAACTATTTTGCTTTCAGCTACAATCAATAAAAAATGCAAAGGGAATAGTAGACTGAAAAGCCTTCCATCTAAAACTGAAGGCATCATAAATACCTCCCTGAAGTTCACCATAGCTGGTGTCTTCATCTGAAGTCTCCAGTCAAGCCCTGAGGTGACAAGGAAGAGATGAAATAACACACTCCTTCAACACACAGTGGGAGTTGGTGTGTTTGGGAATGGGAAAGAGTAAGATTGACATTTCAGTAAAGAACAGCAGGAATTTAACAGCCTCCTTTGCTTTGGCATCCCTAGTGCTTGGCACCCAACAAACATAATGTCCCACTTCCCATTGCTGATATACCCCCACTAGTGTGACTTCATACACTCCACAGGGCTCACTGGGATGCCCAGTGCTAGTAAGATTATGTTTGTACCATAACAATGATTGGCTCTGACATTGATAGACACTGACCTCGGTCAAATGAACCGACAACAAAGACATGCAGAGAAAGACCCTGCAGGCAATTTGTGCTCCCCTCTGAACCGCATACCATGGATTCCCCTGCTATGCATGATTGCAGAGAGAGGAGGGGGGTTATAGGATTGGCCCCAGACCTGCAGGTTGGATGGCTCGGAGATAGATGAGGAAATATGCAAATCTGTCCCACAGCGAGGAAAATGCTAGCTCAGTGTGACACTAATCTTTTAGCTCCCCATACAAACAACTTATTGCTGTCATGTGCACTGCATGAAGATTCATTCACCTTTGTTTTTTCCATCATGATTGGGAGCCATTTTGTACCATTCTATCTTACTGTACTGTTTTTTGGTCTATTTGAAGCGTAATTGACAGTAAATAGCATTTTAGCTAAGTGTACCACATTTTAGCTAAGTGTCCTTCACATCGGCAGGTTTTAAGACTGAACATTTTCTTTAAATCATAAATGACTATTATCTACAAATCATATCAGCCTGACGCCCTGTCACAGTCCTCTGCTTGGTGCAGCTACAGATATGGTCAATACACAAGTAATGTATAATAAGTAAACTGATCATTTCTAGGTGAAACCAGAATAAAAAACGGTTGTTTAGTGGTGCAGTTTGCCCATCTTTACCTTATTGAAGGTCTTCAGAGTTCGAGTTTCAACAATGCGTTTATATATTATTACAAAAAAAAAGTAAGTTGCTTTAAATTAATGTATCATTCAATAACTGAAGAAAAGCATAATGTATTTGTGTTAGTCTGACAATGCTAATGATAAAGTATTGAAAAAGATCCATGCAAATTGTTCCCTCATTTTTCGAGCGTAAATGAGATGAACTGTAATTTAGAGCTTTCTTTAGACAGAGGCTTTGCATTTTGTCTTGCAACATTCTGACACCTTTCCTCGGCTACCATGATATTAGAAGCTCAACAGTCCTGGCAGACAGACAACCGGCGAGATTCCCCACTGTTTCAAAGCTGTTTGATATCCCTGGCATGTGCCTTTGCCTTCACAGTACACAGAACACATACAGAAAAATCCTCTACTGCCCCTCAGACTAAAATCCTTTTTGAACATTTGGGAGAGAGGAAAACAGTTGAAAAAGAATGGAAAGAGACAAGAAGCTGATTAAGCCATTATTTATTGATTTTTGACACATGCTACAAATATATGAGTAAGGTGATTTCAAAATTGTTTTTACACTGATTTAGTTTTTCTTTTTTGAATTATTTAAACACAATTGCATTTATAAAGCATAACATCCGTCAGTAGCTTTCATATGTGCACACCTAAAGTTAGTTTAGCCTCCGTATTTATTCTGACAACTTGAAAACTTTATTACCTCATAAATTAGAATACTTTGCAAGTCATGAAAAACAAACAGAACATGAATCAAGGACACGTTTGAAATAGGGTAATATATATCTCTGGATCTTTTTGAGCTTGACTTGGCATTTGTGTTAGCGTATTTTTTTTCTGTCAGCTGCAGCTGTAGCACTGTCATTGCTTCAGCTGTATACCATTAAAATTGTACTGCAGCTACTGATATATAGCTTTGTGTTCTCCAACCCACGTGCACATCTCCACACTGGATTAAAGACTTTGATCAGGCAGGTGTTGAGAAGTGAAAGGTGTGTGTCATTGCATTTCTCATGGGAGGATTAACATGAAGGAAATAGGAGTTTCTTGCTCTGGGTTAAAGGTAGATGCATTGTATTAGACCATTTCCAATCAATATTTAATTTGCAATGTGTGACCAAAATGTATTATAATATTGTAGTTATAACTATGAACTCCTGATCAGAACTGTAGGGGCATGTCAGATCACATACTGATTGACAGTAGTGTCTCCTGAGCAAAATAAACAACTCTGGAGCACTGTTGGTGCTGGAAAAGCTTGTAGAAATGACAGAGTAGAGCTTCCACAATGTCTTTTGCTTCTACACAAGGTTGCCAGCATTGTCTGGTGTGTACACAGTTTGTACAGAAGCAGCATGTCACTCACATAAAGCTGCAAATGAGATGATGTGTGGAATGGCTAAAAGACTGTGATTTTTGTGTACTCTTCTCTGTGATTCATCTAGTTTAAAAAGCTACTCTGATCAGCAGAACATGATGGTAAAATATTCAGAAGTGGTCATATTCTGTCTGGTTTAATTAAAACATTTTCAAATTAGCTTTACTCTTCCTTTATTTAACTGTCTGTTGTCATGCAGTGGCAACCAGCTTATTAATAATTTATGATTGTGGGTTTTGCCAGTGAAGCTCAACAAGGTCAGTTATGTTTTTTGTATTTATTTATTTATTTATTTATTTATTCATTCATTCATTTATTTTATTGTAAAATTTTATCGAAAATGAGAACGGTATAGTCAGATATTCTCTTGTCCTCAAGTTTACACAATGATTTTTGGATGAGTTTCTCAAACCACTACACCTTGTCTACCTCTTATTAACAATTGTTAGATGGCATTTAACCCAGTCATAATGTAGCAGATAATTCTCATTTCTTTACTACACAACATTACATAAACAAATGATTACACTGAAATATTGTATGTAAAAGGCTAGAAATTTAAACTACATCCAATTTTGCTCATGTTTTTGCACATAGAGCTGGAGCAGGTAGAGCTTTTATGAATGCAGCCCCTAATAATATTTCAGACCATGTCTCTTAACCAGAGCATGCCATCATACAAGTACAAATATTTTCATTATTCTAAACAATATAAAGAATTTATTTATTTATGCTGAACCACAAAAAAGCTTGCGGGTTTATTCAAAAACGTATTATTGTGTGAATAGGATCAAATAGACAGCAAAATGAAGAAGGAAGCAAATATAACAGCTAATTTAAAATGTAACAGTTCTATCTCTCTCTCTTTCTCTCTCTCTCTCTCTCTCTCTCTCTCTCTCTCTGTCTCTCTCTCTCTCTCTCATTCTCTCTCTCTCTCTCTCTCTCTCTCTCTCTCTCTCTCTCTCTCTCTCTCTCTCTCACTCAGTCTTTCTCTGCTTGCCTATCTATCCAGTTAAAACAAACACGGCTAACAGAGAGCGAATGACCTTTAGTATAATCTCCCTTCTTTTTTTCTCTCACACAACTCAAAAGAGGCCATATATTTTTATATCTCAAACATGAGGCCAGCCATAGTGCATAAATTAGACTACCCCTTAGATGAATACCCTCCAGAGGAGGCTTTTAGTAATCTTTATTGCTAGGCATCAAGAATGCAAAAATGATGACAACACCGGTGATGCAAAAGAGAAAAAATTCAAGGCTGAATGTCAGATTACTTAGAGAAAGCTTGCTTTCCCTGACTAAGTAAAGTCACAGCAAAGCTGTGGCTTCGAAATGTTTCGATTTACCACCATGTTAAATCACACTATTGACAGAGGAAGGAAATGTTTTACCTTGTATACCATTGTTAATTTTGGAGCAGTGTGTCTTTGTGCATATCTGCTTTAGTCCATGTAATTGCCTTGTAATAATGCCATTCATATGCTGAAAATTCTACATATTTAATTGTGATTTTTTTTTTCTAGGTGTGTATGTACATATGTTCATGCGTCATCTCTCCTGACTTGAGTGTGGGGGCTTTGGAGGAGGACAGTGATGGCCTTGGCTGTGTTGGAGCAGGTGGGCTGAAAGGGCACCTCAGTAAAAGTGTCCAGCTCATTTACTCCGCTCTGCAAAAGTGGCTTTATTGCAAATGATTGATCTGAAAAGGAAAGCGCAGGAGAACTCCAATTCCCATGTCTCCAGTAAGAGTTTTTTTATGACAGCATTCACAATAGAAATTTGACGTTTCTTGTGTCAAAAGAATCGGGTGCCTTTTGTGCTGGGCTGTACTGCAGCTCACTAATGACTATGCAAAATGCACTGGAAAATGATTTACACTTCAGTAATACCTTTGATGAAAATGCATTTGGTGAAGAATCTATTGTTTTCCTGTTTCTTTGTATTTTGCTGAGTGCTGATTTGCCTGGAGGGTATATTATTTATGGATGAAGTGTGAGGTTTAAGCTGTCTATGTCGACGTTACAAGATAGTAAATAATGCATTCAGTTTAAAATATCAGAAAATAAAAATATATTAATTCCACGTTTCTCTTACTAGCTTTATATCCTATTAAAATTAAACGTAAATTGACAGTATTCAGATTTAATATCTGGATTTATATTTTTTGCTGGAGCATGTTTCCTCCTTTTTAATTAATTCATGTAAATCATTACATGTTGCATTTAATAACCAGTTGATCGGTCTGAAGGGTTAATCCACTAAGAACACTGGACAAAGGTGAGAAATTAGATTTTGCCTCCCTCTGTCCTAACATAAAAAAAAAACTTGTAAAACTCCAACTTCAAAACAGTTACCCTGGACCCCTAGAGCTGTAAGGCCAAGTCTCTTTATTGTCATTTCAACTACATGCAGTTGGTACAGTACGCATTGAAACCAATCAAGGTTTCTCTAGGACCAAGGTGCTTCATAAAACAATACAGAACTAATTAAGACTACACAGAACTACACCGGGGCTACATAAAGTGCACATGTTCAAACAGAGCAACACATTACAATATGCACAGTGAATGACCCCCATTATTTAAATCTTGTGGGAAGTACAGTGCAAAGAGTTTACTATATAATAGTAAATACTGTATATGTTTGATAGCCGTATTTTAGCATCTTTAGCAGCAGTTTTAAAAGGTTTAAAATGTGCAGAGTTGCAAAGAAGGTGAAATGGTGTTTCTTGTTTATGAGAAATGAAGTGAAAGATGCCAGTACAGTATAGTGGTGGCATGAATGTTTTTGAGAAGTGCAGGCCCTTTTATTTACAAGGAGAATTATCAGCCATTGTTGTGATTGCAGTGTACATTCCTCCGGATGCTAACAATAAGCTAACTATGGAGGAACTGCATGCAGCTATAGGCAAGAAACAGTCTGCACATCTGCTCATTGAGACTCCAACCACTCCAACCTGAGATCTGTACTACCAAAGATTCACCATAATGTCTCCTGCTCTAGGAGGGAACAACATACTGGATCAGGTATATACTAACATATCTGATTCATACACAGCCATTCCCCTCCCCCATTTCAGTCAGTCTGCTCACCTCTCTTTGTTCATGCTACCCAAATACACTCCACTGATCAAACAGGTGAAACCAGCTAGGAGGACAGTGAAGGTATGGCCAGAGGGAGCCATTTCTTCTCCACAGCAACAGTTTCAGTGTACTGACTGGAACATATTTGCCTCACAGGCCACACTGGACTCTCACACAGACATGAACATCTACACATTGGCTTTTACAGCCAGTTTTGACTAGCAAAACACGTCTGTAGAGATATGCACACATTAATACATTAGAGTTAGACTTTTTATGCCCACAATGGCTGAGGGAGGAAGATACATGTATTTGGTCTCAGACATACTTAAAAATATATTTTCAAGAAAAGCTAGACTTTCTAAGGAGAGGTTGGCCAACTCCGAAGCTGGCTAGCTTGTCTCAGCCCGGGAAAGGATTTGTTCGCCACTTCCAGACCAGTGCCTACGAGCTGTACCACTGGCTTACAGCTTCTAAGGATCGTTGCAAATTATGTGAGTATGCATCCCTGGTGAGCAGGTTGTATTTATTTAATTTTTTAATGTTGTTGTCATGTTATTGGGCAAATATTGATTCTGAACTGCTCTAGATGATGTAGGTGGCACAGTTGCAGTTGTAGTGTAGAGTTTTGGAGCTTGCTTTAGTAAAATGTAGAATATATATATATATATATATATATATATATATATATATATATATATATATATATATATATATATATATATATATATATATATATATATAACATGCTGTACATATACTACATATTTATCTGCACTGTCAATTTTTACAATTGTACTTCTGGTAGATGCCAAACTGTAATTTGTTGCTGTATACCTGTACTATGCAATGACAAAGATCGATCGATCGATCTATCGATCTATCGATCGATCTATCTATCTATCTATCTATCTATTAATATATTATATAGTGTTATCCGAACATAAAAGCCCAGAGGGTATAAATAAGAAAACTGATAACTGTGTCATGTTATTTTTAGGGATTTCTCAGTAAAACACTTTTGTGTTACTGTGTCACACATTGTAGCTTGTGTGCACAATGCATATATTAAAGACGCTCTGGTTTCAACAAGAAAAACTTTATAAACACACTAGTCAAGAGTAGATTACTGAATTAGTTATTTGAATACATGGACTGTACAAAGTCTGACTGTATTAATTTGTATTGTTTATTTGTATATAATGTTAAGAAACTCAGACAAGGCGTAGCACATTTATCTTGCATGTGGACAGGCAATTGTGGAAGTGACATAGTTGAAAAATATTCTCTGTGGATTCATGTCAATAGAATATATTGCAGTGATTCTCAGAAAGCCCACAACAATGTCAGAAAACAAATATCCATCCGTTGTGAAATCATCTCTCGTGTTAAGGAGTTCAACAGAGGGCAACAAAGCCCCCACGTTAACGATGTCTGCAATGAAAAATAAATAATAAATAAAAACACTGGAGCTATTTACCTGGCAATACTTCAATTCATCTCAGGTAATGGTGTTTTTATAGCAGACATTGAGCCCCAACTGCCCCACATATTCAAGGGGGAAATTTGAGTGGGAATATTGGATATTTGACACATGTATGCTGAAGGTATGATAAATAGGTAGATTCACTTTTTTATGTGTTCTTTTCGACTTATTTATAAGTTCTGTTTTTAATTTCTTTTTAATTAATCATTTTTTAAATCTGTTTATTTTTGTATCATGTATTCCAAAATTCCTTTGTGTATTTGTTTCCTATTTATTCTGTCTCTTTTTTATCCATTTAAATTAGTTTATTTATTTGTTTAAGTTATGATTAAGGGTTTTTAACATTCTGTGAGAACCATCAAGATAACCAATTAAACAAAATACAAACATGTAGAATATCCGGTGTGGCAAATACAAATATACGAAAATTAAAGTTACAAGCTGTTCCACAAGAAAAGACCTAAATGCATTAAAATGGGGATTAATGTCTATAAGGGGGAAAAGAAAACGACCTGGTTTTGAAGAATCAAATTTTACATGGAAGATGAGAAACAGGAATCAGGAAACTGTTTCCTTATTATTCAAACTGGTAAATCTCCCCCTGTGGTTTCATGTGTCACCACCATATGAAGTGAATTTACATCAGACATATGGATCCCTTTAAGGCTCCATATCGGGGGCATTGGCTGAGTATTCACCCTGTATTTGGAAGATTGCATATTCGAATCCTGACGATGCCACAGCCATCTGTAGTGCGAAGGCCAAAAGAGTAAAACTGGCCTATCTCATAAAAATGGATGGCATTTCTCCATCCTTTGTCGATCAGAACAACACTAGTCATTCTGGGCCATCTGTTAGCGTATGTATACAGATGTAGTAGAGCTTCTTTTCTAGCTGTCCACTAACACTGCATGAGCAATAGTTTGAAAAGATGTGATGGCTGACAGACACATGCTAAAAAAAAAATATATATATATATATATATATATATATATATATATATATATATATATATATATATATATATATATATATATATATATATATATATTGGCCATAGTTCTCTTCAAGCTAGATTTTACTCACTCACTTAATCATTCACTCACTCATGCTTAGTAACTACCAGGAATACTTATATATATGTATTTTAAAAATAACTTTTTTGCCCCTTCCATGTAAATATGTGTAGGGCTCAAGTAATAATGATGGCAATGAGATCAGGTTGTTATTTTCAAGCCTCTGCTAAGTAGTCTAATGTGTACTTCTCTTGTTTGCTTCTTTCAGAGAATCTAAAGCTGCAGTCTTACAGCACATCTATTAGTACAGCATTGTAATATTGGATTTTGCACTGATAAAATATACATTTTTCATGAATATTTTTAAAACTCTTTTAATGTATGTATCATACACTCTACGAATGTATTCGAATGGCAGGACTATTTTTTTAATTACCCATTTTGCTTAAGAAATGCTCTACCTTCCGAATTGGACTGCACATGTGTTACGTGGACATAAAATTTTAATTCTACATTGTCTATTACATTTTTGCTATATTTCAGTCACTTCACTAAAAGCATGTCAAACCGTCATTCTGTAGACTGCATCTCCATCTGCTGGTCTCTTTGTTCACACAGTCGATTCCTACATCACTTATTATACATATTTATGGATAGATTCAGCCTTGCTCTGTCTTTGTAAAAGTGCCGCTGAGAACAAGTGTGATGTAGTAATTTTCTACAATTGTATCCATTATTCCCAGATGAGAATATGGCAAAGTGTAAATGTCCAAAGCAATTTCTTTTGCCTCTCACCCAGACCTCCCGTCTTAGTGAGGTGACAAGACAATTACAGCACTGAGACTGATCGAGTGCAAGACCTTTCATTTTATTTTATTTTTTTCCTGCAATTACATAACTGACATTGCATGTAATTAAGATATGGACAGATTCTTTTGTGTTAAACTAGGAGCAAAAGACAAACCATAGAAATGTTAAACAATCTGTAAGGTTATTTTATAGTGTTGAATAATTATTTTACAAATTACATACATGAAATTTGAGTTCAGTCTGGGTCAAATGAACTGATGAAACGTCATCAGTTCATTTACTGTCACAGCTTATAATTCCTTTCATGAGTTCTCTTTATGCATCAAATTCAGATTTTCATTTCAAGAATGACTGTCATATGTTCAGTAGGCAAAAATAATAATAATAGTGGTCAAAACACTTTTAATAGGCTTACACATGCTTAACGTGTGAAAATGTCAGTTCCAACTGCAGACTTCCGTGAACAACAAGCCAAATTTTCATATTTCATCAGACCGAGGTGTACCTGTGGATGCGTCAGGCATTATTAGGTTTTATGTATCTGCCTTTTGAAGAGATAAATATAATGTGGCATCCAAGTGCCACTCTCATTTCGAGTTGAATGCTAATGCCGTACCAAATCTGGAAGCCTGCCATGACTGGCATAGCAAGAAGCTTACTGAGAGACAATTTCATTAAAATACTGGCTTTCAACACAAAGAGATAATTGTAGCTTTTTACATCTTTATCTCATAACCAACCGTAAAGAGGAATAACACAACAATCTCTAATATAAATATAAATGCAACACTTTGAGCCTTGGTGGGTTATTTTAAAATAAATAGGACAAGCAGTCATACCTGCAGCCTAATATTTATTACAATAAAAACAGTTCTTACTCACATTAAAATATGCTGTGTTTTAAAATTAGCTTTGTATAGGCAGAATGATTTAACTGTAGCAAAAACATTAATATTAGGAAATGTGTCATTGTTAGCAACAATTTTATTTAATGTATATTTATTATTTACTACAATCCTACAGTTTATATGCACTACTTAACACTTGAACATGTAAATTCTGTATTTTATGCTGACTGTACTTGTGTGTAAATCCTTTTTATTATTATTACTATTATTATTATTATTATTATTATTATTATTATTATTATTATTATTATCATTTGTTGTATCTAGAAGTTTTTGTCACACAGACAAACTCTTTGATATCCCTAAAGCCCATTCTGATTCTGATTCTGTTGATCTCATTTGGTAGGTTGAATTGAACCACCATTAGGTTGATGCTAAAATAGCAAACAAATGTGCAAATGTTAGAATTGGATGTAACAGCCCAATATGTGTAATTGTGTATCCAAATCAGACAACCAAACTGTGTGTATAAATGTCAGTTTAAGGGCTGAATAAAGTAATGGTGCAATCAAATAATCACAATATGATTAATCAGTGCTGATTTACATCACATTGTTGATTCAGCTTCAGCTTTCTCAGTTAGATACACTGATTATACACAGAAAAAAGCCTATTGAAAGCCTTTACTATAATTTAAAATGATGCCCATACATTTTAACCCCTGCTTCTGAAATTAAACAGATCACAACTAATCTATTTAAAAAATTATACATTTGATATATTCAAATTTTAATTTGTCCTTTAGGAATGAATTAGAACCTTATAGTATTTTAATGGAAAGCTATTGTAAATAACAGAGGGAGGTTAGGGAGTTTTAAAATCCTAAATGATTTTCTTTTAAATTTGAAGGTATTGTATTGCAGACTGTATATATATAATATTTGTCTAGTAAAAACAAAACTTTACACAAAAATCTCACATAGACCTGAGTAGGAAGTGGTATAATAGAATAATATTGCTTTGTCTATAGAATAGAATAAAATTCAATAGAAAATATGACTGTTCAAAATATGAGATAAATTAAAATTAAAAACATGTTTTATGTCTTAGTGAAATGCTTTAGATTTTATTTTTGGCTCCCTTCCACATACAAAAGTAATTAAATAATCAGCTGAAAGTTAAATAAAAAAAAATTAAAAAAGGAAAAAGGAAAAAACAACAACTCAATTCTTCTAATTATAACTACATGCAGGGCTCCAGACTTTTATATGAAAACAAATAAAAAAAAAATATTTTAAAAAACTACCAACGAGCCACATTTAGTCATCCCACTTTTAAGGATATTTTATCCATGAACATAAACACACAACTCCACTAACTGAACTAATCTAAGCACAGCAGTAATGCTGACATGCTAATAGTATCGTAGACAGTGTGGATAAATTGCATAACTCTCTCCTCTACCCTTCAGCCACTGCCTGCAATCTTGGTGTAACTATGAACAATCAACTGTCCTGCTCCTCACATTTTGCTAATGTGGATCGTTCCTGTCGACTTTTTTTCTACAACATCCCAAGTATTTGACCATTTCTGTCCACACAGGCTGCCCAGGTGCTTGTCCAGTCTCTTGCCATTTCGAGACTAGACTACTGCAACTCTCTGCTGGCTGAACGCTATTCATCCACTGCAAATGATCCAAAACGCAGCTGTGTGACTTGTGTTCAACCTGTTCTCCCACACCACCCCACTGCTGTGCTCCCTCTGCTGGCTTCCAGTAGCTGCACATATCAGATTCAAATCACTGATGTTTGCCTTCAATGCCAAAAATGGACCAGCTCCCTCTTACCTCAGAGACCTCATTACTCCCTGCACTGCACCACACTGTCTGAGATTCTCCAGCACTGCTCGACTGGTACCACCTTCTCTCAGGCTACATATAAAAGGTACATTTACGTCAAAAATAAACTTTCCTTAGATGGCCAAACAGCGGAGTTCCTGGCTATCTTCAAGCAATGGGTAAAGACCTACCTCTTCTTGAA